>NC_089209.1:29030033-29330033 GCF_963930695.1 Labrus bergylta | reverse complement strand
AAATTTTTTGAAGCCGAAATACTTCATGAAAGTTTTCAACCTTTTTGAAGCTGAAATACTTCATGAAAATTTTTACCTTTTTTAAAGCCAAAATCCTGTCATGAAAATTTTCAACTTTGTTGAAGCCGAAATCTTTTCATGAAAATTTTCAACTTTTTTGAAGCCGAACTCTTTTCATGAAAAATTTCAATTTTGTTGAAGCTGAAATCTTTTCATGGAAATTTTCAACTTTTTTGAAGCCAAAATCGTTTCATGAAGATCTTCAACTTTTTTGAAGCAAAAATCTTTATCATCAAAATTTTCAAATTTTTTGAAGCTGAAATACTTCATGAAAATGTTCAACTTTTTTGAAGCCGAAATCTTTTCATGAAAATTTTCAACTTTTTTGAAGGCTAAATCTTTTCATGAAAATTTTTAACTTTGTTGAAGCAGAAATCTTTTCATGAAAATTTTCAACTTTGTTGAAGCAGAAATCTTTTCATGAAAATTTTAAAGCAGAAATCTTTTCATGAAAATTTTCAACTTTTTTGAAGCTGAAATCTTTTCATGTAAATTTTCAACTTTTTTGAAACCAAAATACTTCATGAAAATTTTTGACTTTTTTGAAGCCGAAATCTTTTCATGAAAATCTTCGACTTTTTTGAAGCAGAAATCTTTTTATGAAAATTTTCAACTTTTTTGAAGCAGAAATCTTTTCATGAAAATTTTAAAGCAGAAATCTTTTCATGAAAATTTTCAACTTTTTTGAAGCTGAAATCTTTTCATGTAAATTTTCAACTTTTTTGAAACCAAAATACTTCATGAAAATTTTCGACTTTTTTGAAGCCGAAATCTTTTCATGAAAATCTTCGACTTTTTTGAAGCAGAAATCTTTTTATGAAAATTTTCAACTTTTTTGAAGCAGAAATCTTTTCATGAAAATTTTCAACTTTTTTAAAGCCAAAATCCTGTAATGAAAAATTTCAATTTTGTTGAAGCAGAAATCTTTTCATGAAAATTTTCAATTTTGTTGAAGCAGAAATCTTTTCATGAAAATTTTCAACTTTGTTGAAGCAGAAATCTTTTCATGAAAATTTTAAAGCAGAAATCTTTTCATGAAAATTTTCAACTTTTTTGAAGCCGAAATCTTTTCATGTAAACTTTCAACTTTTTTGAAACCAAAATACTTCATGAAAATTTTTGACTTTTTTGAAGCCGAAATCTTTTCATGAAAATCTTCAACTTTTTTGAAGCAGAAATCTTTTCATGAAAATTTTCAACTTTTTTAAAGCCAAAATCCTGTAATGAAAAATTTCAATTTTGTTGAAGCAGAAATCTTTTCATGAAAATTTTCAACTTTGTTGAAGCAGAAATCTTTTCATGAAAATTTTAAAGCAGAAATCTTTTCATGAAAATTTTCAACTTTTTTGAAGCCGAAATCTTTTCATGTAAATTTTCAACTTTTTTGAAACCAAAATACTTCATGAAAATTTTTGACTTTTTTGAAGCCGAAATCTTTTCATGAAAATTTTCAACTTTTTTGAAGCAGAAATCTTTTCATGAAAATTTTCAACTTTTTTAAAGCCAAAATCCTGTAATGAAAAATTTCAATTTTGTTCTAGCTGAAATCTTTTCATGGAAATTTTCAACTTTTTTGAAGCCAAAATCTTGTCATGAAAATTTTCAACTTTTTTGAAGCAGAAATCTTTTCATAAAAATTATCAACTTTTTTGAAAATGAAACCTTTTCATCAAAATTTTCAACTTTTTTGAAGCCGAAATCTTTTCATGTAAATTTTTAACTTTTTTGAAACCGAAATACTTCATGGAAATGTTCAACTTTTTTGAAGCCGAAATCTTTTCATGAAAATTTTGAACTTTTTTGAAGCAGAAATCTTTTCATCAAAATTTTCAAATTTTTTGAAGCTGAAATACTTCATGAAATTTTTTACCTTTTTTAAAGCCAAAATCCTGTCATGAAAATTTTCAACTTTGTTGAAGCCGAAATCTTTTCATGAAAATCTTCAACTTTTTTGAAGCAGAAATACTTTATGAAAATGTTCAACTTTTTTGAAGCCGAAATCTTTTCATGAAAATTTTCAACTTTTTTGAAGGCTAAATCTTTTCATGAAAATTTTTAACTTTGTTGAAGCAGAAATCTTTTCATGAAAATTTTCAACTTTGTTGAAGCAGAAATCTTTTCATGAAAATTTTCAAGCAGAAATCTTTTCATGAAAATTTTCAACTTTTTTGAAGCTGAAATCTTTTCATGTAAATTTTCAACTTTTTTGAAACCAAAATACTTCATGAAAATTTTTGACTTTTTTGAAGCCGAAATCTTTTCATGAAAATCTTCGACTTTTTTGAAGCAGAAATCTTTTTATGAAAATTTTCAACTTTTTTGAAGCTGAAATCTTTTCATGAAAATTTTCAACTTTTTTAAAGCCAAAATCCTTTAATGAAAAATTTCAATTTTGTTGAAGCAGAAATCTTTTCATGAAAATTTTCAATTTTGTTGAAGCAGAAATCTTTTCATGAAAATTTTCAACTTTGTTGAAGCAGAAATCTTTTCATGAAAATTTTAAAGCAGAAATCTTTTCATGAAAATTTTCAACTTTTTTGAAGCCGAAATCTTTTCATGTAAACTTTCAACTTTTTTGAAACCAAAATACTTCATGAAAATTTTTGACTTTTTTGAAGCCGAAATCTTTTCATGAAAATCTTCAACTTTTTTGAAGCAGAAATCTTTTCATGAAAATTTTCAACTTTTTTAAAGCCAAAATCCTGTAATGAAAAATTTCAATTTTGTTGAAGCAGAAATCTTTTCATGAAAATTTTCAACTTTGTTGAAGCAGAAATCTTTTCATGAAAATTTTAAAGCAGAAATCTTTTCATGAAAATTTTCAACTTTTTTGAAGCCGAAATCTTTTCATGTAAACTTTCAACTTTTTTGAAACCAAAATACTTCATGAAAATTTTTGACTTTTTTGAAGCCGAAATCTTTTCATGAAAATCTTCAACTTTTTTGAAGCAGAAATCTTTTCATGAAAATTTTCAACTTTTTTAAAGCCAAAATCCTGTAATGAAAAATTTCAATTTTGTTGAAGCAGAAATCTTTTCATGAAAATTTTCAACTTTGTTGAAGCAGAAATCTTTTCATGAAAATTTTAAAGCAGAAATCTTTTCATGAAAATTTTCAACTTTTTTGAAGCCGAAATCTTTTCATGTAAATTTTCAACTTTTTTGAAACCAAAATACTTCATGAAAATTTTTGACTTTTTTGAAGCCGAAATCTTTTCATGAAAATTTTCAACTTTTTTGAAGCAGAAATCTTTTCATGAAAATTTTCAACTTTTTTAAAGCCAAAATCCTGTAATGAAAAATTTCAATTTTGTTCTAGCTGAAATCTTTTCATGGAAATTTTCAACTTTTTTGAAGCCAAAATTTTGTCATGAAAATTTTCAACTTTTTTGAAGCAGAAATCTTTTCATAAAAATTATCAACTTTTTTGAAAATGAAACCTTTTCATCAAAATTTTCAACTTTTTTGAAGCCGAAATCTTTTCATGTAAATTTTTAACTTTTTTGAAACCGAAATACTTCATGGAAATGTTCAACTTTTTTGAAGCCGAAATCTTTTCATGAAAATTTTGAACTTTTTTGAAGCAGAAATCTTTTCATCAAAATTTTCAAATTTTTTGAAGCTGAAATACTTCATGAAATTTTTTACCTTTTTTAAAGCCAAAATCCTGTCATGAAAATTTTCAACTTTGTTGAAGCCGAAATCTTTTCATGAAAATCTTCAACTTTTTTGAAGCAGAAATACTTTATGAAAATGTTCAACTTTTTTGAAGCCGAAATCTTTTCATGAAAATTTTCAACTTTTTTGAAGGCTAAATCTTTTCATGAAAATTTTTAACTTTGTTGAAGCAGAAATCTTTTCATGAAAATTTTCAACTTTGTTGAAGCTGAAATCTTTTCATGTAAATTTTCAACTTTTTTGAAACCAAAATACTTCATGAAAATTTTTGACTTTTTTGAAGCCGAAATCTTTTCATGAAAATCTTCGACTTTTTTGAAGCAGAAATCTTTTTATGAAAATTTTCAACTTTTTTGAAGCTGAAATCTTTTCATGAAAATTTTCAACTTTTTTAAAGCCAAAATCCTTTAATGAAAAATTTCAATTTTGTTGAAGCAGAAATCTTTTCATGAAAATTTTCAATTTTGTTGAAGCAGAAATCTTTTCATGAAAATTTTCAACTTTGTTGAAGCAGAAATCTTTTCATGAAAATTTTAAAGCAGAAATCTTTTCATGAAAATTTTCAACTTTTTTGAAGCCGAAATCTTTTCATGTAAACTTTCAACTTTTTTGAAACCAAAATACTTCATGAAAATTTTTGACTTTTTTGAAGCCGAAATCTTTTCATGAAAATCTTCAACTTTTTTGAAGCAGAAATCTTTTCATGAAAATTTTCAACTTTTTTAAAGCCAAAATCCTGTAATGAAAAATTTCAATTTTGTTGAAGCAGAAATCTTTTCATGAAAATTTTCAACTTTGTTGAAGCAGAAATCTTTTCATGAAAATTTTAAAGCAGAAATCTTTTCATGAAAATTTTCAACTTTTTTGAAGCCGAAATCTTTTCATGTAAATTTTCAACTTTTTTGAAACCAAAATACTTCATGAAAATTTTTGACTTTTTTGAAGCCGAAATCTTTTCATGAAAATTTTCAACTTTTTTGAAGCAGAAATCTTTTCATGAAAATTTTCAACTTTTTTAAAGCCAAAATCCTGTAATGAAAAATTTCAATTTTGTTCTAGCTGAAATCTTTTCATGGAAATTTTCAACTTTTTTGAAGCCAAAATTTTGTCATGAAAATTTTCAACTTTTTTGAAGCAGAAATCTTTTCATAAAAATTATCAACTTTTTTGAAAATGAAACCTTTTCATCAAAATTTTCAACTTTTTTGAAGCCGAAATCTTTTCATGTAAATTTTTAACTTTTTTGAAACCGAAATACTTCATGGAAATGTTCAACTTTTTTGAAGCCGAAATCTTTTCATGAAAATTTTGAACTTTTTTGAAGCAGAAATCTTTTCATCAAAATTTTCAAATTTTTTGAAGCTGAAATACTTCATGAAATTTTTTACCTTTTTTAAAGCCAAAATCCTGTCATGAAAATTTTCAACTTTGTTGAAGCCGAAATCTTTTCATGAAAATCTTCAACTTTTTTGAAGCAGAAATACTTTATGAAAATGTTCAACTTTTTTGAAGCCGAAATCTTTTCATGAAAATTTTCAACTTTTTTGAAGGCTAAATCTTTTCATGAAAATTTTTAACTTTGTTGAAGCAGAAATCTTTTCATGAAAATTTTCAACTTTGTTGAAGCAGAAATCTTTTCATGAAAATTTTCAAGCAGAAATCTTTTCATGAAAATTTTCAACTTTTTTGAAGCCGAAATCTTTTCATGTAAATTTTCAACTTTTTTGAAACCAAAATACTTCATGAAAATTTTTGACTTTTTTGAAGCCGAAATCTTTTCATGAAAATTTTCAACTTTTTTGAAGCAGAAATCTTTTCATGAAAATTTTCAACTTTTTTAAAGCCAAAATCCTGTAATGAAAAATTTCAATTTTGTTCTAGCTGAAATCTTTTCATGGAAATTTTCAACTTTTTTGAAGCCAAAATCTTGTCATGAAAATTTTCAACTTTTTTGAAGCAGAAATCTTTTCATAAAAATTATCAACTTTTTTGAAAATGAAACCTTTTCATCAAAATTTTCAACTTTTTTGAAGCCGAAATTTTTTCATGTAAATTTTTAACTTTTTTGAAACCGAAATACTTCATGGAAATGTTCAACTTTTTTGAAGCCGAAATCTTTTCATGAAAATTTTGAACTTTTTTGAAGCAGAAATCTTTTCATCAAAATTTTCAAATTTTTTGAAGCTGAAATACTTCATGAAATTTTTTACCTTTTTTAAAGCCAAAATCCTGTCATGAAAATTTTCAACTTTGTTGAAGCCGAAATCTTTTCATGAAAATTTTGAACTTTTTTGAAGCAGAAATCTTTTCATGAAAATCTTCAACTTTTTTGAAGCAGAAATACTTTATGAAAATGTTCAACTTTTTTGAAGCCGAAATCTTTTCATGAAAATTTTCAACTTTTTTGAAGGCTAAATCTTTTCATGAAAATTTTTAACTTTGTTGAAGCAGAAATCTTTTCATGTAAATTTTCAACTTTTTTGAAACCAAAATACTTCATGAAAATTTTCGACTTTTTTGAAGCCGAAATCTTTTCATGAAAATCTTCGACTTTTTTGAAGCAGAAATCTTTTTATGAAAATTTTCAACTTTTTTGAAGCAGAAATCTTTTCATGAAAATTTTCAACTTTTTTGAAGCCGAAATCTTTTCATGTAAACTTTCAACTTTTTTGAAACCAAAATACTTCATGAAAATTTTTGACTTTTTTGAAGCCGAAATCTTTTCATGAAAATCTTCGACTTTTTTGAAGCAGAAATCTTTTTATGAAAATTTTCAACTTTTTTGAAGCTGAAATCTTTTCATGAAAATTTTCAACTTTTTTAAAGCCAAAATCCTTTAATGAAAAATTTCAATTTTGTTGAAGCAGAAATCTTTTCATGAAAATTTTCAATTTTGTTGAAGCAGAAATCTTTTCATGAAAATTTTCAACTTTGTTGAAGCAGAAATCTTTTCATGAAAATTTTAAAGCAGAAATCTTTTCATGAAAATTTTCAACTTTTTTGAAGCCGAAATCTTTTCATGTAAACTTTCAACTTTTTTGAAACCAAAATACTTCATGAAAATTTTTGACTTTTTTGAAGCCGAAATCTTTTCATGAAAATCTTCAACTTTTTTGAAGCAGAAATCTTTTCATGAAAATTTTCAACTTTTTTAAAGCCAAAATCCTGTAATGAAAAATTTCAATTTTGTTGAAGCAGAAATCTTTTCATGAAAATTTTCAACTTTGTTGAAGCAGAAATCTTTTCATGAAAATTTTCAACTTTGTTGAAGCAGAAATCTTTTCATGAAAATTTTAAAGCAGAAATCTTTTCATGAAAATTTTCAACTTTTTTGAAGCCGAAATCTTTTCATGTAAACTTTCAACTTTTTTGAAACCAAAATACTTCATGAAAATTTTTGACTTTTTTGAAGCCGAAATCTTTTCATGAAAATCTTCAACTTTTTTGAAGCAGAAATCTTTTCATGAAAATTTTCAACTTTTTTAAAGCCAAAATCCTGTAATGAAAAATTTCAATTTTGTTGAAGCAGAAATCTTTTCATGAAAATTTTCAACTTTGTTGAAGCAGAAATCTTTTCATGAAAATTTTAAAGCAGAAATCTTTTCATGAAAATTTTCAACTTTTTTGAAGCCGAAATCTTTTCATGTAAATTTTCAACTTTTTTGAAACCAAAATACTTCATGAAAATTTTTGACTTTTTTGAAGCCGAAATCTTTTCATGAAAATTTTCAACTTTTTTGAAGCAGAAATCTTTTCATGAAAATTTTCAACTTTTTTAAAGCCAAAATCCTGTAATGAAAAATTTCAATTTTGTTCTAGCTGAAATCTTTTCATGGAAATTTTCAACTTTTTTGAAGCCAAAATTTTGTCATGAAAATTTTCAACTTTTTTGAAGCAGAAATCTTTTCATAAAAATTATCAACTTTTTTGAAAATGAAACCTTTTCATCAAAATTTTCAACTTTTTTGAAGCCGAAATCTTTTCATGTAAATTTTTAACTTTTTTGAAACCGAAATACTTCATGGAAATGTTCAACTTTTTTGAAGCCGAAATCTTTTCATGAAAATTTTGAACTTTTTTGAAGCAGAAATCTTTTCATCAAAATTTTCAAATTTTTTGAAGCTGAAATACTTCATGAAATTTTTTACCTTTTTTAAAGACAAAATCCTGTCATGAAAATTTTCAACTTTGTTGAAGCCGAAATCTTTTCATGAAAATCTTCAACTTTTTTGAAGCAGAAATACTTTATGAAAATGTTCAACTTTTTTGAAGCCGAAATCTTTTCATGAAAATTTTCAACTTTTTTGAAGGCTAAATCTTTTCATGAAAATTTTTAACTTTGTTGAAGCAGAAATCTTTTCATGAAAATTTTCAACTTTGTTGAAGCTGAAATCTTTTCATGTAAATTTTCAACTTTTTTGAAACCAAAATACTTCATGAAAATTTTTGACTTTTTTGAAGCCGAAATCTTTTCATGAAAATCTTCGACTTTTTTGAAGCAGAAATCTTTTTATGAAAATTTTCAACTTTTTTGAAGCTGAAATCTTTTCATGAAAATTTTCAACTTTTTTAAAGCCAAAATCCTTTAATGAAAAATTTCAATTTTGTTGAAGCAGAAATCTTTTCATGAAAATTTTCAATTTTGTTGAAGCAGAAATCTTTTCATGAAAATTTTCAACTTTGTTGAAGCAGAAATCTTTTCATGAAAATTTTAAAGCAGAAATCTTTTCATGAAAATTTTCAACTTTTTTGAAGCCGAAATCTTTTCATGTAAACTTTCAACTTTTTTGAAACCAAAATACTTCATGAAAATTTTTGACTTTTTTGAAGCCGAAATCTTTTCATGAAAATCTTCAACTTTTTTGAAGCAGAAATCTTTTCATGAAAATTTTCAACTTTTTTAAAGCCAAAATCCTGTAATGAAAAATTTCAATTTTGTTGAAGCAGAAATCTTTTCATGAAAATTTTCAACTTTGTTGAAGCAGAAATCTTTTCATGAAAATTTTCAACTTTGTTGAAGCAGAAATCTTTTCATGAAAATTTTAAAGCAGAAATCTTTTCATGAAAATTTTCAACTTTTTTGAAGCCGAAATCTTTTCATGTAAACTTTCAACTTTTTTGAAACCAAAATACTTCATGAAAATTTTTGACTTTTTTGAAGCCGAAATCTTTTCATGAAAATCTTCAACTTTTTTGAAGCAGAAATCTTTTCATGAAAATTTTCAACTTTTTTAAAGCCAAAATCCTGTAATGAAAAATTTCAATTTTGTTGAAGCAGAAATCTTTTCATGAAAATTTTCAACTTTGTTGAAGCAGAAATCTTTTCATGAAAATTTTAAAGCCGAAATCTTTTCATGAAAATTTTCAACTTTTTTGAAGCCGAAATCTTTTCATGTAAATTTTCAACTTTTTTGAAACCAAAATACTTCATGAAAATTTTTGACTTTTTTGAAGCCGAAATCTTTTCATGAAAATTTTCAACTTTTTTGAAGCAGAAATCTTTTCATGAAAATTTTCAACTTTTTTAAAGCCAAAATCCTGTAATGAAAAATTTCAATTTTGTTCTAGCTGAAATCTTTTCATGGAAATTTTCAACTTTTTTGAAGCCAAAATTTTGTCATGAAAATTTTCAACTTTTTTGAAGCAGAAATCTTTTCATAAAAATTATCAACTTTTTTGAAAATGAAACCTTTTCATCAAAATTTTCAACTTTTTTGAAGCCGAAATCTTTTCATGTAAATTTTTAACTTTTTTGAAACCGAAATACTTCATGGAAATGTTCAACTTTTTTGAAGCCGAAATCTTTTCATGAAAATTTTGAACTTTTTTGAAGCAGAAATCTTTTCATCAAAATTTTCAAATTTTTTGAAGCTGAAATACTTCATGAAATTTTTTACCTTTTTTAAAGCCAAAATCCTGTCATGAAAATTTTCAACTTTGTTGAAGCCGAAATCTTTTCATGAAAATCTTCAACTTTTTTGAAGCAGAAATACTTTATGAAAATGTTCAACTTTTTTGAAGCCGAAATCTTTTCATGAAAATTTTCAACTTTTTTGAAGGCTAAATCTTTTCATGAAAATTTTTAACTTTGTTGAAGCAGAAATCTTTTCATGAAAATTTTCAACTTTGTTGAAGCAGAAATCTTTTCATGAAAATTTTCAAGCAGAAATCTTTTCATGAAAATTTTCAACTTTTTTGAAGCCGAAATCTTTTCATGTAAATTTTCAACTTTTTTGAAACCAAAATACTTCATGAAAATTTTTGACTTTTTTGAAGCCGAAATCTTTTCATGAAAATTTTCAACTTTTTTGAAGCAGAAATCTTTTCATGAAAATTTTCAACTTTTTTAAAGCCAAAATCCTGTAATGAAAAATTTCAATTTTGTTCTAGCTGAAATCTTTTCATGGAAATTTTCAACTTTTTTGAAGCCAAAATCTTGTCATGAAAATTTTCAACTTTTTTGAAGCAGAAATCTTTTCATAAAAATTATCAACTTTTTTGAAAATGAAACCTTTTCATCAAAATTTTCAACTTTTTTGAAGCCGAAATTTTTTCATGTAAATTTTTAACTTTTTTGAAACCGAAATACTTCATGGAAATGTTCAACTTTTTTGAAGCCGAAATCTTTTCATGAAAATTTTGAACTTTTTTGAAGCAGAAATCTTTTCATCAAAATTTTCAAATTTTTTGAAGCTGAAATACTTCATGAAATTTTTTACCTTTTTTAAAGCCAAAATCCTGTCATGAAAATTTTCAACTTTGTTGAAGCCGAAATCTTTTCATGAAAATTTTGAACTTTTTTGAAGCAGAAATCTTTTCATGAAAATCTTCAACTTTTTTGAAGCAGAAATACTTTATGAAAATGTTCAACTTTTTTGAAGCCGAAATCTTTTCATGAAAATTTTCAACTTTTTTGAAGGCTAAATCTTTTCATGAAAATTTTTAACTTTGTTGAAGCAGAAATCTTTTCATGTAAATTTTCAACTTTTTTGAAACCAAAATACTTCATGAAAATTTTCGACTTTTTTGAAGCCGAAATCTTTTCATGAAAATCTTCGACTTTTTTGAAGCAGAAATCTTTTTATGAAAATTTTCAACTTTTTTGAAGCAGAAATCTTTTCATGAAAATTTTCAACTTTTTTAAAGCCAAAATCCTGTAATGAAAAATTTCAATTTTGTTGAAGCAGAAATCTTTTCATGAAAATTTTCAATTTTGTTGAAGCAGAAATCTTTTCATGAAAATTTTCAACTTTGTTGAAGCAGAAATCTTTTCATGAAAATTTTAAAGCAGAAATCTTTTCATGAAAATTTTCAACTTTTTTGAAGCCGAAATCTTTTCATGTAAACTTTCAACTTTTTTGAAACCAAAATACTTCATGAAAATTTTTGACTTTTTTGAAGCCGAAATCTTTTCATGAAAATCTTCAACTTTTTTGAAGCAGAAATCTTTTCATGAAAATTTTCAACTTTTTTAGAGCCAAAATCCTGTAATGAAAAATTTCAATTTTGTTGAAGCAGAAATCTTTTCATGAAAATTTTCAACTTTGTTGAAGCAGAAATCTTTTCATGAAAATTTTAAAGCAGAAATCTTTTCATGAAAATTTTCAACTTTTTTGAAGCCGAAATCTTTTCATGTAAATTTTCAACTTTTTTGAAACCAAAATACTTCATGAAAATTTTTGACTTTTTTGAAGCCGAAATCTTTTCATGAAAATTTTCAACTTTTTTGAAGCAGAAATCTTTTCATGAAAATTTTCAACTTTTTTAAAGCCAAAATCCTGTAATGAAAAATTTCAATTTTGTTCTAGCTGAAATCTTTTCATGGAAATTTTCAACTTTTTTGAAGCCAAAATCTTGTCATGAAAATTTTCAACTTTTTTGAAGCAGAAATCTTTTCATAAAAATTATCAACTTTTTTGAAAATGAAACCTTTTCATCAAAATTTTCAACTTTTTTGAAGCCGAAATCTTTTCATGTAAATTTTTAACTTTTTTGAAACCGAAATACTTCATGGAAATGTTCAACTTTTTTGAAGCCGAAATCTTTTCATGAAAATTTTGAACTTTTTTGAAGCAGAAATCTTTTCATCAAAATTTTCAAATTTTTTGAAGCTGAAATACTTCATGAAATTTTTTACCTTTTTTAAAGCCAAAATCCTGTCATGAAAATTTTCAACTTTGTTGAAGCCGAAATCTTTTCATGAAAATCTTCAACTTTGTTGAAGCAGAAATACTTTATGAAAATGTTCAACTTTTTTGAAGCCGAAATCTTTTCATGAAAATTTTCAACTTTTTTGAAGGCTAAATCTTTTCATGAAAATTTTTAACTTTGTTGAAGCAGAAATCTTTTCATGAAAATTTTCAACTTTGTTGAAGCAGAAATCTTTTCATGAAAATTTTCAAGCAGAAATCTTTTCATGAAAATTTTCAACTTTTTTGAAGCTGAAATCTTTTCATGTAAATTTTCAACTTTTTTGAAACCAAAATACTTCATGAAAATTTTTGACTTTTTTGAAGCCGAAATCTTTTCATGAAAATCTTCGACTTTTTTGAAGCAGAAATCTTTTTATGAAAATTTTCAACTTTTTTGTAGCCGAAATGTTTTCATTAAAATTTTCAACTTTTTTAAATCCGAAATCTTTTCATGAAAATCTTTGACTTTTTTAATGCAGAAATATTTTTATGAAAATTTTCAAGCAGAAATCTTTTCATGAAAATTTTCAATTTTTTTAAGCAGAAATCTTTTCATGTAAATTTTCAACTTTTTTGAATCCGAAATACTTCATGAAAATTTTCAACTTTTTTGTAGCCGAAATGTTTTCATTAAAATTTTCAACTTTTTGAAGCAAAAATACTTCATGAAAATTTTCAACTTTTTAAAAAGCTTGAAATTTTCAACTTTTTTGAAACAGAAATCTTTTCATGTAAATTTTGAACTTTTTTGAAAATGAAATCTTTTCATGAAAATTTTGAACTTTTTTGAAGCCGAAATACTTATTGAAAATTTTCAACTTTTTTGAAGTCGAAATACTTCATGAAAGTTTTCAACTTTTTCAAAGCTGAAATACTTCATGAAAGTTTTCAACTTTTTTAAAGCTGAAATCTTTATATGTAAATTTTCAACTTTATTCAAACTGATATTCTACATTTTCTAACATGTTTTTGAGACATAAAGTGACACTTACTGTTCAGACTACATTTTCTAACTCAAAGTGTCGTTTCAAAGTAAAAATACTATTAGAAGGAGTGATTCAGACAAAATTAGATGAAACAGCTGTACTGATAAGAAATGAGCGCAGTTACATGAAATGACATCAAAATCAACATTCCCTGAGCCAGAAAACGCTATTAACAGCTTTAGTGATCAAATTGAGCGTATCTTGCGAAGCTGAGCTCGAAAGTGACATGAAACATGTTTTTGAGACATAAAATGACACTTACTGTTCAGACTACATTTTCTAACTCAAAGTGCCGTTTCAAAGTAAAAATACTGTTAGAAGGCGTGATTCAGACAAAATTAGATGAAACAGCTGTACTGGTAACAAACAACGATATTAACAGCTTTAGTGATCAAATTGAGCGTATCTTGCGAAGCTGAGCTCGAAAGTGACATGAAACATGTTTTTGAGACATAAAATGACACTTACTGTTCAGACTACATTTTCTAACTCAAAGTGCCGTTTCAAAGTAAAAATACTGTTAGAAGGAGTGATTCAGACAATATTAGATGAAACAGCTGTACTGGTAACAAATGAGCGCAGTTACATGAAATGACATCAAAATCAACATTCCCTGAGCCAGACAACGCTATTAACAGCTTTAGTGATCAAATTGAGCGTATCTTGCGAAGCTGAGCTCGAAAGTGACATGAAACATGTTTTTCAGACATAAAGTGACACTTACAATGAATACCTGTCCTGACTACATTTTTTAACTCAAAGTGTCGTTTCAAAGTAAAAATACTGTTAGAAGGAGTGATTCAGACAAAATTAGATGAAACAGCAGCACTGGTAACAAATGAGCGCAGTTACATGAAATGACATCAAAATCAACATTCCCTGAGCCAGACAACGCTATTAACAGCTTTAGTGATCAAATTGAGCGTATCTTGCGAAGCTGAGCTCGAAAGTGACATGAAACATGTTTTTGAGACATAAAGTGACACTTACAGTGAATACCTGTTCTGACTACATTTTCTAACTCAAAGTGTCGTTTCAAAGTAAAAATACTGTTAGAAGGAGTGATTCAGACAAAATTAGATGAAACAGCAGCACTGGTAACAAACAACGATATTAACAGCTTTAGTGATCAAATTGAGCGTATCTTGCGAAGCTGAGCTCGAAAGTGACATGAAACAAGTTTTTGAGACATAAAGTGACACTTACTGTTCAGACTACATTTTTAACTCAAAGTGCCGTTTCAAAGTAAAAATACTGTTAGAAGGAGTGATTCAGACAAAATTAGATGAAACAGCTGTACTGGTAACAAATGAGCGCAGTTACATGAAATGACATCAAAATCAACATTCCCTGAGCCAGACAACGCTATTAACAGCTTTAGTGATCAAATTGAGCGTATCTTGCGAAGTTGTGCTCGAAAGTGACATGAAACATGTTTTGAACAGTAAGTGTCACTTTATGTCTCAAAAACATGTTTCATGTCACTTTCGAGCTCAGCTTCGCAAGATACGCTCAATTTGATCACTAAAGCTGTTAATAGCGTTGTCTGGCTCAGGGAATGTTGATTTTGATGTCATTTCATGTAACTGCGCTCATTTGTTACCACTACAGCTGTTTCATCTAATTTTGTCTGAATCACTCCCTCTAACAGTATTTTTACTTTGAAACGACACTTTGAGTTAGAAAATGTAGTCTGAACAGTAAGTGTCACTTTTTGTCTGAAAAACATGTTTCATGTCACTTTCGAGCTCAGCTTCGCAAGATACGCTCAATTTGATCACTAAAGCTGTTAATAGCGTTGTCTGGCTCAGGGAATGTTGATTTTGATGTCATTTCATGTAACTGCGCTCATTTTTTACCACTACAGCTGTTTCATCTAATTTTGCCTGAAAAACTCCTTCTAACAGTATTTTTACTTTGAAACGACACTTTGAGTTAGAAAATGCAGTCTGAACAGTAAGTGTCACTTTTTGTCTGAAAAACATGTTTCATGTCACTTTCGAGCTCAGCTTCGCAAGATACGCTCAATTTGATCACTAAAGCTGTTAATATCGTTGTTTGTTACCAGTACAGCTGTTTCATCTAATTTTGTCTGAATCACTCCCTCTAACAGTATTTTTACTTTGAAACGACACTTTGAGTTAGAAAATGTAGAATATCAGTTTGAATAAAGTCGAAAATTTTCATGAAAAGATTTCTGCTTCAAAAAAGTATAAATTTTTCATGACAGGATTTTGGCTTTAAAAAAGGTAAAAATTTTCATGAAAAGATTTCGGCTTCAAAAAAGTTGAAAATTTTCATGAAAAGATTTACACTTCAAAAAAGTTGAAAATGTTCATGAATTTTTTCGACTTCAAAAAAGTCTAAGATTTTCATGAAAAGATTTCTGCTTCAAAAACTTGAAAATTTTCATGAAAAGATTTCGTATTCAAAAAAGTTGAAAATTTTCATGAAAATATTTACACTTCAAAAAAGTTGAAAATGTTCATGAATTTTTTCGACTTCAAAAAAGTTGAAAAAATGTCATGAACTATTTCGGCATCAAAAAAGTTGAAAATTTACATTAAAAGATTTCGGCTTCAAAAAAGTCAAAAATTTTCATGAAGTATTTCGGTTTCAAAAAAGTTGAAAATTTTCATGAAAAGATTTCGGCTTCAAAAAAGTTGAAAATTTTCATGAAAAGATTTCTGCTTCAAAAACTTGAAAATTTTCATGAAAAGATTTCGGCTTCAAAAAAGTTGAAAATTTTCATGAAAAGATTTCTGCTTCAAAAAGTTTAAAATTTTCATGTATTTTTTCAACTTCAAAAAAGTTAAAAATTTTCATCAAAAGATTTCTGCTTCAAAATAGTTGACAATTTTCATGAATAGATTTCTGCTTCAAAAAAGTTGAAAATTTTCATGAACTATTTCGGCATCAAAAAAGTTGAAAATTTACATTAAAAGATTTCGGCTTTCAAAAAAGTAAAAAATTTTCATGAAGTATTTCGGCTTCAAAAAAGTTGAAAATTTTCATGAAAAGATTTCTGCTTCAAAAAGTTGAAAATTTTCATGAAAAGATTTCGGCTTCAAAAAAGTTGAAAATTTTCATGAAGTATTTGGGCTTCAAAAAAGTCAATGATTTTCATGAAAAGATTTCTGCTTCAGAAAAGTCGAACATTTTCATGAAGTATTTCGGCTTCAAAAAAGTTAAAAATTTTCATCAAAAGATTTCTGCTTGAGAAAAGTTGAAAATTTTCATGAAAAGATTTCGGCTTCAAAAAAGTTGAAAATTTTCTTGAAGTATTTCGGCTTCAAAAAAGTTGAAAATTTTCATGACAAGATTTCGGCTTCAAAAAAGTTGAAAATTTTCATGAAATAATTTCGGCTTCAAAAAAGTTGAAAATTTTCATGAAAAGATTTCGGCTTCAAAAAAGTTGAAAATTTTCATGACAGGATTTTGGCTTTACAAAAAGTAAAAATTTTCATAAAGTATTTCGGCTTCAAAAAGGTTGAAAACTTTCATGAACTATTTCGACTTCAAAAAAGTCGAAGATTTTCATGAAAAGATTTCTGCTTCAAAAAAATTGAAAATTTTCATTAAAAGATTTCGGCTTCAAAAAATTTGAAAATTTTCATGAAAAGATTTCGGCTTCAAAAAAGTTGAAAATTTTCATGAAAAGATTTACACTTCAAAAAAGTTGAAAATGTTCATGAATTTTTTCGACTTCAAAAAAGTCTAAGATTTTCATGAAAAGATTTCTATTTCAAAAACTTGAAAATTTTCATGAAAAGATTTCGGCTTCAAAAAAGTTGAAAATTTTCATGAAAATATTTACACTTCAAAAAAGTTGAAAATGTTCATGAATTTTTTCGACTTCAAAAAAGTTGAAAAAATGTCATGAACTATTTCGGCATCAAAAAAGTTGAAAATTTACATTAAAAGATTTCGGCTTCAAAAAAGTCAAAAATTTTCATGAAGTATTTCGGTTTCAAAAAAGTTGAAAATTTTCATGAAAAGATTTCGGCTTCAAAAAAGTTGAAAATTTTCATGAAAAGATTTCTGCTTCAAAAACTTGAAAATTTTCATGAAAAGATTTCGGCTTCAAAAAAGTTGAAAATTTTCATGAAAAGATTTACACTTCAAAAAAGTTGAAAATGTTCATGAATTTTTTCGACTTCAAAAAAGTCTAAGATTTTCATGAAAAGATTTCTGCTTCAAAAACTTGAAAATTTTCATGAAAAGATTTCGGCTTCAAAAAAGTTGAAAATTTTAATGAAAAGATTTAGACTTCAAAAAAGTTGAAAATGTCCATGAATTTTTTCGACTTCAAAAAAGTTGAACATTTTCATGAATAGATTTCGGCTTCAAAAATGTTGAAAATTTTCATGAACTATTTCGGCATCAAAAAAGTTGAAAATTTTCATGAACTATTTCGGCATCAAAAAAGTTGAAAATTTTCATGAACTATTTCGGCTTCAAAAATGTTGAAAATTTTCATGAACTATTTCGGCATCAAAAAAGTTGAAAATTTTCATGAAAAGATTTCTGCTTCAAAAAGTTTAAAATTTTCATGTATTTTTTCAACTTCAAAAAAGTTAAAAATTTTCATCAAAAGATTTCTGCTTCAAAATAGTTGACAATTTTCATGAATAGATTTCTGCTTCAAAAAAGTTGAAAATTTTCATGAACTATTTCGGCATCAAAAAAGTTGAAAATTTACATTAAAAGATTTCGGCTTTCAAAAAAGTAAAACATTTTCATGAAGTATTTCGGCTTCAAAAAAGTTGAAAATTTTCATGAAAAGATTTCTGCTTCAAAAAGTTGAAAATTTTCATGAACTATTTCGGCATCAAAAAAGTTGAAAATTTGCATGAAAAGATTTCGGCTTCAAAAAAGTTGAAAATTTTCATGAAGTATTTGGGCTTCAAAAAAGTCAATGATTTTCATGAAAAGATTTCTGCTTCAGAAAAGTCGAACATTTTCATGAAGTATTTCGGCTTCAAAAAGGTTGAAAATTTACATTAAAAGATTTGGGCTTCAAAAAAGTCAACGATTTTCATGAAAAGATTTCGGCTTCAAAAAAGTTGAAAATTTTCATGAAATAATTTCAGCTTCAGAAAAGTTGAAAATTTTCATGACAGGATTATGGCTTTAAAAAAGGTAAGAATTTTCATGAAGTATTTCGGCTTCAAAAAAGTTAAAAATTTTCATCAAAAGATTTCTGCTTGAGAAAAGTTGAAAATTTTCATGAAAAGATTTCGGCTTCAAAAAAGTTGAAAATTTTCTTGAAGTATTTCGGCTTCAAAAAAGTTGAAAATTTTCATGACAAGATTTCGGCTTCAAAAAAGTTGAAAATTTTCATGAAATAATTTCGGCTTCAAAAAAGTTGAAAATTTTCATGAAAAGATTTCGGCTTCAAAAAAGTTGAAAATTTTCATGACAGGATTTTGGCTTTACAAAAAGTAAAAATTTTCATAAAGTATTTCGGCTTCAAAAAGGTTGAAAACTTTCATGAACTATTTCGACTTCAAAAAAGTCGAAGATTTTCATGAAAAGATTTCTGCTTCAAAAAAGTTGAAAATTTTCATTAAAAGATTTCGGCTTCAAAAAATTCAAAAACTTTCATGAAGTATTTCGGCTTCAAAAAGGTTGAAAATTTACATTAAAAGATTTGGGCTTCAAAAAAGTCAACGATTTTCATGAAAAGATTTCTGCTTCAAAAAAGTTGAAAATTTTCAAGAAAAGATTTCGGCTTCAAAAAGTTTGAAAATTTTCATGAAAAGATTTCGGCTTCAAAAAAGTTAAAAATGTTCATGAATTTTTTCGACGTCAAAAAATTCTAAGATTTTCATGAAAAGATTTCAGCTTCAAAAAAGTCAAAGATTTTCTTGAAAAGATTTCTGCTTCAAAAAAGTTGAAAATTTTCATGACAGGATTTTGGCTTTAAAAAAGTTGAAAATTTTCATGAAAAGATTTCGGCTTCAAAAAGGTTGAAAACTTTCATGAACTATTTCGACTTCAAAAAAGTCGAAGATTTTCATGAAAAGATTTCTGCTTCAAAAAAGTTGAAAATTTTCATTAAAAGATTTCGGCTTCAAAAAATTCCAAAACTTTCATGAAGTATTTCGGCTTCAAAAAAGTTGAAAATTTTCATGAAAAGATTTCGGCTTCAAAAAAGTTGAAAATTTTCATGAAGTATTTCGGCTGCAAAAAAGTCGAAGATTTTCATGAAAAGATTTCTGCTTCAAAAAAGTTGAACATTTTCATGAAAAGATTTCGGCTTCAAAAAAGTTTAAAATGTTCATGAAAAGATTTCGGCTCCAAAAAGTTGAAAATTTTCATGAAAAGATTTCGGCTTCAAATAAGTTGAAAATTTTCATGAAAAGATTTCGGCTTCAAAAAAGTATAAAATTTTCATCAAGTATTTCGGCTTCAAAAAAGTCAAAGTATTTCATGAAAAGATTTCTGCTTCAAAAAAGTTGAAAATTTTCATGAAAAGATTTCGGCTTCAAAAAAGTTGAAAATTTACATGAAAAGATTTCGGCTTCAAAAAAGTTGAAAATTTTCATGAAAAGATTTCAGCTTCAAAAAAGTTGAAAATTTTCATGACAGCATTATGGCTTTAAAAAAGGTAAGAATTTTCATCAAGTATTTCGGCTTCAAAAAAGTCGAAGTATTTCATGAAAAGATTTCTGCTTCAAAAAAGTTGAAAATTTTCATTAAAAGATTTCGGCTTCAAAAAATTCAAAAACTTTCATGAAGTATTTCGGCTTCAAAAAAGTTGAAAATTTTCATGAAAAGATTTCGGCTTCAAAAAGGTTGAAAACTTTCATGAACTATTTCGACTTCAAAAAAGTCGAAGATTTTCATGAAAAGATTTCTGCTTCAAAAAAGTTGAAAATTTTCATTAAAAGATTTCGGCTTCAAAAAATTCCAAAACTTTCATGAAGTATTTCGGCTTCAAAAAAGTTGAAAATTTTCATGAAAAGATTTCGGCTTCAAAAAAGTTGAAAATTTTCATGAAGTATTTCGGCTGCAAAAAAGTCGAAGATTTTCATGAAAAGATTTCTGCTTCAAAAAAGTTGAACATTTTCATGAAAAGATTTCGGCTTCAAAAAAGTTTAAAATGTTCATGAAAAGATTTCGGCTTCAAAAAAGTTGAAAACTTTCATGAAGTATTTCGGCATCAAAAAAGTTGAAAACTTTAATGAAGTATTTCGGCTTCAAAAATGTTGAAAATTTTCATGAAAAGATTTCTATTTCAAAAAAGTTGAAAATTTTCATGAAAAGATTTCGGCTTCAAAAAAGTTGAAAATTTTCATGAAAAGATTTCAGCTTCAAAAAAGTCAAAGATTTTCTTGAAAAGATTTCTGCTTCAAAAAAGTTGAAAATTTTCATGAAAAGATTTCGGCTTCAAAAAAGTTGAAAATTTTCATGAAAAGATTTCGGCTTCAAAAAAGTTGAAAATTTTCATCAAGTATTTCGGCTTCAAAAAAGTCAAAGTATTTCATGAAAAGATTTCTGCTTCAAAAAAGTTGAAAATTTTCATGAAAAGATTTCGGCTTCAAAAAAGTTGAAAATTTACATGAAAAGATTTCGGCTTCAAAAAAGTTGAAAATTTTCATGAAAAGATTTCGGCATCAAAAAAGTCTAAAACTTTCATGAACTATTTCGGCATCAAAAAAGTCTAAAACTTTCATGAAGTATTTCTGCTTTAAAAATGTCAAAGTGACCCGGTTGAGTTTTTATTTTCTACATCTTTGCAATAAATTCATCTCTTCATTCAGTATTCAAGTTATTCCTCAATTAACTTGTTTTTGATCATCATACATCCTTATTTTATTTTTTCCTTTCTTACTTTTTGAATAAAAAACATTTTTGTATCATTACCCTTCTAATGCACAACATGGGTCAAAAATGAATCCACTTTCTATGTTATTTCATGTATGGCTGAGTGTTTCTATGATATATCTTTGAAATAAATACATTTTATCATTTTCTTTTCCAAGTATGCAGTAAATATCTTGTTTTTGTTAAGCACAAATCATCATTTGTATTTTTCCTTTCTTACTTTATGAACGAGCACAGCTTTTGTATTTCTACATCAAGTCAGAAACGACCCCAGAAACGACCCACATGCATTTACTATAGCATTTGCTGTGAAACGTGGTTGTTTCAGACATTTCACAGCTCAGCACAGCTCCCTTGGAACATCTAATACATGTAAGTATTGTTTTTAAATTGTTCTAACATCACTTTAGAAAATATTTGATGACAATTGTGAAAGATAACTGTACATAACATTTGATTAGGTTTAGGTTACCTTGAGAGTGAGTACATTACTTGTCAGAAAGTTACAAGTAATTACTATTAGCTAGCTAGCTGTTGACACTTCTATTTTAGTTAGCTAATTCTATTGTAGTTAGCTAACTATTATGTAGATTGCTAGGCTACTTAGCAAAGTACTTAGCTAAGCTACTTAGCCAAGTCACCAAAATAAAACTCTATGTATGTGTATGTATATTGATGTGCATCTGAAAATTTTATTGTGCTTTTGATTTTCTTTATCCAGAGTATGGCTGGTCCCAGATTTACTACTGAGATGGTTGTAGCGATGCTGCAGGAAGAACCAGATGAGGAGGCAATTTGTCTTGATTCAGAGTCTGAAATTTCTGATGATGATGACCCAGAATATTTGCCAGAGGGTCAAGCTGGAGTTGTGGGTGTGTCTGGGAATCCATGAAGAAGACTCCTCTGATGATACAGAAGACTCATCTGATGAGTCCTCTGAAGAGGAAACTCAGACCCAGTCCAATAGATTGAGTAAAAACGGATCTTACTGGAATGAGAATCCCCCCATTCATGGCAGAACAAGAAGCCATAACATTCTGAGGAGCTGCCCAGGACCTACACCTGGATCACCAGCTGTTTCACCAAAAGATGCCTGGGATATGTTCATGAGTGACAACATCATTGAGGAGGTTCTAATATGTACCAACTTAGAGGGACGAAGAACAGCCACAGCAAAAGGGAAAGAGTGGAGAAGCATTGATAAAGAAGAATTGATGGCCTTCATCAATTCTTGCAGGGGGGGAGAAGAGCTGGGATGTGGCCTTGCAGGAGCTGTTTGTGGATCCGCTGCAAAATCCAATTTACAAGGCCACCATGGGGCTTAGGAGATATGAAGATATCCGCCGCGTCATACGGTTTGACGACAAGAGGACCAGGGCTCTGCGACTGGAAACACACCACATGGCGACATTTAGGTACGTGTGGGACTGTTTCCTGGACAACTGCAGAAGAAAGTTCATCCCCAGTGACTGTGTCACCATAGATGAGCAGCTTGTGCCATTCCGAGGCAGGTGCAAGTTACGGCAACACATGCCCAGCAAGCCTGCAAAATATGGGATAAAAATCTTCTGGATGTGCGACGCAAGGGTACCTTATGCAATAGATGGAATTGTCTATACCGGGAGACAGCCAGGTTCAGAGGAACCTTGGAGAGAATGTCGTCCAGCAATTGTGCAGTGGAATCAGACAGACAGGTGAATGTAAAGTACAATAGAGAAACTAATGTATTAAGTTTTAGCACAATACCTACATACTTTTTCCCAATCTTTAATAATGAGTATTTTATTTTTTTATTTGATTTCTCTGTAAGCAAAATAGTAAAACAGAATAAAATGCAATGCAATGCAACAGATTATGGCGTTAGAGTTTAAAGAATTCCATGTTGAGTAAATTTACAATCTTTTCCCCCTCTCATAGGTCGCAACATCACAATTAGCAACTTCTTCACCAGTGTCCCGCTGGCTGAGAAGCTCCTCGAGAAGAACCTGACCATTGTTGGGACTCTTTGCCAGAACAAATCGGACATACCACCTATCATGAAGCCATCCAAATCACGGGAGATTCATAGCTCAGAATTCGGATTCAATGGCAACATGACCATGGTGAGCTATGTGCAGAAGAAGGGAAAAGCTGTTGTCCTCCTGAGCACTATGCATGATGACAAAGCAGTGGATGACAGCAGTCAGAAGAAGAAACAATGGGAAGATGTGGGTTTAAAAAACAAAACACAGCCACCACCCAGCCACAAGAGGACATCAGACAGGAGGGCCAAAGGAAGAGGAAGAGGTGCACGATCTGCCCAGTTACCAAAGACAGAAAAGTCAGCAGCTAGTGTTCCCAGTGCACCAGGCCTGTGTGCAAGGAGCACAAACTCTTAGTGATCATTTGTGAGGCATGTCAAAATTGAGAAGGCAATTTGTGCTCTAGTGATGTGTTCAGTTGTATTTCATTTTGTTTGGTCACATTCACCAGTTTACAGTTGTTAAATTACAGATACAGTTCAGTTCAACAGCCGTGTTATCTGTTATCAGAGGTATGTGTATGTGTGACAAAATGACAAATAAACATGTTGCAAATATGAAATACATAAGTGTTTGGCTCCACTCACTGCTAAAGTAATTACTTGAAACAAATTATTATTATAGTATTAATTCATTTAATTTTAAATCACACTTGGATGTATGGGTCATTTTTGACCCATGTGTGTAAACTTGATGTAGTAATAAAAAAAGCTATTTTTGTTCATAAAGCATGAAAGTAAAAATGGAAATAGTGATTGGTGGTAATCAAAAACAAGATATTTAAAGAATACTTGGAATATTCAATCATAAAATAAATTGATTTCAAAAGATAGAACAAAGAAAAACTCAGCCAGCATGAAGAAAGTCAAAGATTTTCATGAAAATTTTCAACTTTTTTGAAGCCGAAATACTTCATGAAAATCTTTGACTTTTTTGAAGCCGAAATCTTTTCATGAAAGTTTTCAACTTTTTTAAAGCCGAAATCTTTTCATGAAAATTTTGAACTTTTTTGAAGCAGAAATCTTTTCATCAAAATTTTCAAATTTAGTAGGTAGCCTAGGCTTTATGAGAGACAATAGAGCAAAAGCCTCAATGGGCTGAGGATGCTAGTGCTCACAGTAGACATATTTTAGGCCTTTTTGTGAGGCATGTCAAAATTGGAAAAAAAAAAAAAAAGTTTCAGGTTACATAATTTACATATTAAGCAATACTACAGGTCTTTTCATGAAAGTTTTCAACCTTTTTGAAGCTGAAATACTTCATGAAAATTTTTACCTTTTTTAAAGCCAAAATCCTGTCATGAAAATTTTCAACTTTGTTGAAGCCGAAATCTTTTCATGAAAATTTTCAACTTTTTTGAAGCCGAACTCTTTTCATGAAAAATTTCAATTTTGTTGAAGCTGAAATCTTTTCATGGAAATTTTCAACTTTTTTGAAGCCAAAATCGTTTCATGAAGATCTTCAACTTTTTTGAAGCAAAAATCTTTTCATCAAAATTTTCAAATTTTTTGAAGCTGAAATACTTCATGAAAATGTTCAACTTTTTTGAAGCCGAAATCTTTTCATGAAAATTTTCAACTTTTTTGAAGGCTAAATCTTTTCATGAAAATTTTTAACTTTGTTGAAGCAGAAATCTTTTCATGAAAATTTTCAACTTTGTTGAAGCAGAAATCTTTTCATGAAAATTTTAAAGCAGAAATCTTTTCATGAAAATTTTCAACTTTTTTGAAGCTGAAATCTTTTCATGTAAATTTTCAACTTTTTTGAAACCAAAATACTTCATGAAAATTTTTGACTTTTTTGAAGCCGAAATCTTTTCATGAAAATCTTCGACTTTTTTGAAGCAGAAATCTTTTTATGAAAATTTTCAACTTTTTTGAAGCAGAAATCTTTTCATGAAAATTTTAAAGCAGAAATCTTTTCATGAAAATGTTCAACTTTTTTGAAGCCGAAATCTTTTCATGTAAATTTTCAACTTTTTTGAAACCAAAATACTTCATGAAAATTTTCGACTTTTTTGAAGCCGAAATCTTTTCATGAAAATCTTCGACTTTTTTGAAGCAGAAATCTTTTTATGAAAATTTTCAACTTTTTTGAAGCAGAAATCTTTTCATGAAAATTTTCAACTTTTTTAAAGCCAAAATCCTGTAATGAAAAATTTCAATTTTGTTGAAGCAGAAATCTTTTCATGAAAATTTTCAATTTTGTTGAAGCAGAAATCTTTTCATGAAAATTTTCAACTTTGTTGAAGCAGAAATCTTTTCATGAAAATTTTAAAGCAGAAATCTTTTCATGAAAATTTTCAACTTTTTTGAAGCCGAAATCTTTTCATGTAAACTTTCAACTTTTTTGAAACCAAAATACTTCATGAAAATTTTTGACTTTTTTGAAGCCGAAATCTTTTCATGAAAATCTTCAACTTTTTTGAAGCCGAAATCTTTTCATGTAAATTTTCAACTTTTTTGAAACCAAAATACTTCATGAAAATTTTTGACTTTTTTGAAGCCGAAATCTTTTCATGAAAATTTTCAACTTTTTTGAAGCAGAAATCTTTTCATGAAAATTTTCAACTTTTTTAAAGCCAAAATCCTGTAATGAAAAATTTCAATTTTGTTCTAGCTGAAATCTTTTCATGGAAATTTTCAACTTTTTTGAAGCCAAAATCTTGTCATGAAAATTTTCAACTTTTTTGAAGCAGAAATCTTTTCATAAAAATTATCAACTTTTTTGAAAATGAAACCTTTTCATCAAAATTTTCAACTTTTTTGAAGCCGAAATCTTTTCATGTAAATTTTTAACTTTTTTGAAACCGAAATACTTCATGGAAATGTTCAACTTTTTTGAAGCCGAAATCTTTTCATGAAAATTTTGAACTTTTTTGAAGCAGAAATCTTTTCATCAAAATTTTCAAATTTTTTGAAGCTGAAATACTTCATAAAATTTTTTACCTTTTTTAAAGCCAAAATCCTGTCATGAAAATTTTCAACTTTGTTGAAGCCGAAATCTTTTCATGAAAATCTTCAACTTTTTTGAAGCAGAAATACTTTATGAAAATGTTCAACTTTTTTGAAGCCGAAATCTTTTCATGAAAATTTTCAACTTTTTTGAAGGCTAAATCTTTTCATGAAATTTTTTAACTTTGTTGAAGCAGAAATCTTTTCATGAAAATTTTCAACTTTGTTGAAGCAGAAATCTTTTCATGAAAATTTTCAAGCAGAAATCTTTTCATGAAAATTTTCAACTTTTTTGAAGCTGAAATCTTTTCATGTAAATTTTCAACTTTTTTGAAACCAAAATACTTCATGAAAATTTTTGACTTTTTTGAAGCCGAAATCTTTTCATGAAAATCTTCGACTTTTTTGAAGCAGAAATCTTTTTATGAAAATTTTCAACTTTTTTGTAGCCGAAATGTTTTCATTAAAATTTTCAACTTTTTTAAATCCGAAATCTTTTCATGAAAATCTTTGACTTTTTTAATGCAGAAATATTTTTATGAAAATTTTCAAGCAGAAATCTTTTCATGAAAATTTTCAATTTTTTTAAGCAGAAATCTTTTCATTAAAATTTTCAACTTTTTTAAATCCGAAATCTTTTCATGAATCTTTTCATGAAAATTTTGAAGCAGAAATCTTTTCATGAAAATTTTCAACTTTTTTGAAGCCGAAATCTTTTCATGAAAGTTTTCAACTTTTTGAAGCAAAAATACTTCATGAAAATTTTCAACTTTTTAAAAAGCTTGAAATTTTCAACTTTTTTGAAACAGAAATCTTTTCATGTAAATTTTGAACTTTTTTGAAAATGAAATCTTTTCATGAAAATTTTGAACTTTTTTGAAGCCGAAATACTTATTGAAAATTTTCAACTTTTTTGAAGTCGAAATACTTCATGAAAGTTTTCAACTTTTTCAAAGCTGAAATACTTCATGAAAGTTTTCAACTTTTTTAAAGCTGAAATCTTTATATGTAAATTTTCAACTTTATTCAAACTGATATTCTACATTTTCTAACATGTTTTTGAGACATAAAGTGACACTTACTGTTCAGACTACATTTTCTAACTCAAAGTGTCGTTTCAAAGTAAAAATACTATTAGAAGGAGTGATTCAGACAAAATTAGATGAAACAGCTGTACTGATAAGAAATGAGCGCAGTTACATGAAATGACATCAAAATCAACATTCCCTGAGCCAGAAAACGCTATTAACAGCTTTAGTGATCAAATTGAGCGTATCTTGCGAAGCTGAGCTCGAAAGTGACATGAAACATGTTTTTGAGACATAAAATGACACTTACTGTTCAGACTACATTTTCTCACTCAAAGTGCCGTTTCAAAGTAAAAATACTGTTAGAAGGCGTGATTCAGACAAAATTAGATGAAACAGCTGTACTGGTAACAAACAACGATATTAACAGCTTTAGTGATCAAATTGAGCGTATCTTGCGAAGCTGAGCTCGAAAGTGACATGAAACATGTTTTTGAGACATAAAATGACACTTACTGTTCAGACTACATTTTCTAACTCAAAGTGCCGTTTCAAAGTAAAAATACTGTTAGAAGGAGTGATTCAGACAATATTAGATGAAACAGCTGTACTGGTAACAAATGAGCGCAGTTACATGAAATGACATCAAAATCAACATTCCCTGAGCCAGACAACGCTATTAACAGCTTTAGTGATCAAATTGAGCGTATCTTGCGAAGCTGAGCTCGAAAGTGACATGAAACATGTTTTTCAGACATAAAGTGACACTTACAATGAATACCTGTCCTGACTACATTTTTTAACTCAAAGTGTCGTTTCAAAGTAAAAATACTGTTAGAAGGAGTGATTCATCAAAAATAAGATGAAACAGCAGCACTGGTAACAAATGAGCGCAGTTACATGAAATGACATCAAAATCAACATTCCCTGAGCCAGACAACGCTATTAACAGCTTTAGTGATCAAATTGAGCGTATCTTGCGAAGCTGAGCTCGAAAGTGACATGAAACATGTTTTTGAGACATAAAGTGACACTTACAGTGAATACCTGTCCTGACTACATTTTCTAACTCAAAGTGTCGTTTCAAAGTAAAAATACTGTTAGAAGGAGTGATTCAGACAAAATTAGATGAAACAGCAGCACTGGTAACAAATGAGCGCAGTTACATGAAATGACATCAAAATCAACATTCCCTGAGCCAGACAACGCTATTAACAGCTTTAGTGATCAAATTGAGCGTATCTTGCGAAGCTGAGCTCGAAAGTGACATGAAACATGTTTTTGAGACATAAAGTGACACTTACAGTGAATACCTGTTCTGACTACATTTTCTAACTCAAAGTGTCGTTTCAAAGTAAAAATATTGTTAGAAGGAGTGATTCAGACAAAATTAGATGAAACAGCAGCACTGGTAACAAATGAGCGCAGTTACATGAAATGACATCAAAATCAACATTCCCTGAGCCAGACAACGCTATTAACAGCTTTAGTGATCAAATTGAGCGTATCTTGCGAAGCTGAGCTCGAAAGTGACATGAAACATGTTTTTGAGACATAAAGTGACACTTACAGTGAATACCTGTTCTGACTACATTTTCTAACTCAAAGTGTCGTTTCAAAGTAAAAATATTGTTAGAAGGAGTGATTCAGACAAAATTAGATGAAACAGCAGCACTGGTAACAAATGAGCGCAGTTACATGAAATGACATCAAAATCAACATTCCCTGAGCCAGACAACGCTATTAACAGCTTTAGTGATCAAATTGAGCGTATCTTGCGAAGCTGAGCTCGAAAGTGACATGAAACAAGTTTTTGAGACATAAAGTGACACTTACTGTTCAGACTACATTTTTAACTCAAAGTGCCGTTTCAAAGTAAAAATACTGTTAGAAGGAGTGATTCAGACAAAATTAGATGAAACAGCTGTACTGGTAACAAATGAGCGCAGTTACATGAAATGACATCAAAATCAACATTCCCTGAGCCAGACAACGCTATTAACAGCTTTAGTGATCAAATTGAGCGTATCTTGCGAAGTTGTGCTCGAAAGTGACATGAAACATGTTTTGAACAGTAAGTGTCACTTTATGTCTCAAAAACATGTTTCATGTCACTTTCGAGCTCAGCTTCGCAAGATACGCTCAATTTGATCACTAAAGCTGTTAATATCGTTGATTGTTAGCAGTACAGCTGTTTCAACTAATTTTGTCTGAAACACTCCTTCTAACAGTATTTTTACTTTGAAACGACGCTTTCAGTTAGAAAATGTAGTCAGAACAGGTATTCACTGTAAGTGTCACTTTATGTCTCAAAAACATGTTTCATGTCACTTTCGAGCTCAGCTTCGCAAGATACGCTCAATTTGATCACTAAAGCTGTTAATAGCGTTGTCTGGCTCAGGGAATGTTGATTTTGATGTCATTTCATGTAACTGCGCTCATTTTTTACCACTACAGCTGTTTCATCTAATTTTGCCTGAAACACTCCTTCTAACAGTATTTTTACTTTGAAACGACGCTTTCAGTTAGAAAATGTAGTCAGAACAGGTATTCACTGTAAGTGTCACTTTATGTCTCAAAAACATGTTTCATGTCACTTTCGAGCTCAGCTTCGCAAGATACGCTCAATTTGATCACTAAAGCTGTTAATAGCGTTGTCTGGCTCAGGGAATGTTGATTTTGATGTCATTTCATGTAACTGCGCTCATTTTTTACCACTACAGCTGTTTCATCTAATTTTGCCTGAAAAACTCCTTCTAACAGTATTTTTACTTTGAAACGACACTTTGAGTTAGAAAATGCAGTCTGAACAGTAAGTGTCACTTTTTGTCTGAAAAACATGTTTCATGTCACTTTCGAGCTCAGCTTCGCAAGATACGCTCAATTTGATCACTAAAGCTGTTAATATCGTTGTTTGTTACCAGTACAGCTGTTTCATCTAATTTTGTCTGAATCACTCCCTCTAACAGTATTTTTACTTTGAAACGACACTTTGAGTTAGAAAATGTAGAATATCAGTTTGAATAAAGTCGAAAATTTTCATGAAAAGATTTCTGCTTCAAAAAAGTATAAATTTTTCATGACAGGATTTTGGCTTTAAAAAAGGTAAAAATTTTCATGAAAAGATTTCGGCTTCAAAAAAGTTGAAAATTTTCATGAAAAGATTTACACTTCAAAAAAGTTGAAAATGTTCATGAATTTTTTCGACTTCAAAAAAGTCTAAGATTTTCATGAAAAGATTTCTGCTTCAAAAACTTGAAAATTTTCATGAAAAGATTTCGTATTCAAAAAAGTTGAAAATTTTCATGAAAATATTTACACTTCAAAAAAGTTGAAAATGTTCATGAATTTTTTCGACTTCAAAAAAGTTGAAAAAATGTCATGAACTATTTCGGCATCAAAAAAGTTGAAAATTTACATTAAAAGATTTCGGCTTCAAAAAAGTCAAAAATTTTCATGAAGTATTTCGGCTTCAAAAAAGTTGAAAATTTTCATGAAAAGATTTCGGCTTCAAAAAAGTTGAAAATTTTCATGAAAAGATTTACACTTCAAAAAAGTTGAAAATGTTCATGAATTTTTTCGACTTCAAAAAAGTCTAAGATTTTCATGAAAAGATTTCTATTTCAAAAACTTGAAAATTTTCATGAAAAGATTTCGGCTTCAAAAAAGTTGAAAATTTTCATGAAAATATTTACACTTCAAAAAAGTTGAAAATGTTCATGAATTTTTTCGACTTCAAAAAAGTTGAAAAAATGTCATGAACTATTTCGGCATCAAAAAAGTTGAAAATTTACATTAAAAGATTTCGGCTTCAAAAAAGTCAAAAATTTTCATGAAGTATTTCGGCTTCAAAAAAGTTGAAAATTTTCATGAAAAGATTTCGGCTTCAAAAAAGTTGAAAATTTTCATGAAAAGATTTCTGCTTCAAAAACTTGAAAATTTTCATGAAAAGATTTCGGCTTCAAAAAAGTTGAAAATTTTCATGAAAAGATTTACACTTCAAAAAAGTTGAAAATGTTCATGAATTTTTTCGAATTCAAAAAAGTCTAAGATTTTCATGAAAAGATTTCTGCTTCAAAAACTTGAAAATTTTCATGAACTATTTCGGCATCAAAAAAGTTGAAAATTTTCATGAAAAGATTTCTGCTTCAAAAAGTTTAAAATTTTCATGTATTTTTTCAACTTCAAAAAAGTTAAAAATTTTCATCAAAAGATTTCTGCTTCAAAATAGTTGACAATTTTCATGAATAGATTTCTGCTTCAAAAAAGTTGAAAATTTTCATGAACTATTTCGGCATCAAAAAAGTTGAAAATTTACATTAAAAGATTTCGGCTTTCAAAAAAGTAAAAAATTTTCATGAAGTATTTCGGCTTCAAAAAAGTTGAAAATTTTCATGAAAAGATTTCTGCTTCAAAAAGTTGAAAATTTTCATGAAAAGATTTCGGCTTCAAAAAAGTTGAAAATTTTCATGAACTATTTCGGCATCAAAAAAGTTGAAAATTTGCATGAAAAGATTTCGGCTTCAAAAAAGTTGAAAATTTTCATGAAGTATTTGGGCTTCAAAAAAGTCAATGATTTTCATGAAAAGATTTCTGCTTCAGAAAAGTCGAACATTTTCATGAAGTATTTCGGCTTCAAAAAGGTTGAAAATTTACATTAAAAGATTTGGGCTTCAAAAAAGTCAACGATTTTCATGAAAAGATTTCGGCTTCAAAAAAGTTGAAAATTTTCATGAAACAATTTCAGCTTCAGAAAAGTTGAAAATTTTCATGACAGGATTATGGCTTTAAAAAAGGTAAGAATTTTCATGAAGTATTTCGGCTTCAAAAAAGTTAAAAATTTTCATCAAAAGATTTCTGCTTGAGAAAAGTTGAAAATTTTCATGAAAAGATTTCGGCTTCAAAAAAGTTGAAAATTTTCTTGAAGTATTTCGGCTTCAAAAAAGTTGAAAATTTTCATGACAAGATTTCGGCTTCAAAAAAGTTGAAAATTTTCATGAAATAATTTCGGCTTCAAAAAAGTTGAAAATTTTCATGAAAAGATTTCGGCTTCAAAAAAGTTGAAAATTTTCATGACAGGATTTTGGCTTTACAAAAAGTAAAAATTTTCATAAAGTATTTCGGCTTCAAAAAGGTTGAAAACTTTCATGAACTATTTCGACTTCAAAAAAGTCGAAGATTTTCATGAAAAGATTTCTGCTTCAAAAAAGTTGAAAATTTTCATTAAAAGATTTCGGCTTCAAAAAATTCAAAAACTTTCATGAAGTATTTCGGCTTCAAAAAGGTTGAAAATTTACATTAAAAGATTTGGGCTTCAAAAAAGTCAACGATTTTCATGAAAAGATTTCTGCTTCAAAAAAGTTGAAAATTTTCATGAAAAGATTTCGGCTTCAAAAAGTTTGAAAATTTTCATGAAAAGATTTCGGCTTCAAAAAAGTTAAAAATGTTCATGAATTTTTTCGACGTCAAAAAATTCTAAGATTTTCATGAAAAGATTTCAGCTTCAAAAAAGTCAAAGATTTTCTTGAAAAGATTTCTGCTTCAAAAAAGTTGAAAATTTTCATGACAGGATTTTGGCTTTAAAAAAGTTGAAAATTTTCATGAAAAGATTTCGGCTTCAAAAAGGTTGAAAACTTTCATGAACTATTTCGACTTCAAAAAAGTCGAAGATTTTCATGAAAAGATTTCTGCTTCAAAAAAGTTGAAAATTTTCATTAAAAGATTTCGGCTTCAAAAAATTCCAAAACTTTCATGAAGTATTTCGGCTTCAAAAAAGTTGAAAATTTTCATGAAAAGATTTCGGCTTCAAAAAAGTTGAAAATTTTCATGAAGTATTTCGGCTGCAAAAAAGTCGAAGATTTTCATGAAAAGATTTCTGCTTCAAAAAAGTTGAACATTTTCATGAAAAGATTTCGGCTTCAAAAAAGTTTAAAATGTTCATGAAAAGATTTCGGCTCCAAAAAGTTGAAAATTTTCATGAAAAGATTTCGGCTTCAAATAAGTTGAAAATTTTCATGAAAAGATTTCGGCTTCAAAAAAGTATAAAATTTTCATCAAGTATTTCGGCTTCAAAAAAGTCAAAGTATTTCATGAAAAGATTTCTGCTTCAAAAAAGTTGAAAATTTTCATGAAAAGATTTCGGCTTCAAAAAAGTTGAAAATTTACATGAAAAGATTTCGGCTTCAAAAAAGTTGAAAATTTTCATGAAAAGATTTCGGCTTCAAAAAAGTATAAAATTTTCATGAAGTATTTCGGCTGCAAAAAAGTCGAAGATTTTCATGAAAAGATTTCTGCTTCAAAAAAGTTGAACATTTTCATGAAAAGATTTCGGCTTCAAAAAAGTTTAAAATGTTCATGAAAAGATTTCGGCTTCAAAAAAGTTGAAAATTTTCATGAAGTATTTCGGCATCAAAAAAGTTGAAAACTTTAATGAAGTATTTCGGCTTCAAAAATGTTGAAAATTTTCATGAAAAGATTTCTATTTCAAAAAAGTTGAAAATTTTCATGAAAAGATTTCGGCTTCAAAAAAGTTGAAAATTTTCATGAAAAGATTTCAGCTTCAAAAAAGTCAAAGATTTTCTTGAAAAGATTTCTGCTTCAAAAAAGTTGAAAATTTTCATGACAGGATTTTGGCTTTAAAAAAGGTAAAAATTTTCATGACAAGATTTCGGCTCCAAAAAGTTGAAAATTTTCATGAAAAGATTTCGGCTTCAAAAAAGTTGAAAATTTTCATGAAAAGATTTCGGCTTCAAAAAAGTTGAAAATTTTCATCAAGTATTTCGGCTTCAAAAAAGTCAAAGTATTTCATGAAAAGATTTCTGCTTCAAAAAAGTTGAAAATTTTCATGAAAAGATTTCGGCTTCAAAAAAGTTGAAAATTTACATGAAAAGATTTCGGCTTCAAAAAAGTTGAAAATTTTCATGAAAAGATTTCGGCTTCAAAAAGGTTGAAAACTTTCATGAACTATTTCGACTTCAAAAAAGTCGAAGATTTTCATGAAAAGATTTCTGCTTCAAAAAAGTTGAAAATTTTCATTAAAAGATTTCGGCTTCAAAAAATTCCAAAACTTTCATGAAGTATTTCGGCTTCAAAAAAGTTGAAAATTTTCATGAAAAGATTTCGGCTTCAAAAAAGTTGAAAATTTTCATGAAGTATTTCGGCTGCAAAAAAGTCGAAGATTTTCATGAAAAGATTTCTGCTTCAAAAAAGTTGAAAATTTTCATTAAAAGATTTCGGCTTCAAAAAATTCCAAAACTTTCATGAAGTATTTCGGCTTCAAAAAAGTTGAAAATTTTCATGAAAAGATTTCGGCTTCAAAAAAGTTGAAAATTTTCATGAAGTATTTCGGCTGCAAAAAAGTCGAAGATTTTCATGAAAAGATTTCTGCTTCAAAAAAGTTGAACATTTTCATGAAAAGATTTCGGCTTCAAAAAAGTTTAAAATGTTCATGAAAAGATTTCGGCTCCAAAAAGTTGAAAATTTTCATGAAAAGATTTCGGCTTCAAATAAGTTGAAAATTTTCATGAAAAGATTTCGGCTTCAAAAAAGTATAAAATTTTCATCAAGTATTTCGGCTTCAAAAAAGTCAAAGTATTTCATGAAAAGATTTCTGCTTCAAAAAAGTTGAAAATTTTCATGAAAAGATTTCGGCTTCAAAAAAGTTGAAAATTTACATGAAAAGATTTCGGCTTCAAAAAAGTTGAAAATTTTCATGAAAAGATTTCGGCTTCAAAAAAGTATAAAATTTTCATGAAGTATTTCGGCTGCAAAAAAGTCGAAGATTTTCATGAAAAGATTTCTGCTTCAAAAAAGTTGAACATTTTCATGAAAAGATTTCGGCTTCAAAAAAGTTTAAAATGTTCATGAAAAGATTTCGGCTTCAAAAAAGTTGAAAATTTTCATGAAGTATTTCGGCATCAAAAAAGTTGAAAACTTTAATGAAGTATTTCGGCTTCAAAAATGTTGAAAATTTTCATGAAAAGATTTCTATTTCAAAAAAGTTGAAAATTTTCATGAAAAGATTTCGGCTTCAAAAAAGTTGAAAATTTTCATGAAAAGATTTCAGCTTCAAAAAAGTCAAAGATTTTCTTGAAAAGATTTCTGCTTCAAAAAAGTTGAAAATTTTCATGACAGGATTTTGGCTTTAAAAAAGGTAAAAATTTTCATGACAAGATTTCGGCTCCAAAAAGTTGAAAATTTTCATGAAAAGATTTCGGCTTCAAAAAAGTTGAAAATTTTCATGAAAAGATTTCGGCTTCAAAAAAGTTGAAAATTTTCATCAAGTATTTCGGCTTCAAAAAAGTCAAAGTATTTCATGAAAAGATTTCTGCTTCAAAAAAGTTGAAAATTTTCATGAAAAGATTTCGGCTTCAAAAAAGTTGAAAATTTACATGAAAAGATTTCGGCTTCAAAAAAGTTGAAAATTTTCATGAAAAGATTTCAGCTTCAAAAAAGTTGAAAATTTTCATGACAGCATTATGGCTTTAAAAAAGGTAAGAATTTTCATCAAGTATTTCGGCTTCAAAAAAGTCAAAGTATTTCATGAAAAGATTTCTGCTTCAAAAAAGTTGAAAATTTTCATGAAAAGATTTTGGCTTCAAAAAAGTTGAAAATTTTCATGAACTATTTCGGCATCAAAAAAGTCTAAAACTTTCATGAAGTATTTCTGCTTTAAAAATGTCAAAGTGACCCGGTTGAGTTTTTATTTTCTACATCTTTGCAATAAATTCATCTCTTCATTCAGTATTCAAGGTATTCCTCAATTAACTTGTTTTTGATCATCATACATCCTTATTTTATTTTTTCCTTTCTTACTTTTTGAATAAAAAACATTTTTGTATCATTACCCTTCTAATGCACAACATGGGTCAAAAATGAATCCACTTTCTATGTTATTTCATGTATGGCTGAGTGTTTCTATGATATATCTTTGAAATAAATACATTTTATCATTTTCTTTTCCAAGTATGCAGTAAATATCTTGTTTTTGTTAAGCACAAATCATCATTTGTATTTTTCCTTTCTTACTTTATGAACGAGCACAGCTTTTGTATTTCTACATCAAGTCAGAAACGACCCCAGAAACGACCCACATGCATTTACTATAGCATTTGCTGTGAAACGTGGTTGTTTCAGACATTTCACAGCTCAGCACAGCTCCCTTGGAACATCTAATACATGTAAGTATTGTTTTTAAATTGTTCTAACATCACTTTAGAAAATATTTGATGACAATTGTGAAAGATAACTGTACATAACATTTGATTAGGTTTAGGTTACCTTGAGAGTGAGTACATTACTTGTCAGAAAGTTACAAGTAATTACTATTAGCTAGCTAGCTGTTGACACTTCTATTTTAGTTAGCTAATTCTATTGTAGTTAGCTAACTATTATGTAGATTGCTAGGCTACTTAGCAAAGTACTTAGCTAAGCTACTTAGCCAAGTCACCAAAATAAAACTCTATGTATGTGTATGTATATTGATGTGCATCTGAAAATTTTATTGTGCTTTTGATTTTCTTTATCCAGAGTATGGCTGGTCCCAGATTTACTACTGAGATGGTTGTAGCGATGCTGCAGGAAGAACCAGATGAGGAGGCAATTTGTCTTGATTCAGAGTCTGAAATTTCTGATGATGATGACCCAGAATATTTGCCAGAGGGTCAAGCTGGAGTTGTGGGTGTGTCTGGGAATCCATGAAGAAGACTCCTCTGATGATACAGAAGACTCATCTGATGAGTCCTCTGAAGAGGAAACTCAGACCCAGTCCAATAGATTGAGTAAAAACGGATCTTACTGGAATGAGAATCCCCCCATTCATGGCAGAACAAGAAGCCATAACATTCTGAGGAGCTGCCCAGGACCTACACCTGGATCACCAGCTGTTTCACCAAAAGATGCCTGGGATATGTTCATGAGTGACAACATCATTGAGGAGGTTCTAATATGTACCAACTTAGAGGGACGAAGAACAGCCACAGCAAAAGGGAAAGAGTGGAGAAGCATTGATAAAGAAGAATTGATGGCCTTCATCAATTCTTGCAGGGGGGGAGAAGAGCTGGGATGTGGCCTTGCAGGAGCTGTTTGTGGATCCGCTGCAAAATCCAATTTACAAGGCCACCATGGGGCTTAGGAGATATGAAGATATCCGCCGCGTCATACGGTTTGACGACAAGAGGACCAGGGCTCTGCGACTGGAAACACACCACATGGCGACATTTAGGTACGTGTGGGACTGTTTCCTGGACAACTGCAGAAGAAAGTTCATCCCCAGTGACTGTGTCACCATAGATGAGCAGCTTGTGCCATTCCGAGGCAGGTGCAAGTTACGGCAACACATGCCCAGCAAGCCTGCAAAATATGGGATAAAAATCTTCTGGATGTGCGACGCAAGGGTACCTTATGCAATAGATGGAATTGTCTATACCGGGAGACAGCCAGGTTCAGAGGAACCTTGGAGAGAATGTCGTCCAGCAATTGTGCAGTGGAATCAGACAGACAGGTGAATGTAAAGTACAATAGAGAAACTAATGTATTAAGTTTTAGCACAATACCTACATACTTTTTCCCAATCTTTAATAATGAGTATTTTATTTTTTTATTTGATTTCTCTGTAAGCAAAATAGTAAAACAGAATAAAATGCAATGCAATGCAACAGATTATGGCGTTAGAGTTTAAAGAATTCCATGTTGAGTAAATTTACAATCTTTTCCCCCTCTCATAGGTCGCAACATCACAATTAGCAACTTCTTCACCAGTGTCCCGCTGGCTGAGAAGCTCCTCGAGAAGAACCTGACCATTGTTGGGACTCTTTGCCAGAACAAATCGGACATACCACCTATCATGAAGCCATCCAAATCACGGGAGATTCATAGCTCAGAATTCGGATTCAATGGCAACATGACCATGGTGAGCTATGTGCAGAAGAAGGGAAAAGCTGTTGTCCTCCTGAGCACTATGCATGATGACAAAGCAGTGGATGACAGCAGTCAGAAGAAGAAACAATGGGAAGATGTGGGTTTAAAAAACAAAACACAGCCACCACCCAGCCACAAGAGGACATCAGACAGGAGGGCCAAAGGAAGAGGAAGAGGTGCACGATCTGCCCAGTTACCAAAGACAGAAAAGTCAGCAGCTAGTGTTCCCAGTGCACCAGGCCTGTGTGCAAGGAGCACAAACTCTTAGTGATCATTTGTGAGGCATGTCAAAATTGAGAAGGCAATTTGTGCTCTAGTGATGTGTTCAGTTGTATTTCATTTTGTTTGGTCACATTCACCAGTTTACAGTTGTTAAATTACAGATACAGTTCAGTTCAACAGCCGTGTTATCTGTTATCAGAGGTATGTGTATGTGTGACAAAATGACAAATAAACATGTTGCAAATATGAAATACATAAGTGTTTGGCTCCACTCACTGCTAAAGTAATTACTTGAAACAAATTATTATTATAGTATTAATTCATTTAATTTTAAATCACACTTGGATGTATGGGTCATTTTTGACCCATGTGTGTAAACTTGATGTAGTAATAAAAAAAGCTATTTTTGTTCATAAAGCATGAAAGTAAAAATGGAAATAGTGATTGGTGGTAATCAAAAACAAGATATTTAAAGAATACTTGGAATATTCAATCATAAAATAAATTGATTTCAAAAGATAGAACAAAGAAAAACTCAGCCAGCATGAAGAAAGTCAAAGATTTTCATGAAAATTTTCAACTTTTTTGAAGCCGAAATACTTCATGAAAATCTTTGACTTTTTTGAAGCCGAAATCTTTTCATGAAAGTTTTCAACTTTTTTAAAGCCGAAATCTTTTCATGAAAATTTTGAACTTTTTTGAAGCAGAAATCTTTTCATCAAAATTTTCAAATTTTTTGAAGCCGAAATACTTCATGAAAGTTTTCAACCTTTTTGAAGCTGAAATACTTCATGAAAATTTTTACCTTTTTTAAAGCCAAAATCCTGTCATGAAAATTTTCAACTTTGTTGAAGCCGAAATCTTTTCATGAAAATTTTCAACTTTTTTGAAGCCGAACTCTTTTCATGAAAAATTTCAATTTTGTTGAAGCTGAAATCTTTTCATGGAAATTTTCAACTTTTTTGAAGCCAAAATCGTTTCATGAAGATCTTCAACTTTTTTGAAGCAAAAATCTTTTCATCAAAATTTTCAAATTTTTTGAAGCTGAAATACTTCATGAAAATGTTCAACTTTTTTGAAGCCGAAATCTTTTCATGAAAATTTTCAACTTTTTTGAAGGCTAAATCTTTTCATGAAAATTTTTAACTTTGTTGAAGCAGAAATCTTTTCATGAAAATTTTCAACTTTGTTGAAGCAGAAATCTTTTCATGAAAATTTTAAAGCAGAAATCTTTTCATGAAAATTTTCAACTTTTTTGAAGCTGAAATCTTTTCATGTAAATTTTCAACTTTTTTGAAACCAAAATACTTCATGAAAATTTTTGACTTTTTTGAAGCCGAAATCTTTTCATGAAAATCTTCGACTTTTTTGAAGCAGAAATCTTTTTATGAAAATTTTCAACTTTTTTGAAGCAGAAATCTTTTCATGAAAATTTTAAAGCAGAAATCTTTTCATGAAAATTTTCAACTTTTTTGAAGCTGAAATCTTTTCATGTAAATTTTCAACTTTTTTGAAACCAAAATACTTCATGAAAATTTTCGACTTTTTTGAAGCCGAAATCTTTTCATGAAAATCTTCGACTTTTTTGAAGCAGAAATCTTTTTATGAAAATTTTCAACTTTTTTGAAGCAGAAATCTTTTCATGAAAATTTTCAACTTTTTTAAAGCCAAAATCCTGTAATGAAAAATTTCAATTTTGTTGAAGCAGAAATCTTTTCATGAAAATTTTCAATTTTGTTGAAGCAGAAATCTTTTCATGAAAATTTTCAACTTTGTTGAAGCAGAAATCTTTTCATGAAAATTTTAAAGCAGAAATCTTTTCATGAAAATTTTCAACTTTTTTGAAGCCGAAATCTTTTCATGTAAACTTTCAACTTTTTTGAAACCAAAATACTTCATGAAAATTTTTGACTTTTTTGAAGCCGAAATCTTTTCATGAAAATCTTCAACTTTTTTGAAGCAGAAATCTTTTCATGAAAATTTTCAACTTTTTTAAAGCCAAAATCCTGTAATGAAAAATTTCAATTTTGTTGAAGCAGAAATCTTTTCATGAAAATTTTCAACTTTGTTGAAGCAGAAATCTTTTCATGAAAATTTTAAAGCAGAAATCTTTTCATGAAAATTTTCAACTTTTTTGAAGCCGAAATCTTTTCATGTAAATTTTCAACTTTTTTGAAACCAAAATACTTCATGAAAATTTTTGACTTTTTTGAAGCCGAAATCTTTTCATGAAAATTTTTGACTTTTTTGAAGCCGAAATCTTTTCATGAAAATTTTCAACTTTTTTAAAGCCAAAATCCTGTAATGAAAAATTTCAATTTTGTTCTAGCTGAAATCTTTTCATGGAAATTTTCAACTTTTTTGAAGCCAAAATCTTGTCATGAAAATTTTCAACTTTTTTGAAGCAGAAATCTTTTCATAAAAATTATCAACTTTTTTGAAAATGAAACCTTTTCATCAAAATTTTCAACTTTTTTGAAGCCGAAATCTTTTCATGTAAATTTTTAACTTTTTTGAAACCGAAATACTTCATGGAAATGTTCAACTTTTTTAAAGCCGAAATCTTTTCATGAAAATTTTGAACTTTTTTGAAGCAGAAATCTTTTCATCAAAATTTTCAAATTTTTTGAAGCTGAAATACTTCATGAAATTTTTTACCTTTTTTAAAGCCAAAATCCTGTCATGAAAATTTTCAACTTTGTTGAAGCCGAAATCTTTTCATGAAAATCTTCAACTTTTTTGAAGCAGAAATACTTTATGAAAATGTTCAACTTTTTTGAAGCCGAAATCTTTTCATGAAAATTTTCAACTTTTTTGAAGGCTAAATCTTTTCATGAAAATTTTTAACTTTGTTGAAGCAGAAATCTTTTCATGAAAATTTTCAACTTTGTTGAAGCAGAAATCTTTTCATGAAAATTTTCAAGCAGAAATCTTTTCATGAAAATTTTCAACTTTTTTGAAGCTGAAATCTTTTCATGTAAATTTTCAACTTTTTTGAAACCAAAATACTTCATGAAAATTTTTGACTTTTTTGAAGCCGAAATCTTTTCATGAAAATCTTCGACTTTTTTGAAGCAGAAATCTTTTTATGAAAATTTTCAACTTTTTTGTAGCCGAAATGTTTTCATTAAAATTTTCAACTTTTTTAAATCCGAAATCTTTTTATGAAAATCTTTGACTTTTTTAATGCAGAAATATTTTTATGAAAATTTTCAAGCAGAAATCTTTTCATGAAAATTTTCAATTTTTTTAAGCAGAAATCTTTTCATGTAAATTTTCAACTTTTTTGAATCCGAAATACTTCATGAAAATTTTCAACTTTTTTGTAGCCGAAATGTTTTCATTAAAATTTTCAACTTTTTTAAATCCGAAATCTTTTCATGAAAATCTTTGACTTTTTTAATGCAGAAATATTTTTATGAAAATTTTCAAGCAGAAATCTTTTCATGTAAATTTTCAACTTTTTTGAATCCGAAATACTTCATGAAAATTTTCAACTTTTTTGAAGCCGAAATGTTTTCATTAAAATTTTCAACTTTTTTAAATCCGAAATCTTTTCATGAATCTTTTCATGAAAATTTTGAAGCAGAAATCTTTTCATGAAAATTTTCAACTTTTTTGAAGCCGAAATCTTTTCATGAAAGTTTTCAACTTTTTGAAGCAAAAATACTTCATGAAAATTTTCAACTTTTTAAAAAGCTTGAAATTTTCAACTTTTTTGAAACAGAAATCTTTTCATGTAAATTTTGAACTTTTTTGAAAATGAAATCTTTTCATGAAAATTTTGAACTTTTTTGAAGCCGAAATACTTATTGAAAATTTTCAACTTTTTTGAAGTCGAAATACTTCATGAAAGTTTTCAACTTTTTCAAAGCTGAAATACTTCATGAAAGTTTTCAACTTTTTTAAAGCTGAAATCTTTATATGTAAATTTTCAACTTTATTCAAACTGATATTCTACATTTTCTAACATGTTTTTGAGACATAAAGTGACACTTACTGTTCAGACTACATTTTCTAACTCAAAGTGTCGTTTCAAAGTAAAAATACTATTAGAAGGAGTGATTCAGACAAAATTAGATGAAACAGCTGTACTGATAAGAAATGAGCGCAGTTACATGAAATGACATCAAAATCAACATTCCCTGAGCCAGAAAACGCTATTAACAGCTTTAGTGATCAAATTGAGCGTATCTTGCGAAGCTGAGCTCGAAAGTGACATGAAACATGTTTTTGAGACATAAAATGACACTTACTGTTCAGACTACATTTTCTCACTCAAAGTGCCGTTTCAAAGTAAAAATACTGTTAGAAGGCGTGATTCAGACAAAATTAGATGAAACAGCTGTACTGGTAACAAACAACGATATTAACAGCTTTAGTGATCAAATTGAGCGTATCTTGCGAAGCTGAGCTCGAAAGTGACATGAAACATGTTTTTGAGACATAAAATGACACTTACTGTTCAGACTACATTTTCTAACTCAAAGTGCCGTTTCAAAGTAAAAATACTGTTAGAAGGAGTGATTCAGACAATATTAGATGAAACAGCTGTACTGGTAACAAATGAGCGCAGTTACATGAAATGACATCAAAATCAACATTCCCTGAGCCAGACAACGCTATTAACAGCTTTAGTGATCAAATTGAGCGTATCTTGCGAAGCTGAGCTCGAAAGTGACATGAAACATGTTTTTCAGACATAAAGTGACACTTACAATGAATACCTGTCCTGACTACATTTTTTAACTCAAAGTGTCGTTTCAAAGTAAAAATACTGTTAGAAGGAGTGATTCATCAAAAATAAGATGAAACAGCAGCACTGGTAACAAATGAGCGCAGTTACATGAAATGACATCAAAATCAACATTCCCTGAGCCAGACAACGCTATTAACAGCTTTAGTGATCAAATTGAGCGTATCTTGCGAAGCTGAGCTCGAAAGTGACATGAAACATGTTTTTGAGACATAAAGTGACACTTACAGTGAATACCTGTCCTGACTACATTTTCTAACTCAAAGTGTCGTTTCAAAGTAAAAATACTGTTAGAAGGAGTGATTCAGACAAAATTAGATGAAACAGCAGCACTGGTAACAAATGAGCGCAGTTACATGAAATGACATCAAAATCAACATTCCCTGAGCCAGACAACGCTATTAACAGCTTTAGTGATCAAATTGAGCGTTTCTTGCGAAGCTGAGCTCGAAAGTGACATGAAACATGTTTTTGAGACATAAAGTGACACTTACAGTGAATACCTGTCCTGACTACATTTTTTAACTCAAAGTGTCGTTTCAAAGTAAAAATACTGTTAGAAGGAGTGATTCATCAAAAATAAGATGAAACAGCAGCACTGGTAACAAATGAGCGCAGTTACATGAAATGACATCAAAATCAACATTCCCTGAGCCAGACAACGCTATTAACAGCTTTAGTGATCAAATTGAGCGTATCTTGCGAAGCTGAGCTCGAAAGTGACATGAAACATGTTTTTGAGACATAAAGTGACACTTACAGTGAATACCTGTTCTGACTACATTTTCTAACTCAAAGTGTCGTTTCAAAGTAAAAATATTGTTAGAAGGAGTGATTCAGACAAAATTAGATGAAACAGCAGCACTGGTAACAAATGAGCGCAGTTACATGAAATGACATCAAAATCAACATTCCCTGAGCCAGACAACGCTATTAACAGCTTTAGTGATCAAATTGAGCGTATCTTGCGAAGCTGAGCTCGAAAGTGACATGAAACATGTTTTTGAGACATAAAGTGACACTTACAGTGAATACCTGTTCTGACTACATTTTCTAACTCAAAGTGTCGTTTCAAAGTAAAAATACTGTTAGAAGGAGTGATTCAGACAAAATTAGATGAAACAGCAGCACTGGTAACAAACAACGATATTAACAGCTTTAGTGATCAAATTGAGCGTATCTTGCGAAGCTGAGCTCGAAAGTGACATGAAACAAGTTTTTGAGACATAAAGTGACACTTACTGTTCAGACTACATTTTTAACTCAAAGTGCCGTTTCAAAGTAAAAATACTGTTAGAAGGAGTGATTCAGACAAAATTAGATGAAACAGCTGTACTGGTAACAAATGAGCGCAGTTACATGAAATGACATCAAAATCAACATTCCCTGAGCCAGACAACGCTATTAACAGCTTTAGTGATCAAATTGAGCGTATCTTGCGAAGTTGTGCTCGAAAGTGACATGAAACATGTTTTGAACAGTAAGTGTCACTTTATGTCTCAAAAACATGTTTCATGTCACTTTCGAGCTCAGCTTCGCAAGATACGCTCAATTTGATCACTAAAGCTGTTAATATCGTTGATTGTTAGCAGTACAGCTGTTTCAACTAATTTTGTCTGAAACACTCCTTCTAACAGTATTTTTACTTTGAAACGACGCTTTCAGTTAGAAAATGTAGTCAGAACAGGTATTCACTGTAAGTGTCACTTTATGTCTCAAAAACATGTTTCATGTCACTTTCGAGCTCAGCTTCGCAAGATACGCTCAATTTGATCACTAAAGCTGTTAATAGCGTTGTCTGGCTCAGGGAATGTTGATTTTGATGTCATTTCATGTAACTGCGCTCATTTTTTACCACTACAGCTGTTTCATCTAATTTTGCCTGAAACACTCCTTCTAACAGTATTTTTACTTTGAAACGACGCTTTCAGTTAGAAAATGTAGTCAGAACAGGTATTCACTGTAAGTGTCACTTTATGTCTCAAAAACATGTTTCATGTCACTTTCGAGCTCAGCTTCGCAAGATACGCTCAATTTGATCACTAAAGCTGTTAATAGCGTTGTCTGGCTCAGGGAATGTTGATTTTGATGTCATTTCATGTAACTGCGCTCATTTTTTACCACTACAGCTGTTTCATCTAATTTTGCCTGAAACACTCCTTCTAACAGTATTTTTACTTTGAAACGACGCTTTCAGTTAGAAAATGTAGTCAGAACAGGTATTCACTGTAAGTGTCACTTTATGTCTCAAAAACATGTTTCATGTCACTTTCGAGCTCAGCTTCGCAAGATACGCTCAATTTGATCACTAAAGCTGTTAATAGCGTTGTCTGGCTCAGGGAATGTTGATTTTGATGTCATTTCATGTAACTGCGCTCATTTGTTACCACTACAGCTGTTTCATCTAATTTTGTCTGAATCACTCCCTCTAACAGTATTTTTACTTTGAAACGACACTTTGAGTTAGAAAATGTAGTCTGAACAGTAAGTGTCACTTTTTGTCTGAAAAACATGTTTCATGTCACTTTCGAGCTCAGCTTCGCAAGATACGCTCAATTTGATCACTAAAGCTGTTAATAGCGTTGTCTGGCTCAGGGAATGTTGATTTTGATGTCATTTCATGTAACTGCGCTCATTTTTTACCACTACAGCTGTTTCATCTAATTTTGCCTGAAAAACTCCTTCTAACAGTATTTTTACTTTGAAACGACACTTTGAGTTAGAAAATGCAGTCTGAACAGTAAGTGTCACTTTTTGTCTGAAAAACATGTTTCATGTCACTTTCGAGCTCAGCTTCGCAAGATACGCTCAATTTGATCACTAAAGCTGTTAATATCGTTGTTTGTTACCAGTACAGCTGTTTCATCTAATTTTGTCTGAATCACTCCCTCTAACAGTATTTTTACTTTGAAACGACACTTTGAGTTAGAAAATGTACAATATCAGTTTGAATAAAGTCGAAAATTTTCATGAAAAGATTTCTGCTTCAAAAAAGTATAAATTTTTCATGACAGGATTTTGGCTTTAAAAAAGGTAAAAATTTTCATGAAAAGATTTCGGCTTCAAAAAAGTTGAAAATTTTCATGAAAAGATTTACACTTCAAAAAAGTTGAAAATTTTCATGAAAAGATTTACACTTCAAAAAAGTTGAAAATGTTCATGAATTTTTTCGACTTCAAAAAAGTCTAAGATTTTCATGAAAAGATTTCTATTTCAAAAACTTGAAAATTTTCATGAAAAGATTTCGGCTTCAAAAAAGTTGAAAATTTTCATGAAAAGATTTCTGCTTCAAAAAGTTTAAAATTTTCATGTATTTTTTCAACTTCAAAAAAGTTAAAAATTTTCATCAAAAGATTTCTGCTTCAAAATAGTTGACAATTTTCATGAATAGATTTCTGCTTCAAAAAAGTTAAAAATTTTCATGAACTATTTCGGCATCAAAAAAGTTGAAAATTTACATTAAAAGATTTCGGCTTTCAAAAAAGTAAAAAATTTTCATGAAGTATTTCGGCTTCAAAAAAGTTGAAAATTTTCATGAAAAGATTTCTGCTTCAAAAAGTTGAAAATTTTCATGAAAAGATTTCGGCTTCAAAAAAGTTGAAAATTTTCATGAAGTATTTGGGCTTCAAAAAAGTCAATGATTTTCATGAAAAGATTTCTGCTTCAGAAAAGTCGAACATTTTCATGAAGTATTTCGGCTTCAAAAAGGTTGAAAATTTACATTAAAAGATTTGGGCTTCAAAAAAGTCAACGATTTTCATGAAAAGATTTCGGCTTCAAAAAAGTTGAAAATTTTCATGAAATAATTTCAGCTTCAGAAAAGTTGAAAATTTTCATGACAGGATTATGGCTTTAAAAAAGGTAAGAATTTTCATGAAGTATTTCGGCTTCAAAAAAGTTAAAAATTTTCATCAAAAGATTTCTGCTTGAGAAAAGTTGAAAATTTTCATGAAAAGATTTCGGCTTCAAAAAAGTTGAAAATTTTCTTGAAGTATTTCGGCTTCAAAAAAGTTGAAAATTTTCATGAAATAATTTCGGCTTCAAGAAAGTTGAAAATTTTCATGAAAAGATTTCGGCTTCAAAAAAGTTGAAAATTTTCATGACAGGATTTTGGCTTTACAAAAAGTAAAAATTTTCATAAAGTATTTCGGCTTCAAAAAGGTTGAAAACTTTCATGAACTATTTCGACTTCAAAAAAGTCGAATTTTTTCATGAAAAGATTTCTGCTTCAAAAAAATTGAAAATTTTCATTAAAAGATTTCGGCTTCAAAAAATTTGAAAATTTTCATGAAAAGATTTCGGCTTCAAAAAAGTTGAAAATGTTCATGAATTTTTTCGACTTCAAAAAAGTCTAAGATTTTCATGAAAAGATTTCTATTTCAAAAACTTGAAAATTTTCATGAAAAGATTTCTATTTCAAAAACTTGAAAATTTTCATGAAAAGATTTCGGCTTCAAAAAAGTTGAAAATTTTCATGAAAATATTTACACTTCAAAAAAGTTGAAAATGTTCATGAATTTTTTCGACTTCAAAAAAGTTGAAAAAATGTCATGAACTATTTCGGCATCAAAAAAGTTGAAAATTTACATTAAAAGATTTCGGCTTCAAAAAAGTCAAAAATTTTCATGAAGTATTTCGGTTTCAAAAAAGTTGAAAATTTTCATGAAAAGATTTCGGCTTCAAAAAAGTTGAAAATTTTCATGAAAAGATTTCTGCTTCAAAAACTTGAAAATTTTCATGAAAAGATTTCGGCTTCAAAAAAGTTGAAAATTTTCATGAAAAGATTTACACTTCAAAAAAGTTGAAAATGTTCATGAATTTTTTCGACTTCAAAAAAGTCTAAGATTTTCATGAAAAGATTTCTGCTTCAAAAACTTGAAAATTTTCATGAAAAGATTTCGGCTTCAAAAAAGTTGAAAATTTTAATGAAAAGATTTAGACTTCAAAAAAGTTGAAAATGTCCATGAATTTTTTCGACTTCAAAAAAGTCGAACATTTTCATGAATAGATTTCGGCTTCAAAAATGTTGAAAATTTTCATGAACTATTTCGGCATCAAAAAAGTTGAAAATTTTCATGAACTATTTCGGCATCAAAAAAGTTGAAAATTTTCATGAACTATTTCGGCTTCAAAAATGTTGAAAATTTTCATGAACTATTTCGGCATCAAAAAAGTTGAAAATTTTCATGAAAAGATTTCTGCTTCAAAAAGTTTAAAATTTTCATGTATTTTTTCAACTTCAAAAAAGTTAAAAATTTTCATCAAAAGATTTCTGCTTCAAAATAGTTGACAATTTTCATGAATAGATTTCTGCTTCAAAAAAGTTGAAAATTTTCATGAACTATTTCGGCATCAAAAAAGTTGAAAATTTACATTAAAAGATTTCGGCTTTCAAAAAAGTAAAAAATTTTCATGAAGTATTTCGGCTTCAAAAAAGTTGAAAATTTTCATGAAAAGATTTCTGCTTCAAAAAGTTGAAAATTTTCATGAAAAGATTTCGGCTTCAAAAAAGTTGAAAATTTTCATGAACTATTTCGGCATCAAAAAAGTTGAAAATTTGCATGAAAAGATTTCGGCTTCAAAAAAGTTGAAAATTTTCATGAAGTATTTGGGCTTCAAAAAAGTCAATGATTTTCATGAAAAGATTTCTGCTTCAGAAAAGTCGAACATTTTCATGAAGTATTTCGGCTTCAAAAAGGTTGAAAATTTACATTAAAAGATTTGGGCTTCAAAAAAGTCAACGATTTTCATGAAAAGATTTCGGCTTCAAAAAAGTTGAAAATTTTCATGAAATAATTTCAGCTTCAGAAAAGTTGAAAATTTTCATGACAGGATTATGGCTTTAAAAAAGGTAAGAATTTTCATGAAGTATTTCGGCTTCAAAAAAGTTAAAAATTTTCATCAAAAGATTTCTGCTTGAGAAAAGTTGAAAATTTTCATGAAAAGATTTCGGCTTCAAAAAAGTTGAAAATTTTCTTGAAGTATTTCGGCTTCAAAAAAGTTGAAAATTTTCATGACAAGATTTCGGCTTCAAAAAAGTTGAAAATTTTCATGAAATAATTTCGGCTTCAAAAAAGTTGAAAATTTTCATGAAAAGATTTCGGCTTCAAAAAAGTTGAAAATTTTCATGACAGGATTTTGGCTTTACAAAAAGTAAAAATTTTCATAAACTATTTCGGCTTCAAAAAGGTTGAAAACTTTCATGAACTATTTCGACTTCAAAAAAGTCGAAGATTTTCATGAAAAGATTTCTGCTTCAAAAAAGTTGAAAATTTTCATTAAAAGATTTCGGCTTCAAAAAATTCAAAAACTTTCATGAAGTATTTCGGCTTCAAAAAGGTTGAAAATTTACATTAAAAGATTTGGGCTTCAAAAAAGTCAACGATTTTCATGAAAAGATTTCTGCTTCAAAAAAGTTGAAAATTTTCATGAAAAGATTTCGGCTTCAAAAAGTTTGAAAATTTTCATGAAAAGATTTCGGCTTCAAAAAAGTTAAAAATGTTCATGAATTTTTTCGACGTCAAAAAATTCTAAGATTTTCATGAAAAGATTTCAGCTTCAAAAAAGTCAAAGATTTTCTTGAAAAGATTTCTGCTTCAAAAAAGTTGAAAATTTTCATGACAGGATTTTGGCTTTAAAAAAGTTGAAAATTTTCATGAAAAGATTTCGGCTTCAAAAAGGTTGAAAACTTTCATGAACTATTTCGACTTCAAAAAAGTCGAAGATTTTCATGAAAAGATTTCTGCTTCAAAAAAGTTGAAAATTTTCATTAAAAGATTTCGGCTTCAAAAAATTCCAAAACTTTCATGAAGTATTTCGGCTTCAAAAAAGTTGAAAATTTTCATGAAAAGATTTCGGCTTCAAAAAAGTTGAAAATTTTCATGAAGTATTTCGGCTGCAAAAAAGTCGAAGATTTTCATGAAAAGATTTCGGCTTCAAAAAAGTTTAAAATGTTCATGAAAAGATTTCGGCTCCAAAAAGTTGAAAATTTTCATGAAAAGATTTCGGCTTCAAATAAGTTGAAAATTTTCATGAAAAGATTTCGGCTTCAAAAAAGTATAAAGTTTTCATCAAGTATTTCGGCTTCAAAAAAGTCAAAGTATTTCATGAAAAGATTTCTGCTTCAAAAAAGTTGAAAATTTTCATGAAAAGATTTCGGCTTCAAAAAAGTTGAAAATTTACATGAAAAGATTTCGGCTTCAAAAAAGTTGAAAATTTTCATGAAAAGATTTCAGCTTCAAAAAAGTTGAAAATTTTCATGACAGCATTATGGCTTTAAAAAAGGTAAGAATTTTCATCAAGTATTTCGGCTTCAAAAAAGTCGAAGTATTTCATGAAAAGATTTCTGCTTCAAAAAAGTTGAAAATTTTCATTAAAAGATTTCGGCTTCAAAAAATTCAAAAACTTTCATGAAGTATTTCGACTTCAAAAAAGTCGAAGATTTTCATGAAAAGATTTCTGCTTCAAAAAAGTTGAAAATTTTCATTAAAAGATTTCGGCTTCAAAAAATTCCAAAACTTTCATGAAGTATTTCGGCTTCAAAAAAGTTGAAAATTTTCATGAAAAGATTTCAGCTTCAAAAAAGTTGAAAATTTTCATGAAGTATTTCGGCTGCAAAAAAGTTGAACATTTTCATGAAAAGATTTCTGCTTCAAAAAAGTTGAACATTTTCATGAAAAGATTTCGGCTTCAAAAAAGTTTAAAATGTTCATGAAAAGATTTCGGCTTCAAAAAAGTTGAAAACTTTCATGAAGTATTTCGGCATCAAAAAAGTTGAAAACTTTAATGAAGTATTTCGGCTTCAAAAATGTTGAAAATTTTCATGAAAAGATTTCTATTTCAAAAAAGTTGAAAATTTTCATGAAAAGATTTCGGCTTCAAAAAAGTTGAAAATTTTCATGAAAAGATTTCAGCTTCAAAAAAGTCAAAGATTTTCTTGAAAAGATTTCTGCTTCAAAAAAGTTGAAAATTTTCATGAAAAGATTTCGGCTTCAAAAAAGTTGAAAATTTTCATGAAAAGATTTCGGCTTCAAAAAAGTTGAAAATTTTCATCAAGTATTTCGGCTTCAAAAAAGTCAAAGTATTTCATGAAAAGATTTCTGCTTCAAAAAAGTTGAAAATTTTCATGAAAAGATTTCGGCTTCAAAAAAGTTGAAAATTTACATGAAAAGATTTCGGCTTCAAAAAAGTTGAAAATTTTCATGAAAAGATTTCGGCATCAAAAAAGTCTAAAACTTTCATGAACTATTTCGGCATCAAAAAAGTCTAAAACTTTCATGAAGTATTTCTGCTTTAAAAATGTCAAAGTGACCCGGTTGAGTTTTTATTTTCTACATCTTTGCAATAAATTCATCTCTTCATTCAGTATTCAAGTTATTCCTCAATTAACTTGTTTTTGATCATCATACATCCTTATTTTATTTTTTCCTTTCTTACTTTTTGAATAAAAAACATTTTTGTATCATTACCCTTCTAATGCACAACATGGGTCAAAAATGAATCCACTTTCTATGTTATTTCATGTATGGCTGAGTGTTTCTATGATATATCTTTGAAATAAATACATTTTATCATTTTCTTTTCCAAGTATGCAGTAAATATCTTGTTTTTGTTAAGCACAAATCATCATTTGTATTTTTCCTTTCTTACTTTATGAACGAGCACAGCTTTTGTATTTCTACATCAAGTCAGAAACGACCCCAGAAACGACCCACATGCATTTACTATAGCATTTGCTGTGAAACGTGGTTGTTTCAGACATTTCACAGCTCAGCACAGCTCCCTTGGAACATCTAATACATGTAAGTATTGTTTTTAAATTGTTCTAACATCACTTTAGAAAATATTTGATGACAATTGTGAAAGATAACTGTACATAACATTTGATTAGGTTTAGGTTACCTTGAGAGTGAGTACATTACTTGTCAGAAAGTTACAAGTAATTACTATTAGCTAGCTAGCTGTTGACACTTCTATTTTAGTTAGCTAATTCTATTGTAGTTAGCTAACTATTATGTAGATTGCTAGGCTACTTAGCAAAGTACTTAGCTAAGCTACTTAGCCAAGTCACCAAAATAAAACTCTATGTATGTGTATGTATATTGATGTGCATCTGAAAATTTTATTGTGCTTTTGATTTTCTTTATCCAGAGTATGGCTGGTCCCAGATTTACTACTGAGATGGTTGTAGCGATGCTGCAGGAAGAACCAGATGAGGAGGCAATTTGTCTTGATTCAGAGTCTGAAATTTCTGATGATGATGACCCAGAATATTTGCCAGAGGGTCAAGCTGGAGTTGTGGGTGTGTCTGGGAATCCATGAAGAAGACTCCTCTGATGATACAGAAGACTCATCTGATGAGTCCTCTGAAGAGGAAACTCAGACCCAGTCCAATAGATTGAGTAAAAACGGATCTTACTGGAATGAGAATCCCCCCATTCATGGCAGAACAAGAAGCCATAACATTCTGAGGAGCTGCCCAGGACCTACACCTGGATCACCAGCTGTTTCACCAAAAGATGCCTGGGATATGTTCATGAGTGACAACATCATTGAGGAGGTTCTAATATGTACCAACTTAGAGGGACGAAGAACAGCCACAGCAAAAGGGAAAGAGTGGAGAAGCATTGATAAAGAAGAATTGATGGCCTTCATCAATTCTTGCAGGGGGGGAGAAGAGCTGGGATGTGGCCTTGCAGGAGCTGTTTGTGGATCCGCTGCAAAATCCAATTTACAAGGCCACCATGGGGCTTAGGAGATATGAAGATATCCGCCGCGTCATACGGTTTGACGACAAGAGGACCAGGGCTCTGCGACTGGAAACACACCACATGGCGACATTTAGGTACGTGTGGGACTGTTTCCTGGACAACTGCAGAAGAAAGTTCATCCCCAGTGACTGTGTCACCATAGATGAGCAGCTTGTGCCATTCCGAGGCAGGTGCAAGTTACGGCAACACATGCCCAGCAAGCCTGCAAAATATGGGATAAAAATCTTCTGGATGTGCGACGCAAGGGTACCTTATGCAATAGATGGAATTGTCTATACCGGGAGACAGCCAGGTTCAGAGGAACCTTGGAGAGAATGTCGTCCAGCAATTGTGCAGTGGAATCAGACAGACAGGTGAATGTAAAGTACAATAGAGAAACTAATGTATTAAGTTTTAGCACAATACCTACATACTTTTTCCCAATCTTTAATAATGTGTATTTTATTTTTTTATTTGATTTCTCTGTAAGCAAAATAGTAAAACAGAATAAAATGCAATGCAATGCAACAGATTATGGCGTTAGAGTTTAAAGAATTCCATGTTGAGTAAATTTACAATCTTTTCCCCCTCTCATAGGTCGCAACATCACAATTAGCAACTTCTTCACCAGTGTCCCGCTGGCTGAGAAGCTCCTCGAGAAGAACCTGACCATTGTTGGGACTCTTTGCCAGAACAAATCGGACATACCACCTATCATGAAGCCATCCAAATCACGGGAGATTCATAGCTCAGAATTCGGATTCAATGGCAACATGACCATGGTGAGCTATGTGCAGAAGAAGGGAAAAGCTGTTGTCCTCCTGAGCACTATGCATGATGACAAAGCAGTGGATGACAGCAGTCAGAAGAAGAAACAATGGGAAGATGTGGGTTTAAAAAACAAAACACAGCCACCACCCAGCCACAAGAGGACATCAGACAGGAGGGCCAAAGGAAGAGGAAGAGGTGCACGATCTGCCCAGTTACCAAAGACAGAAAAGTCAGCAGCTAGTGTTCCCAGTGCACCAGGCCTGTGTGCAAGGAGCACAAACTCTTAGTGATCATTTGTGAGGCATGTCAAAATTGAGAAGGCAATTTGTGCTCTAGTGATGTGTTCAGTTGTATTTCATTTTGTTTGGTCACATTCACCAGTTTACAGTTGTTAAATTACAGATACAGTTCAGTTCAACAGCCGTGTTATCTGTTATCAGAGGTATGTGTATGTGTGACAAAATGACAAATAAACATGTTGCAAATATGAAATACATAAGTGTTTGGCTCCACTCACTGCTAAAGTAATTACTTGAAACAAATTATTATTATAGTATTAATTCATTTAATTTTAAATCACACTTGGATGTATGGGTCATTTTTGACCCATGTGTGTAAACTTGATGTAGTAATAAAAAAAGCTATTTTTGTTCATAAAGCATGAAAGTAAAAATGGAAATAGTGATTGGTGGTAATCAAAAACAAGATATTTAAAGAATACTTGGAATATTCAATCATAAAATAAATTGATTTCAAAAGATAGAACAAAGAAAAACTCAGCCAGCATGAAGAAAGTCAAAGATTTTCATGAAAATTTTCAACTTTTTTGAAGCCGAAATACTTCATGAAAATCTTTGACTTTTTTAAAGCCGAAATCTTTTCATGAAAATTTTGAACTTTTTTGAAGCAGAAATCTTTTCATCAAAATTTTCAAATTTTTTGAAGCCGAAATACTTCATGAAAGTTTTCAACCTTTTTGAAGCTGAAATACTTCATGAAAATTTTTACCTTTTTTAAAGCCAAAATCCTGTCATGAAAATTTTCAACTTTGTTGAAGCCGAAATCTTTTCATGAAAATTTTCAACTTTTTTGAAGCCGAACTCTTTTCATGAAAAATTTTGATTTTGTTGAAGCTGAAATCTTTTCATGGAAATTTTCAACTTTTTTGAAGCCAAAATCGTTTCATGAAGATCTTCAACTTTTTTGAAGCAAAAATCTTTTCATCAAAATTTTCAAATTTTTTGAAGCTGAAATACTTCATGAAAATGTTCAACTTTTTTGAAGCCGAAATCTTTTCATGAAAAATTTCAACTTCTTTGAAGGCTAAATCTTTTCATGAAAATTTTTAACTTTGTTGAAGCAGAAATCTTTTCATGAAAATTTTCAACTTTGTTGAAGCAGAAATCTTTTCATGAAAATTTTAAAGCAGAAATCTTTTCATGAAAATTTTCAACTTTTTTGAAGCTGAAATCTTTTCATGTAAATTTTCAACTTTTTTGAAACCAAAATACTTCATGAAAATTTTTGACTTTTTTGAAGCAGAAATCTTTTTATGAAAATTTTCAACTTTTTTGAAGCAGAAATCTTTTCATGAAAATTTTAAAGCAGAAATCTTTTCATGAAAATTTTCAACTTTTTTGAAGCTGAAATCTTTTCATGTAAATTTTCAACTTTTTTGAAACCAAAATACTTCATGAAAATTTTCGACTTTTTTGAAGCCGAAATCTTTTCATGAAAATCTTCGACTTTTTTGAAGCAGAAATCTTTTTATGAAAATTTTCAACTTTTTTGAAGCAGAAATCTTTTCATGAAAATTTTCAACTTTTTTAAAGCCAAAATCCTGTAATGAAAAATTTCAATTTTGTTGAAGCAGAAATCTTTTCATGAAAATTTTCAATTTTGTTGAAGCAGAAATCTTTTCATGAAAATTTTCAACTTTGTTGAAGCAGAAATCTTTTCATGAAAATTTTAAAGCAGAAATCTTTTCATGAAAATTTTCAACTTTTTTGAAGCCGAAATCTTTTCATGTAAACTTTCAACTTTTTTGAAACCAAAATACTTCATGAAAATTTTTGACTTTTTTGAAGCCGAAATCTTTTCATGAAAATCTTCAACGTTTTTGAAGCAGAAATCTTTTCATGAAATTTTTCAAATTTTTTAAAGCCAAAATCCTGTAATGAAAAATTTCAATTTTGTTGAAGCAGAAATCTTTTCATGAAAATTTTCAACTTTGTTGAAGCAGAAATCTTTTCATGAAAATTTTAAAGCAGAAATCTTTTCATGAAAATTTTCAACTTTTTTGAAGCCGAAATCTTTTCATGTAAATTTTCAACTTTTTTGAAACCAAAATACTTCATGAAAATTTTTGACTTTTTTGAAGCCGAAATCTTTTCATGAAAATTTTCAACTTTTTTGAAGCAGAAATCTTTTCATGAAAATTTTCAACTTTTTTAAAGCCAAAATCCTGTAATGAAAAATTTCAATTTTGTTCTAGCTGAAATCTTTTCATGGAAATTTTCAACTTTTTTGAAGCCAAAATCTTGTCATGAAAATTTTCAACTTTTTTGAAGCAGAAATCTTTTCATAAAAATTATCAACTTTTTTGAAAATGAAACCTTTTCATCAAAATTTTCAACTTTTTTGAAGCCGAAATCTTTTCATGTAAATTTTTAACTTTTTTGAAACCGAAATACTTCATGGAAATGTTCAACTTTTTTGAAGCCGAAATCTTTTCATGAAAATTTTGAACTTTTTTGAAGCAGAAATCTTTTCATCAAAATTTTCAAATTTTTTGAAGCTGAAATACTTCATGAAATTTTTTACCTTTTTTAAAGCCAAAATCCTGTCATGAAAATTTTCAACTTTGTTGAAGCCGAAATCTTTTCATGAAAATTTTGAACTTTTTTGAAGCAGAAATCTTTTCATCAAAATTTTCAAATTTTTTGAAGCTGAAATACTTCATGAAATTTTTTACCTTTTTTAAAGCCAAAATCCTGTCATGAAAATTTTCAACTTTGTTGAAGCCGAAATCTTTTCATGAAAATCTTCAACTTTTTTGAAGCAGAAATACTTTATGAAAATGTTCAACTTTTTTGAAGCCGAAATCTTTCCATGAAAATTTTCAACTTTTTTGAAGGCTAAATCTTTTCATGAAAATTTTTAACTTTGTTGAAGCAGAAATCTTTTCATGTAAATTTTCAACTTTTTTGAAACCAAAATACTTCATGAAAATTTTCGACTTTTTTGAAGCCGAAATCTTTTCATGAAAATCTTCGACTTTTTTGAAGCAGAAATCTTTTTATGAAAATTTTCAATTTTGTTGAAGCAGAAATCTTTTCATGAAAATTTTCAACTTTGTTGAAGCAGAAATCTTTTCATGAAAATTTTCAACTTTGTTGAAGCAGAAATCTTTTCATGAAAATTTTCAACTTTTTTGAAGCCGAAATCTTTTCATGTAAACTTTCAACTTTTGAACTATTTCGACTTCAAAAAAGTCGAAGATTTTCATGAAAAGATTTCTGCTTCAAAAAAGTTGAAAATTTTCATTAAAAGATTTCGGCTTCAAAAAATTCAAAAACTTTCATGAAGTATTTCGGCTTCAAAAAGGTTGAAAATTTACATTAAAAGATTTGGGCTTCAAAAAAGTCAACGATTTTCATGAAAAGATTTCTGCTTCAAAAAAGTTGAAAATTTTCATGAAAAGATTTCGGCTTCAAAAAGTTTGAAAATTTTCATGAAAAGATTTCGGCTTCAAAAAAGTTAAAAATGTTCATGAATTTTTTCGACGTCAAAAAATTCTAAGATTTTCATGAAAAGATTTCAGCTTCAAAAAAGTCAAAGATTTTCTTGAAAAGATTTCTGCTTCAAAAAAGTTGAAAATTTTCATGACAGGATTTTGGCTTTAAAAAAGTTGAAAATTTTCATGAAAAGATTTCGGCTTCAAAAAGGTTGAAAACTTTCATGAACTATTTCGACTTCAAAAAAGTCGAAGATTTTCATGAAAAGATTTCTGCTTCAAAAAAGTTGAAAATTTTCATTAAAAGATTTCGGCTTCAAAAAATTCCAAAACTTTCATGAAGTATTTCGGCTTCAAAAAAGTTGAAAATTTTCATGAAAAGATTTCGGCTTCAAAAAAGTTGAAAATTTTCATGAAGTATTTCGGCTGCAAAAAAGTCGAAGATTTTCATGAAAAGATTTCTGCTTCAAAAAAGTTGAACATTTTCATGAAAAGATTTCGGCTTCAAAAAAGTTTAAAATGTTCATGAAAAGATTTCGGCTCCAAAAAGTTGAAAATTTTCATGAAAAGATTTCGGCTTCAAATAAGTTGAAAATTTTCATGAAAAGATTTCGGCTTCAAAAAAGTATAAAGTTTTCATCAAGTATTTCGGCTTCAAAAAAGTCAAAGTATTTCATGAAAAGATTTCTGCTTCAAAAAAGTTGAAAATTTTCATGAAAAGATTTCGGCTTCAAAAAAGTTGAAAATTTACATGAAAAGATTTCGGCTTCAAAAAAGTTGAAAATTTTCATGAAAAGATTTCAGCTTCAAAAAAGTTGAAAATTTTCATGACAGCATTATGGCTTTAAAAAAGGTAAGAATTTTCATCAAGTATTTCGGCTTCAAAAAAGTCGAAGTATTTCATGAAAAGATTTCTGCTTCAAAAAAGTTGAAAATTTTCATTAAAAGATTTCGGCTTCAAAAAATTCAAAAACTTTCATGAAGTATTTCGGCTTCAAAAAAGTTGAAAATTTTCATGAAAAGATTTCGGCTTCAAAAAGGTTGAAAACTTTCATGAACTATTTCGACTTCAAAAAAGTCGAAGATTTTCATGAAAAGATTTCTGCTTCAAAAAAGTTGAAAATTTTCATTAAAAGATTTCGGCTTCAAAAAATTCCAAAACTTTCATGAAGTATTTCGGCTTCAAAAAAGTTGAAAATTTTCATGAAAAGATTTCAGCTTCAAAAAAGTTGAAAATTTTCATGAAGTATTTCGGCTGCAAAAAAGTTGAACATTTTCATGAAAAGATTTCTGCTTCAAAAAAGTTGAACATTTTCATGAAAAGATTTCGGCTTCAAAAAAGTTTAAAATGTTCATGAAAAGATTTCGGCTTCAAAAAAGTTGAAAACTTTCATGAAGTATTTCGGCATCAAAAAAGTTGAAAACTTTAATGAAGTATTTCGGCTTCAAAAATGTTGAAAATTTTCATGAAAAGATTTCTATTTCAAAAAAGTTGAAAATTTTCATGAAAAGATTTCGGCTTCAAAAAAGTTGAAAATTTTCATGAAAAGATTTCAGCTTCAAAAAAGTCAAAGATTTTCTTGAAAAGATTTCTGCTTCAAAAAAGTTGAAAATTTTCATGAAAAGATTTCGGCTTCAAAAAAGTTGAAAATTTTCATGAAAAGATTTCGGCTTCAAAAAAGTTGAAAATTTTCATCAAGTATTTCGGCTTCAAAAAAGTCAAAGTATTTCATGAAAAGATTTCTGCTTCAAAAAAGTTGAAAATTTTCATGAAAAGATTTCGGCTTCAAAAAAGTTGAAAATTTACATGAAAAGATTTCGGCTTCAAAAAAGTTGAAAATTTTCATGAAAAGATTTCGGCATCAAAAAAGTCTAAAACTTTCATGAACTATTTCGGCATCAAAAAAGTCTAAAACTTTCATGAAGTATTTCTGCTTTAAAAATGTCAAAGTGACCCGGTTGAGTTTTTATTTTCTACATCTTTGCAATAAATTCATCTCTTCATTCAGTATTCAAGTTATTCCTCAATTAACTTGTTTTTGATCATCATACATCCTTATTTTATTTTTTCCTTTCTTACTTTTTGAATAAAAAACATTTTTGTATCATTACCCTTCTAATGCACAACATGGGTCAAAAATGAATCCACTTTCTATGTTATTTCATGTATGGCTGAGTGTTTCTATGATATATCTTTGAAATAAATACATTTTATCATTTTCTTTTCCAAGTATGCAGTAAATATCTTGTTTTTGTTAAGCACAAATCATCATTTGTATTTTTCCTTTCTTACTTTATGAACGAGCACAGCTTTTGTATTTCTACATCAAGTCAGAAACGACCCCAGAAACGACCCACATGCATTTACTATAGCATTTGCTGTGAAACGTGGTTGTTTCAGACATTTCACAGCTCAGCACAGCTCCCTTGGAACATCTAATACATGTAAGTATTGTTTTTAAATTGTTCTAACATCACTTTAGAAAATATTTGATGACAATTGTGAAAGATAACTGTACATAACATTTGATTAGGTTTAGGTTACCTTGAGAGTGAGTACATTACTTGTCAGAAAGTTACAAGTAATTACTATTAGCTAGCTAGCTGTTGACACTTCTATTTTAGTTAGCTAATTCTATTGTAGTTAGCTAACTATTATGTAGATTGCTAGGCTACTTAGCAAAGTACTTAGCTAAGCTACTTAGCCAAGTCACCAAAATAAAACTCTATGTATGTGTATGTATATTGATGTGCATCTGAAAATTTTATTGTGCTTTTGATTTTCTTTATCCAGAGTATGGCTGGTCCCAGATTTACTACTGAGATGGTTGTAGCGATGCTGCAGGAAGAACCAGATGAGGAGGCAATTTGTCTTGATTCAGAGTCTGAAATTTCTGATGATGATGACCCAGAATATTTGCCAGAGGGTCAAGCTGGAGTTGTGGGTGTGTCTGGGAATCCATGAAGAAGACTCCTCTGATGATACAGAAGACTCATCTGATGAGTCCTCTGAAGAGGAAACTCAGACCCAGTCCAATAGATTGAGTAAAAACGGATCTTACTGGAATGAGAATCCCCCCATTCATGGCAGAACAAGAAGCCATAACATTCTGAGGAGCTGCCCAGGACCTACACCTGGATCACCAGCTGTTTCACCAAAAGATGCCTGGGATATGTTCATGAGTGACAACATCATTGAGGAGGTTCTAATATGTACCAACTTAGAGGGACGAAGAACAGCCACAGCAAAAGGGAAAGAGTGGAGAAGCATTGATAAAGAAGAATTGATGGCCTTCATCAATTCTTGCAGGGGGGGAGAAGAGCTGGGATGTGGCCTTGCAGGAGCTGTTTGTGGATCCGCTGCAAAATCCAATTTACAAGGCCACCATGGGGCTTAGGAGATATGAAGATATCCGCCGCGTCATACGGTTTGACGACAAGAGGACCAGGGCTCTGCGACTGGAAACACACCACATGGCGACATTTAGGTACGTGTGGGACTGTTTCCTGGACAACTGCAGAAGAAAGTTCATCCCCAGTGACTGTGTCACCATAGATGAGCAGCTTGTGCCATTCCGAGGCAGGTGCAAGTTACGGCAACACATGCCCAGCAAGCCTGCAAAATATGGGATAAAAATCTTCTGGATGTGCGACGCAAGGGTACCTTATGCAATAGATGGAATTGTCTATACCGGGAGACAGCCAGGTTCAGAGGAACCTTGGAGAGAATGTCGTCCAGCAATTGTGCAGTGGAATCAGACAGACAGGTGAATGTAAAGTACAATAGAGAAACTAATGTATTAAGTTTTAGCACAATACCTACATACTTTTTCCCAATCTTTAATAATGTGTATTTTATTTTTTTATTTGATTTCTCTGTAAGCAAAATAGTAAAACAGAATAAAATGCAATGCAATGCAACAGATTATGGCGTTAGAGTTTAAAGAATTCCATGTTGAGTAAATTTACAATCTTTTCCCCCTCTCATAGGTCGCAACATCACAATTAGCAACTTCTTCACCAGTGTCCCGCTGGCTGAGAAGCTCCTCGAGAAGAACCTGACCATTGTTGGGACTCTTTGCCAGAACAAATCGGACATACCACCTATCATGAAGCCATCCAAATCACGGGAGATTCATAGCTCAGAATTCGGATTCAATGGCAACATGACCATGGTGAGCTATGTGCAGAAGAAGGGAAAAGCTGTTGTCCTCCTGAGCACTATGCATGATGACAAAGCAGTGGATGACAGCAGTCAGAAGAAGAAACAATGGGAAGATGTGGGTTTAAAAAACAAAACACAGCCACCACCCAGCCACAAGAGGACATCAGACAGGAGGGCCAAAGGAAGAGGAAGAGGTGCACGATCTGCCCAGTTACCAAAGACAGAAAAGTCAGCAGCTAGTGTTCCCAGTGCACCAGGCCTGTGTGCAAGGAGCACAAACTCTTAGTGATCATTTGTGAGGCATGTCAAAATTGAGAAGGCAATTTGTGCTCTAGTGATGTGTTCAGTTGTATTTCATTTTGTTTGGTCACATTCACCAGTTTACAGTTGTTAAATTACAGATACAGTTCAGTTCAACAGCCGTGTTATCTGTTATCAGAGGTATGTGTATGTGTGACAAAATGACAAATAAACATGTTGCAAATATGAAATACATAAGTGTTTGGCTCCACTCACTGCTAAAGTAATTACTTGAAACAAATTATTATTATAGTATTAATTCATTTAATTTTAAATCACACTTGGATGTATGGGTCATTTTTGACCCATGTGTGTAAACTTGATGTAGTAATAAAAAAAGCTATTTTTGTTCATAAAGCATGAAAGTAAAAATGGAAATAGTGATTGGTGGTAATCAAAAACAAGATATTTAAAGAATACTTGGAATATTCAATCATAAAATAAATTGATTTCAAAAGATAGAACAAAGAAAAACTCAGCCAGCATGAAGAAAGTCAAAGATTTTCATGAAAATTTTCAACTTTTTTGAAGCCGAAATACTTCATGAAAATCTTTGACTTTTTTAAAGCCGAAATCTTTTCATGAAAATTTTGAACTTTTTTGAAGCAGAAATCTTTTCATCAAAATTTTCAAATTTTTTGAAGCCGAAATACTTCATGAAAGTTTTCAACCTTTTTGAAGCTGAAATACTTCATGAAAATTTTTACCTTTTTTAAAGCCAAAATCCTGTCATGAAAATTTTCAACTTTGTTGAAGCCGAAATCTTTTCATGAAAATTTTCAACTTTTTTGAAGCCGAACTCTTTTCATGAAAAATTTTGATTTTGTTGAAGCTGAAATCTTTTCATGGAAATTTTCAACTTTTTTGAAGCCAAAATCGTTTCATGAAGATCTTCAACTTTTTTGAAGCAAAAATCTTTTCATCAAAATTTTCAAATTTTTTGAAGCTGAAATACTTCATGAAAATGTTCAACTTTTTTGAAGCCGAAATCTTTTCATGAAAAATTTCAACTTCTTTGAAGGCTAAATCTTTTCATGAAAATTTTTAACTTTGTTGAAGCAGAAATCTTTTCATGAAAATTTTCAACTTTGTTGAAGCAGAAATCTTTTCATGAAAATTTTAAAGCAGAAATCTTTTCATGAAAATTTTCAACTTTTTTGAAGCTGAAATCTTTTCATGTAAATTTTCAACTTTTTTGAAACCAAAATACTTCATGAAAATTTTTGACTTTTTTGAAGCAGAAATCTTTTTATGAAAATTTTCAACTTTTTTGAAGCAGAAATCTTTTCATGAAAATTTTAAAGCAGAAATCTTTTCATGAAAATTTTCAACTTTTTTGAAGCTGAAATCTTTTCATGTAAATTTTCAACTTTTTTGAAACCAAAATACTTCATGAAAATTTTCGACTTTTTTGAAGCCGAAATCTTTTCATGAAAATCTTCGACTTTTTTGAAGCAGAAATCTTTTTATGAAAATTTTCAACTTTTTTGAAGCAGAAATCTTTTCATGAAAATTTTCAACTTTTTTAAAGCCAAAATCCTGTAATGAAAAATTTCAATTTTGTTGAAGCAGAAATCTTTTCATGAAAATTTTCAATTTTGTTGAAGCAGAAATCTTTTCATGAAAATTTTCAACTTTGTTGAAGCAGAAATCTTTTCATGAAAATTTTAAAGCAGAAATCTTTTCATGAAAATTTTCAACTTTTTTGAAGCCGAAATCTTTTCATGTAAACTTTCAACTTTTTTGAAACCAAAATACTTCATGAAAATTTTTGACTTTTTTGAAGCCGAAATCTTTTCATGAAAATCTTCAACGTTTTTGAAGCAGAAATCTTTTCATGAAATTTTTCAAATTTTTTAAAGCCAAAATCCTGTAATGAAAAATTTCAATTTTGTTGAAGCAGAAATCTTTTCATGAAAATTTTCAACTTTGTTGAAGCAGAAATCTTTTCATGAAAATTTTAAAGCAGAAATCTTTTCATGAAAATTTTCAACTTTTTTGAAGCCGAAATCTTTTCATGTAAATTTTCAACTTTTTTGAAACCAAAATACTTCATGAAAATTTTTGACTTTTTTGAAGCCGAAATCTTTTCATGAAAATTTTCAACTTTTTTGAAGCAGAAATCTTTTCATGAAAATTTTCAACTTTTTTAAAGCCAAAATCCTGTAATGAAAAATTTCAATTTTGTTCTAGCTGAAATCTTTTCATGGAAATTTTCAACTTTTTTGAAGCCAAAATCTTGTCATGAAAATTTTCAACTTTTTTGAAGCAGAAATCTTTTCATAAAAATTATCAACTTTTTTGAAAATGAAACCTTTTCATCAAAATTTTCAACTTTTTTGAAGCCGAAATCTTTTCATGTAAATTTTTAACTTTTTTGAAACCGAAATACTTCATGGAAATGTTCAACTTTTTTGAAGCCGAAATCTTTTCATGAAAATTTTGAACTTTTTTGAAGCAGAAATCTTTTCATCAAAATTTTCAAATTTTTTGAAGCTGAAATACTTCATGAAATTTTTTACCTTTTTTAAAGCCAAAATCCTGTCATGAAAATTTTCAACTTTGTTGAAGCCGAAATCTTTTCATGAAAATTTTGAACTTTTTTGAAGCAGAAATCTTTTCATCAAAATTTTCAAATTTTTTGAAGCTGAAATACTTCATGAAATTTTTTACCTTTTTTAAAGCCAAAATCCTGTCATGAAAATTTTCAACTTTGTTGAAGCCGAAATCTTTTCATGAAAATCTTCAACTTTTTTGAAGCAGAAATACTTTATGAAAATGTTCAACTTTTTTGAAGGCTAAATCTTTTCATGAAAATTTTTAACTTTGTTGAAGCAGAAATCTTTTCATGTAAATTTTCAACTTTTTTGAAACCAAAATACTTCATGAAAATTTTCGACTTTTTTGAAGCCGAAATCTTTTCATGAAAATCTTCGACTTTTTTGAAGCAGAAATCTTTTTATGAAAATTTTCAATTTTGTTGAAGCAGAAATCTTTTCATGAAAATTTTCAACTTTGTTGAAGCAGAAATCTTTTCATGAAAATTTTCAACTTTGTTGAAGCAGAAATCTTTTCATGAAAATTTTCAACTTTTTTGAAGCCGAAATCTTTTCATGTAAACTTTCAACTTTTTTGAAACCAAAATACTTCATGAAAATCTTCAACTTTTTTGAAGCAGAAATCTTTTCATGAAAATTTTCAACTTTTTTAAAGCCAAAATCCTGTAATGAAAAATTTCAATTTTGTTGAAGCAGAAATCTTTTCATGAAAATTTTCAACTTTGTTGAAGCAGAAATCTTTTCATGAAAATTTTAAAGCAGAAATCTTTTCATGAAAATTTTCAACTTTTTTGAAGCCGAAATCTTTTCATGAAAATTTTCAACTTATTTGAAGCAGAAATCTTTTCATGAAAATTTTCAACTTTTTTAAAGCCAAAATCCTGTAATGAAAAATTTCAATTTTGTTGAAGCAGAAATCTTTTCATGAAAATTTTCAATTTTGTTGAAGCAGAAATCTTTTCATGAAAATTTTCAACTTTGTTGAAGCAGAAATCTTTTCATGAAAATTTTCAACTTTTTTAAAGCCAAAATCCTGTAATGAAAAATTTCAATTTTGTTGAAGCAGAAATCTTTTCATGAAAATTTTCAACTTTGTTGAAGCAGAAATCTTTTCATGAAAATTTTAAAGCAGAAATCTTTTCATGAAAATTTTCAACTTTTTTGAAGCCGAAATCTTTTCATGTAAATTTTCAACTTTTTTGAAACCAAAATACTTCATGAAAATTTTTGACTTTTTTGAAGCCGAAATCTTTTCATGAAAATTTTCAACTTTTTTGAAGCAGAAATCTTTTCATGAAAATTTTCAACTTTTTTAAAGCCAAAATCCTGTAATGAAAAATTTCAATTTTGTTCTAGCTGAAATCTTTTCATGGAAATTTTCAACTTTTTTGAAGCCAAAATCTTGTCATGAAAATTTTCAACTTTTTTGAAGCAGAAATCTTTTCATAAAAATTATCAACTTTTTTGAAAATGAAACCTTTTCATCAAAATTTTCAACTTTTTTGAAGCCGAAATCTTTTCATGTAAATTTTTAACTTTTTTGAAACCGAAATACTTCATGGAAATGTTCAACTTTTTTGAAGCCGAAATCTTTTCATGAAAATTTTGAACTTTTTTGAAGCAGAAATCTTTTCATCAAAATTTTCAAATTTTTTGAAGCTGAAATACTTCATGAAATTTTTTACCTTTTTTAAAGCCAAAATCCTGTCATGAAAATTTTCAACTTTGTTGAAGCCGAAATCTTTTCATGAAAATCTTCAACTTTTTTGAAGCAGAAATACTTTATGAAAATGTTCAACTTTTTTGAAGCCGAAATCTTTTCATGAAAATTTTCAACTTTTTTGAAGGCTAAATCTTTTCATGAAAATTTTTAACTTTGTTGAAGCAGAAATCTTTTCATGAAAATTTTCAACTTTGTTGAAGCAGAAATCTTTTCATGAAAATTTTCAAGCAGAAATCTTTTCATGAAAATTTTCAACTTTTTTGAAGCTGAAATCTTTTCATGTAAATTTTCAACTTTTTTGAAACCAAAATACTTCATGAAAATTTTTGACTTTTTTGAAGCCGAAATCTTTTCATGAAAATCTTCGACTTTTTTGAAGCAGAAATCTTTTTATGAAAATTTTCAACTTTTTTGTAGCCGAAATGTTTTCATTAAAATTTTCAACTTTTTTGAATCCGAAATCTTTTCATGAAAATCTTTGACTTTTTTAATGCAGAAATATTTTTATGAAAATTTTCAAGCAGAAATCTTTTCATGAAAATTTTCAATTTTTTTAAGCAGAAATCTTTTCATGTAAATTTTCAACTTTTTTGAATCCGAAATACTTCATGAAAATTTTCAACTTTTTTGAAGCCGAAATGTTTTCATTAAAATTTTCAACTTTTTTAAATCCGAAATCTTTTCATGAATCTTTTCATGAAAATTTTGAAGCAGAAATCTTTTCATGAAAATTTTCAACTTTTTTGAAGCCGAAATCTTTTCATGAAAGTTTTCAACTTTTTGAAGCAAAAATACTTCATGAAAATTTTCAACTTTTTAAAAAGCTTGAAATTTTCAACTTTTTTGAAACAGAAATCTTTTCATGTAAATTTTGAACTTTTTTGAAAATGAAATCTTTTCATGAAAATTTTGAACTTTTTTGAAGCCGAAATACTTATTGAAAATTTTCAACTTTTTTGAAGTCGAAATACTTCATGAAAGTTTTCAACTTTTTCAAAGCTGAAATACTTCATGAAAGTTTTCAACTTTTTTAAAGCTGAAATCTTTATATGTAAATTTTCAACTTTATTCAAACTGATATTCTACATTTTCTAACATGTTTTTGAGACATAAAGTGACACTTACTGTTCAGACTATATTTTCTAACTCAAAGTGTCGTTTCAAAGTAAAAATACTATTAGAAGGAGTGATTCAGACAAAATTAGATGAAACAGCTGTACTGATAAGAAATGAGCGCAGTTACATGAAATGACATCAAAATCAACATTCCCTGAGCCAGAAAACGCTATTAACAGTTTTAGTGATCAAATTGAGCGTATCTTGCGAAGCTGAGCTCGAAAGTGACATGAAACATGTTTTTGAGACATAAAATGACACTTACTGTTCAGACTACATTTTCTCACTCAAAGTGCCGTTTCAAAGTAAAAATACTGTTAGAAGGCGTGATTCAGACAAAATTAGATGAAACAGCTGTACTGGTAACAAACAACGATATTAACAGCTTTAGTGATCAAATTGAGCGTATCTTGCGAAGCTGAGCTCGAAAGTGACATGAAACATGTTTTTGAGACATAAAATGACACTTACTGTTCAGACTACATTTTCTAACTCAAAGTGCCGTTTCAAAGTAAAAATACTGTTAGAAGGAGTGATTCAGACAATATTAGATGAAACAGCTGTACTGGTAACAAATGAGCGCAGTTACATGAAATGACATCAAAATCAACATTCCCTGAGCCAGACAACGCTATTAACAGCTTTAGTGATCAAATTGAGCGTATCTTGCGAAGCTGAGCTCGAAAGTGACATGAAACATGTTTTTCAGACATAAAGTGACACTTACAATGAATACCTGTCCTGACTACATTTTTTAACTCAAATTGTCGTTTCAAAGTAAAAATACTGTTAGAAGGAGTGATTCATCAAAAATAAGATGAAACAGCAGCACTGGTAACAAATGAGCGCAGTTACATGAAATGACATCAAAATCAACATTCCCTGAGCCAGACAACGCTATTAACAGCTTTAGTGATCAAATTGAGCGTATCTTGCGAAGCTGAGCTCGAAAGTGACATGAAACATGTTTTTGAGACATAAAGTGACACTTACAGTGAATACCTGTCCTGACTACATTTTCTAACTCAAAGTGTCGTTTCAAAGTAAAAATACTGTTAGAAGGAGTGATTCAGACAAAATTAGATGAAACAGCAGCACTGGTAACAAATGAGCGCAGTTACATGAAATGACATCAAAATCAACATTCCCTGAGCCAGACAACGCTATTAACAGCTTTAGTGATCAAATTGAGCGTTTCTTGCGAAGCTGAGCTCGAAAGTGACATGAAACATGTTTTTGAGACATAAAGTGACACTTACAGTGAATACCTGTCCTGACTACATTTTTTAACTCAAAGTGTCGTTTCAAAGTAAAAATACTGTTAGAAGGAGTGATTCATCAAAAATAAGATGAAACAGCAGCACTGGTAACAAATGAGCGCAGTTACATGAAATGACATCAAAATCAACATTCCCTGAGCCAGACAACGCTATTAACAGCTTTAGTGATCAAATTGAGCGTATCTTGCGAAGCTGAGCTCGAAAGTGACATGAAACATGTTTTTGAGACATAAAGTGACACTTACAGTGAATACCTGTTCTGACTACATTTTCTAACTCAAAGTGTCGTTTCAAAGTAAAAATATTGTTAGAAGGAGTGATTCAGACAAAATTAGATGAAACAGCAGCACTGGTAACAAATGAGCGCAGTTACATGAAATGACATCAAAATCAACATTCCCTGAGCCAGACAACGCTATTAACAGCTTTAGTGATCAAATTGAGCGTATCTTGCGAAGCTGAGCTCGAAAGTGACATGAAACATGTTTTTGAGACATAAAGTGACACTTACAGTGAATACCTGTTCTGACTACATTTTCTAACTCAAAGTGTCGTTTCAAAGTAAAAATACTGTTAGAAGGAGTGATTCAGACAAAATTAGATGAAACAGCAGCACTGGTAACAAACAACGATATTAACAGCTTTAGTGATCAAATTGAGCGTATCTTGCGAAGCTGAGCTCGAAAGTGACATGAAACAAGTTTTTGAGACATAAAGTGACACTTACTGTTCAGACTACATTTTTAACTCAAAGTGCCGTTTCAAAGTAAAAATACTGTTAGAAGGAGTGATTCAGACAAAATTAGATGAAACAGCTGTACTGGTAACAAATGAGCGCAGTTACATGAAATGACATCAAAATCAACATTCCCTGAGCCAGACAACGCTATTAACAGCTTTAGTGATCAAATTGAGCGTATCTTGCGAAGTTGTGCTCGAAAGTGACATGAAACATGTTTTGAACAGTAAGTGTCACTTTATGTCTCAAAAACATGTTTCATGTCACTTTCGAGCTCAGCTTCGCAAGATACGCTCAATTTGATCACTAAAGCTGTTAATATCGTTGATTGTTAGCAGTACAGCTGTTTCAACTAATTTTGTCTGAAACACTCCTTCTAACAGTATTTTTACTTTGAAACGACGCTTTCAGTTAGAAAATGTAGTCAGAACAGGTATTCACTGTAAGTGTCACTTTATGTCTCAAAAACATGTTTCATGTCACTTTCGAGCTCAGCTTCGCAAGATACGCTCAATTTGATCACTAAAGCTGTTAATAGCGTTGTCTGGCTCAGGGAATGTTGATTTTGATGTCATTTCATGTAACTGCGCTCATTTTTTACCACTACAGCTGTTTCATCTAATTTTGCCTGAAACACTCCTTCTAACAGTATTTTTACTTTGAAACGACGCTTTCAGTTAGAAAATGTAGTCAGAACAGGTATTCACTGTAAGTGTCACTTTATGTCTCAAAAACATGTTTCATGTCACTTTCGAGCTCAGCTTCGCAAGATACGCTCAATTTGATCACTAAAGCTGTTAATAGCGTTGTCTGGCTCAGGGAATGTTGATTTTGATGTCATTTCATGTAACTGCGCTCATTTTTTACCACTACAGCTGTTTCATCTAATTTTGCCTGAAACACTCCTTCTAACAGTATTTTTACTTTGAAACGACGCTTTCAGTTAGAAAATGTAGTCAGAACAGGTATTCACTGTAAGTGTCACTTTATGTCTCAAAAACATGTTTCATGTCACTTTCGAGCTCAGCTTCGCAAGATACGCTCAATTTGATCACTAAAGCTGTTAATAGCGTTGTCTGGCTCAGGGAATGTTGATTTTGATGTCATTTCATGTAACTGCGCTCATTTGTTACCACTACAGCTGTTTCATCTAATTTTGTCTGAATCACTCCCTCTAACAGTATTTTTACTTTGAAACGACACTTTGAGTTAGAAAATGTAGTCTGAACAGTAAGTGTCACTTTTTGTCTGAAAAACATGTTTCATGTCACTTTCGAGCTCAGCTTCGCAAGATACGCTCAATTTGATCACTAAAGCTGTTAATAGCGTTGTCTGGCTCAGGGAATGTTGATTTTGATGTCATTTCATGTAACTGCGCTCATTTTTTACCACTACAGCTGTTTCATCTAATTTTGCCTGAAAAACTCCTTCTAACAGTATTTTTACTTTGAAACGACACTTTGAGTTAGAAAATGCAGTCTGAACAGTAAGTGTCACTTTTTGTCTGAAAAACATGTTTCATGTCACTTTCGAGCTCAGCTTCGCAAGATACGCTCAATTTGATCACTAAAGCTGTTAATATCGTTGTTTGTTACCAGTACAGCTGTTTCATCTAATTTTGTCTGAATCACTCCCTCTAACAGTATTTTTACTTTGAAACGACACTTTGAGTTAGAAAATGTAGAATATCAGTTTGAATAAAGTCGAAAATTTTCATGAAAAGATTTCTGCTTCAAAAAAGTATAAATTTTTCATGACAGGATTTTGGCTTTAAAAAAGGTAAAAATTTTCATGAAAAGATTTCGGCTTCAAAAAAGTTGAAAATTTTCATGAAAAGATTTACACTTCAAAAAAGTTGAAAATGTTCATGAATTTTTTCGACTTCAAAAAAGTCTAAGATTTTCATGAAAAGATTTCTGCTTCAAAAACTTGAAAATTTTCATGAAAAGATTTCGTATTCAAAAAAGTTGAAAATTTTCATGAAAATATTTACACTTCAAAAAAGTTGAAAATGTTCATGAATTTTTTCGACTTCAAAAAAGTTGAAAAAATGTCATGAACTATTTCGGCATCAAAAAAGTTGAAAATTTACATTAAAAGATTTCGGCTTCAAAAAAGTCAAAAATTTTCATGAAGTATTTCGGCTTCAAAAAAGTTGAAAATTTTCATGAAAAGATTTCGGCTTCAAAAAAGTTGAAAATTTTCATGACAGGATTTTGGCTTTACAAAAAGTAAAAATTTTCATAAAGTATTTCGGCTTCAAAAAGGTTGAAAACTTTCATGAACTATTTCGACTTCAAAAAAGTCGAAGATTTTCATGAAAAGATTTCTGCTTCAAAAAAATTGAAAATTTTCATTAAAAGATTTCGGCTTCAAAAAATTTGAAAATTTTCATGAAAAGATTTCGGCTTCAAAAAAGTTGAAAATTTTCATGAAAAGATTTACACTTCAAAAAAGTTGAAAATGTTCATGAATTTTTTCGACTTCAAAAAAGTCTAAGATTTTCATGAAAAGATTTCTATTTCAAAAACTTGAAAATTTTCATGAAAAGATTTCGGCTTCAAAAAAGTTGAAAATTTTCATGAAAATATTTACACTTCAAAAAAGTTGAAAATGTTCATGAATTTTTTCGACTTCAAAAAAGTTGAAAAAATGTCATGAACTATTTCGGCATCAAAAAAGTTGAAAATTTACATTAAAAGATTTCGGCTTCAAAAAAGTCAAAAATTTTCATGAAGTATTTCGGTTTCAAAAAAGTTGAAAATTTTCATGAAAAGATTTCGGCTTCAAAAAAGTTGAAAATTTTCATGAAAAGATTTCTGCTTCAAAAACTTGAAAATTTTCATGAAAAGATTTCGGCTTCAAAAAAGTTGAAAATTTTCATGAAAAGATTTACACTTCAAAAAAGTTGAAAATGTTCATGAATTTTTTCGACTTCAAAAAAGTCTAAGATTTTCATGAAAAGATTTCTGCTTCAAAAACTTGAAAATTTTCATGAAAAGATTTCGGCTTCAAAAAAGTTGAAAATTTTAATGAAAAGATTTCGGCTTCAAAAATGTTGAAAATTTTCATGAATAGATTTCGACTTCAAAAAAGTCGAACATTTTCATGAATAGATTTCGGCTTCAAAAATGTTGAAAATTTTCATGAACTATTTCGGCATCAAAAAAGTTGAAAATTTTCATGAACTATTTCGGCATCAAAAAAGTTGAAAATTTTCATGAACTATTTCGGCTTCAAAAATGTTGAAAATTTTCATGAACTATTTCGGCATCAAAAAAGTTGAAAATTTTCATGAAAAGATTTCTGCTTCAAAAAGTTTAAAATTTTCATGTATTTTTTCAACTTCAAAAAAGTTAAAAATTTTCATCAAAAGATTTCTGCTTCAAAATAGTTGACAATTTTCATGAATAGATTTCTGCTTCAAAAAAGTTGAAAATTTTCATGAACTATTTCGGCATCAAAAAAGTTGAAAATTTACATTAAAAGATTTCGGCTTTCAAAAAAGTAAAAAATTTTCATGAAGTATTTCGGCTTCAAAAAAGTTGAAAATTTTCATGAAAAGATTTCTGCTTCAAAAAGTTGAAAATTTTCATGAAAAGATTTCGGCTTCAAAAAAGTTGAAAATTTTCATGAACTATTTCGGCATCAAAAAAGTTGAAAATTTGCATGAAAAGATTTCGGCTTCAAAAAAGTTGAAAATTTTCATGAAGTATTTGGGCTTCAAAAAAGTCAATGATTTTCATGAAAAGATTTCTGCTTCAGAAAAGTCGAACATTTTCATGAAGTATTTCGGCTTCAAAAAGGTTGAAAATTTACATTAAAAGATTTGGGCTTCAAAAAAGTCAACGATTTTCATGAAAAGATTTCGGCTTCAAAAAAGTTAAAAATTTTCATCAAAAGATTTCTGCTTGAGAAAAGTTGAAAATTTTCATGAAAAGATTTCGGCTTCAAAAAAGTTGAAAATTTTCTTGAAGTATTTCGGCTTCAAAAAAGTTGAAAATTTTCATGACAAGATTTCGGCTTCAAAAAAGTTGAAAATTTTCATGAAATAATTTCGGCTTCAAAAAAGTTGAAAATTTTCATGAAAAGATTTCGGCTTCAAAAAAGTTGAAAATTTTCATGACAGGATTTTGGCTTTACAAAAAGTAAAAATTTTCATAAAGTATTTCGGCTTCAAAAAGGTTGAAAACTTTCATGAACTATTTCGACTTCAAAAAAGTCGAAGATTTTCATGAAAAGATTTCTGCTTCAAAAAAGTTGAAAATTTTCATTAAAAGATTTCGGCTTCAAAAAATTCAAAAACTTTCATGAAGTATTTCGGCTTCAAAAAGGTTGAAAATTTACATTAAAAGATTTGGGCTTCAAAAAAGTCAACGATTTTCATGAAAAGATTTCTGCTTCAAAAAAGTTGAAAATTTTCATGAAAAGATTTCGGCTTCAAAAAGTTTGAAAATTTTCATGAAAAGATTTCGGCTTCAAAAAAGTTAAAAATGTTCATGAATTTTTTCGACGTCAAAAAATTCTAAGATTTTCATGAAAAGATTTCAGCTTCAAAAAAGTTGAAAATTTTCATGACAGGATTTTGGCTTTAAAAAAGTTGAAAATTTTCATGAAAAGATTTCGGCTTCAAAAACGTTGAAAACTTTCATGAACTATTTCGACTTCAAAAAAGTCGAAGATTTTCATGAAAAGATTTCTGCTTCAAAAAAGTTGAAAATTTTCATTAAAAGATTTCGGCTTCAAAAAATTCCAAAACTTTCATGAAGTATTTCGGCTTCAAAAAAGTTGAAAATTTTCATGAAAAGATTTCGGCTTCAAAAAAGTTGAAAATTTACATTAAAAGATTTCGGCTTCAAAAAAGTCAAAAATTTTCATGAAGTATTTCGGTTTCAAAAAAGTTGAAAATTTTCATGAAAAGATTTCGGCTTCAAAAAAGTTGAAAATTTTCATGAAAAGATTTCTGCTTCAAAAACTTGAAAATTTTCATGAAAAGATTTCGGCTTCAAAAAAGTTGAAAATTTTAATGAAAAGATTTCGGCTTCAAAAATGTTGAAAATTTTCATGAATAGATTTCGACTTCAAAAAAGTCGAACATTTTCATGAATAGATTTCGGCTTCAAAAATGTTGAAAATTTTCATGAACTATTTCGGCATCAAAAAAGTTGAAAATTTTCATGAACTATTTCGGCATCAAAAAAGTTGAAAATTTTCATGAACTATTTCGGCTTCAAAAATGTTGAAAATTTTCATGAACTATTTCGGCATCAAAAAAGTTGAAAATTTTCATGAAAAGATTTCTGCTTCAAAAAGTTTAAAATTTTCATGTATTTTTTCAACTTCAAAAAAGTTAAAAATTTTCATCAAAAGATTTCTGCTTCAAAATAGTTGACAATTTTCATGAATAGATTTCTGCTTCAAAAAAGTTGAAAATTTTCATGAACTATTTCGGCATCAAAAAAGTTGAAAATTTACATTAAAAGATTTCGGCTTTCAAAAAAGTAAAAAATTTTCATGAAGTATTTCGGCTTCAAAAAAGTTGAAAATTTTCATGAAAAGATTTCTGCTTCAAAAAGTTGAAAATTTTCATGAAAAGATTTCGGCTTCAAAAAAGTTGAAAATTTTCATGAACTATTTCGGCATCAAAAAAGTTGAAAATTTGCATGAAAAGATTTCGGCTTCAAAAAAGTTGAAAATTTTCATGAAGTATTTGGGCTTCAAAAAAGTCAATGATTTTCATGAAAAGATTTCTGCTTCAGAAAAGTCGAACATTTTCATGAAGTATTTCGGCTTCAAAAAGGTTGAAAATTTACATTAAAAGATTTGGGCTTCAAAAAAGTCAACGATTTTCATGAAAAGATTTCGGCTTCAAAAAAGTTAAAAATTTTCATCAAAAGATTTCTGCTTGAGAAAAGTTGAAAATTTTCATGAAAAGATTTCGGCTTCAAAAAAGTTGAAAATTTTCTTGAAGTATTTCGGCTTCAAAAAAGTTGAAAATTTTCATGACAAGATTTCGGCTTCAAAAAAGTTGAAAATTTTCATGAAATAATTTCGGCTTCAAAAAAGTTGAAAATTTTCATGAAAAGATTTCGGCTTCAAAAAAGTTGAAAATTTTCATGACAGGATTTTGGCTTTACAAAAAGTAAAAATTTTCATAAAGTATTTCGGCTTCAAAAAGGTTGAAAACTTTCATGAACTATTTCGACTTCAAAAAAGTCGAAGATTTTCATGAAAAGATTTCTGCTTCAAAAAAGTTGAAAATTTTCATTAAAAGATTTCGGCTTCAAAAAATTCAAAAACTTTCATGAAGTATTTCGGCTTCAAAAAGGTTGAAAATTTACATTAAAAGATTTGGGCTTCAAAAAAGTCAACGATTTTCATGAAAAGATTTCTGCTTCAAAAAAGTTGAAAATTTTCATGAAAAGATTTCGGCTTCAAAAAGTTTGAAAATTTTCATGAAAAGATTTCGGCTTCAAAAAAGTTAAAAATGTTCATGAATTTTTTCGACGTCAAAAAATTCTAAGATTTTCATGAAAAGATTTCAGCTTCAAAAAAGTTGAAAATTTTCATGACAGGATTTTGGCTTTAAAAAAGTTGAAAATTTTCATGAAAAGATTTCGGCTTCAAAAACGTTGAAAACTTTCATGAACTATTTCGACTTCAAAAAAGTCGAAGATTTTCATGAAAAGATTTCTGCTTCAAAAAAGTTGAAAATTTTCATTAAAAGATTTCGGCTTCAAAAAATTCCAAAACTTTCATGAAGTATTTCGGCTTCAAAAAAGTTGAAAATTTTCATGAAAAGATTTCGGCTTCAAAAAAGTTGAAAATTTACATTAAAAGATTTCGGCTTCAAAAAAGTCAAAAATTTTCATGAAGTATTTCGGTTTCAAAAAAGTTGAAAATTTTCATGAAAAGATTTCGGCTTCAAAAAAGTTGAAAATTTTCATGAAAAGATTTCTGCTTCAAAAACTTGAAAATTTTCATGTAAAGATTTCGGCTTCAAAAAAGTTGAAAATTTTCATGAAAAGATTTACACTTCAAAAAAGTTGAAAATGTTCATGAATTTTTTCGACTTCAAAAAAGTCTAAGATTTTCATGAAAAGATTTCTGCTTCAAAAACTTGAAAATTTTCATGAAAAGATTTCGGCTTCAAAAAAGTTGAAAATTTTAATGAAAAGATTTCGGCTTCAAAAATGTTGAAAATTTTCATGAATAGATTTCGACTTCAAAAAAGTCGAACATTTTCATGAATAGATTTCGGCTTCAAAAATGTTGAAAATTTTCATGAACTATTTCGGCATCAAAAAAGTTGAAAATTTTCATGAACTATTTCGGCATCAAAAAAGTTGAAAATTTTCATGAACTATTTCGGCTTCAAAAATGTTGAAAATTTTCATGAACTATTTCGGCATCAAAAAAGTTGAAAATTTTCATGAAAAGATTTCTGCTTCAAAAAGTTTAAAATTTTCATGTATTTTTTCAACTTCAAAAAAGTTAAAAATTTTCATCAAAAGATTTCTGCTTCAAAATAGTTGACAATTTTCATGAATAGATTTCTGCTTCAAAAAAGTTGAAAATTTTCATGAACTATTTCGGCATCAAAAAAGTTGAAAATTTACATTAAAAGATTTCGGCTTTCAAAAAAGTAAAAAATTTTCATGAAGTATTTCGGCTTCAAAAAAGTTGAAAATTTTCATGAAAAGATTTCTGCTTCAAAAAGTTGAAAATTTTCATGAAAAGATTTCGGCTTCAAAAAAGTTGAAAATTTTCATGAACTATTTCGGCATCAAAAAAGTTGAAAATTTGCATGAAAAGATTTCGGCTTCAAAAAAGTTGAAAATTTTCATGAAGTATTTGGGCTTCAAAAAAGTCAATGATTTTCATGAAAAGATTTCTGCTTCAGAAAAGTCGAACATTTTCATGAAGTATTTCGGCTTCAAAAAGGTTGAAAATTTACATTAAAAGATTTGGGCTTCAAAAAAGTCAACGATTTTCATGAAAAGATTTCGGCTTCAAAAAAGTTGAAAATTTTCATGAAATAATTTCAGCTTCAGAAAAGTTGAAAATTTTCATGACAGGATTATGGCTTTAAAAAAGGTAAGAATTTTCATGAAGTATTTCGGCTTCAAAAAAGTTAAAAATTTTCATCAAAAGATTTCTGCTTGAGAAAAGTTGAAAATTTTCATGAAAAGATTTCGGCTTCAAAAAAGTTGAAAATTTTCTTGAAGTATTTCGGCTTCAAAAAAGTTGAAAATTTTCATGACAAGATTTCGGCTTCAAAAAAGTTGAAAATTTTCATGAAATAATTTCGGCTTCAAAAAAGTTGAAAATTTTCATGAAAAGATTTCGGCTTCAAAAAAGTTGAAAATTTTCATGACAGGATTTTGGCTTTACAAAAAGTAAAAATTTTCATAAAGTATTTCGGCTTCAAAAAGGTTGAAAACTTTCATGAACTATTTCGACTTCAAAAAAGTCGAAGATTTTCATGAAAAGATTTCTGCTTCAAAAAAGTTGAAAATTTTCATTAAAAGATTTCGGCTTCAAAAAATTCAAAAACTTTCATGAAGTATTTCGGCTTCAAAAAGGTTGAAAATTTACATTAAAAGATTTGGGCTTCAAAAAAGTCAACGATTTTCATGAAAAGATTTCTGCTTCAAAAAAGTTGAAAATTTTCATGAAAAGATTTCGGCTTCAAAAAGTTTGAAAATTTTCATGAAAAGATTTCGGCTTCAAAAAAGTTAAAAATGTTCATGAATTTTTTCGACGTCAAAAAATTCTAAGATTTTCATGAAAAGATTTCAGCTTCAAAAAAGTTGAAAATTTTCATGACAGGATTTTGGCTTTAAAAAAGTTGAAAATTTTCATGAAAAGATTTCGGCTTCAAAAACGTTGAAAACTTTCATGAACTATTTCGACTTCAAAAAAGTCGAAGATTTTCATGAAAAGATTTCTGCTTCAAAAAAGTTGAAAATTTTCATTAAAAGATTTCGGCTTCAAAAAATTCCAAAACTTTCATGAAGTATTTCGGCTTCAAAAAAGTTGAAAATTTTCATGAAAAGATTTCGGATTCAAAAAAGTTGAAAATTTTCATGAAGTATTTCGGCTGCAAAAAAGTCGAAGATTTTCATGAAAAGATTTCTGCTTCAAAAAAGTTGAACATTTTCATGAAAAGATTTCGGCTTCAAAAAAGTTTAAAATGTTCATGAAAAGATTTCGGCTCCAAAAAGTTGAAAATTTTCATGAAAAGATTTCGGCTTCAAATAAGTTGAAAATTTTCATGAAAAGATTTCGGCTTCAAAAAAGTATAAAGTTTTCATCAAGTATTTCGGCTTCAAAAAAGTCAAAGTATTTCATGAAAAGATTTCTGCTTCAAAAAAGTTGAAAATTTTCATGAAAAGATTTCGGCTTCAAAAAAGTTGAAAATTTACATGAAAAGATTTCGGCTTCAAAAAAGTTGAAAATTTTCATGAAAAGATTTCAGCTTCAAAAAAGTTGAAAATTTTCATGACAGCATTATGGCTTTAAAAAAGGTAAGAATTTTCATCAAGTATTTCGGCTTCAAAAAAGTCGAAGTATTTCATGAAAAGATTTCTGCTTCAAAAAAGTTGAAAATTTTCATTAAAAGATTTCGGCTTCAAAAAATTCAAAAACTTTCATGAAGTATTTCGGCTTCAAAAAAGTTGAAAATTTTCATGAAAAGATTTCGGCTTCAAAAAGGTTGAAAACTTTCATGAACTATTTCGACTTCAAAAAAGTCGAAGATTTTCATGAAAAGATTTCTGCTTCAAAAAAGTTGAAAATTTTCATTAAAAGATTTCGGCTTCAAAAAATTCCAAAACTTTCATGAAGTATTTCGGCTTCAAAAAAGTTGAAAATTTTCATGAAAAGATTTCGGCTTCAAAAAAGTTGAAAATTTTCATGAAGTATTTCGGCTGCAAAAAAGTTGAACATTTTCATGAAAAGATTTCTGCTTCAAAAAAGTTGAACATTTTCATGAAAAGATTTCGGCTTCAAAAAAGTTTAAAATGTTCATGAAAAGATTTCGGCTTCAAAAAAGTTGAAAACTTTCATGAAGTATTTCGGCATCAAAAAAGTTGAAAACTTTAATGAAGTATTTCGGCTTCAAAAATGTTGAAAATTTTCATGAAAAGATTTCTATTTCAAAAAAGTTGAAAATTTTCATGAAAAGATTTCGGCTTCAAAAAAGTTGAAAATTTTCATGAAAAGATTTCAGCTTCAAAAAAGTCAAAGATTTTCTTGAAAAGATTTCTGCTTCAAAAAAGTTGAAAATTTTCATGAAAAGATTTCGGCTTCAAAAAAGTTGAAAATTTTCATGAAAAGATTTCGGCTTCAAAAAAGTTGAAAATTTTCATCAAGTATTTCGGCTTCAAAAAAGTCAAAGTATTTCATGAAAAGATTTCTGCTTCAAAAAAGTTGAAAATTTTCATGAAAAGATTTCGGCTTCAAAAAAGTTGAAAATTTACATGAAAAGATTTCGGCTTCAAAAAAGTTGAAAATTTTCATGAAAAGATTTCGGCATCAAAAAAGTCTAAAACTTTCATGAACTATTTCGGCATCAAAAAAGTCTAAAACTTTCATGAAGTATTTCTGCTTTAAAAATGTCAAAGTGACCCGGTTGAGTTTTTATTTTCTACATCTTTGCAATAAATTCATCTCTTCATTCAGTATTCAAGTTATTCCTCAATTAACTTGTTTTTGATCATCATACATCCTTATTTTATTTTTTCCTTTCTTACTTTTTGAATAAAAAACATTTTTGTATCATTACCCTTCTAATGCACAACATGGGTCAAAAATGAATCCACTTTCTATGTTATTTCATGTATGGCTGAGTGTTTCTATGATATATCTTTGAAATAAATACATTTTATCATTTTCTTTTCCAAGTATGCAGTAAATATCTTGTTTTTGTTAAGCACAAATCATCATTTGTATTTTTCCTTTCTTACTTTATGAACGAGCACAGCTTTTGTATTTCTACATCAAGTCAGAAACGACCCCAGAAACGACCCACATGCATTTACTATAGCATTTGCTGTGAAACGTGGTTGTTTCAGACATTTCACAGCTCAGCACAGCTCCCTTGGAACATCTAATACATGTAAGTATTGTTTTTAAATTGTTCTAACATCACTTTAGAAAATATTTGATGACAATTGTGAAAGATAACTGTACATAACATTTGATTAGGTTTAGGTTACCTTGAGAGTGAGTACATTACTTGTCAGAAAGTTACAAGTAATTACTATTAGCTAGCTAGCTGTTGACACTTCTATTTTAGTTAGCTAATTCTATTGTAGTTAGCTAACTATTATGTAGATTGCTAGGCTACTTAGCAAAGTACTTAGCTAAGCTACTTAGCCAAGTCACCAAAATAAAACTCTATGTATGTGTATGTATATTGATGTGCATCTGAAAATTTTATTGTGCTTTTGATTTTCTTTATCCAGAGTATGGCTGGTCCCAGATTTACTACTGAGATGGTTGTAGCGATGCTGCAGGAAGAACCAGATGAGGAGGCAATTTGTCTTGATTCAGAGTCTGAAATTTCTGATGATGATGACCCAGAATATTTGCCAGAGGGTCAAGCTGGAGTTGTGGGTGTGTCTGGGAATCCATGAAGAAGACTCCTCTGATGATACAGAAGACTCATCTGATGAGTCCTCTGAAGAGGAAACTCAGACCCAGTCCAATAGATTGAGTAAAAACGGATCTTACTGGAATGAGAATCCCCCCATTCATGGCAGAACAAGAAGCCATAACATTCTGAGGAGCTGCCCAGGACCTACACCTGGATCACCAGCTGTTTCACCAAAAGATGCCTGGGATATGTTCATGAGTGACAACATCATTGAGGAGGTTCTAATATGTACCAACTTAGAGGGACGAAGAACAGCCACAGCAAAAGGGAAAGAGTGGAGAAGCATTGATAAAGAAGAATTGATGGCCTTCATCAATTCTTGCAGGGGGGGAGAAGAGCTGGGATGTGGCCTTGCAGGAGCTGTTTGTGGATCCGCTGCAAAATCCAATTTACAAGGCCACCATGGGGCTTAGGAGATATGAAGATATCCGCCGCGTCATACGGTTTGACGACAAGAGGACCAGGGCTCTGCGACTGGAAACACACCACATGGCGACATTTAGGTACGTGTGGGACTGTTTCCTGGACAACTGCAGAAGAAAGTTCATCCCCAGTGACTGTGTCACCATAGATGAGCAGCTTGTGCCATTCCGAGGCAGGTGCAAGTTACGGCAACACATGCCCAGCAAGCCTGCAAAATATGGGATAAAAATCTTCTGGATGTGCGACGCAAGGGTACCTTATGCAATAGATGGAATTGTCTATACCGGGAGACAGCCAGGTTCAGAGGAACCTTGGAGAGAATGTCGTCCAGCAATTGTGCAGTGGAATCAGACAGACAGGTGAATGTAAAGTACAATAGAGAAACTAATGTATTAAGTTTTAGCACAATACCTACATACTTTTTCCCAATCTTTAATAATGTGTATTTTATTTTTTTATTTGATTTCTCTGTAAGCAAAATAGTAAAACAGAATAAAATGCAATGCAATGCAACAGATTATGGCGTTAGAGTTTAAAGAATTCCATGTTGAGTAAATTTACAATCTTTTCCCCCTCTCATAGGTCGCAACATCACAATTAGCAACTTCTTCACCAGTGTCCCGCTGGCTGAGAAGCTCCTCGAGAAGAACCTGACCATTGTTGGGACTCTTTGCCAGAACAAATCGGACATACCACCTATCATGAAGCCATCCAAATCACGGGAGATTCATAGCTCAGAATTCGGATTCAATGGCAACATGACCATGGTGAGCTATGTGCAGAAGAAGGGAAAAGCTGTTGTCCTCCTGAGCACTATGCATGATGACAAAGCAGTGGATGACAGCAGTCAGAAGAAGAAACAATGGGAAGATGTGGGTTTAAAAAACAAAACACAGCCACCACCCAGCCACAAGAGGACATCAGACAGGAGGGCCAAAGGAAGAGGAAGAGGTGCACGATCTGCCCAGTTACCAAAGACAGAAAAGTCAGCAGCTAGTGTTCCCAGTGCACCAGGCCTGTGTGCAAGGAGCACAAACTCTTAGTGATCATTTGTGAGGCATGTCAAAATTGAGAAGGCAATTTGTGCTCTAGTGATGTGTTCAGTTGTATTTCATTTTGTTTGGTCACATTCACCAGTTTACAGTTGTTAAATTACAGATACAGTTCAGTTCAACAGCCGTGTTATCTGTTATCAGAGGTATGTGTATGTGTGACAAAATGACAAATAAACATGTTGCAAATATGAAATACATAAGTGTTTGGCTCCACTCACTGCTAAAGTAATTACTTGAAACAAATTATTATTATAGTATTAATTCATTTAATTTTAAATCACACTTGGATGTATGGGTCATTTTTGACCCATGTGTGTAAACTTGATGTAGTAATAAAAAAAGCTATTTTTGTTCATAAAGCATGAAAGTAAAAATGGAAATAGTGATTGGTGGTAATCAAAAACAAGATATTTAAAGAATACTTGGAATATTCAATCATAAAATAAATTGATTTCAAAAGATAGAACAAAGAAAAACTCAGCCAGCATGAAGAAAGTCAAAGATTTTCATGAAAATTTTCAACTTTTTTGAAGCCGAAATACTTCATGAAAATCTTTGACTTTTTTGAAGCCGAAATCTTTTCATGAAAGTTTTCAACTTTTTTAAAGCCGAAATCTTTTCATGAAAATTTTGAACTTTTTTGAAGCAGAAATCTTTTCATCAAAATTTTCAAATTTTTTGAAGCCGAAATACTTCATGAAAGTTTTCAACCTTTTTGAAGCTGAAATACTTCATGAAAATTTTTACCTTTTTTAAAGCCAAAATCCTGTCATGAAAATTTTCAACTTTGTTGAAGCCGAAATCTTTTCATGAAAATTTTCAACTTTTTTGAAGCCGAACTCTTTTCATGAAAAATTTCAATTTTGTTGAAGCTGAAATCTTTTCATGGAAATTTTCAACTTTTTTGAAGCCAAAATCGTTTCATGAAAATTTTTAACTTTGTTGAAGCAGAAATCTTTTCATGAAAATTTTCAACTTTGTTGAAGCAGAAATCTTTTCATGAAAATTTTAAAGCAGAAATCTTTTCATGAAAATTTTCAACTTTTTTGAAGCTGAAATCTTTTCATGTAAATTTTCAACTTTTTTGAAACCAAAATACTTCATGAAAATTTTTGACTTTTTTGAAGCCGAAATCTTTTCATGAAAATCTTCGACTTTTTTGAAGCAGAAATCTTTTTATGAAAATTTTCAACTTTTTTGAAGCAGAAATCTTTTCATGAAAATTTTAAAGCAGAAATCTTTTCATGAAAATTTTCAACTTTTTTGAAGCTGAAATCTTTTCATGTAAATTTTCAACTTTTTTGAAACCAAAATACTTCATGAAAATTTTCGACTTTTTTGAAGCCGAAATCTTTTCATGAAAATCTTCGACTTTTTTGAAGCAGAAATCTTTTCATGAAAATTTTCAACTTTTTTGAAGCAGAAATCTTTTCATGAAAATTTTCAACTTTTTTAAAGCCAAAATCCTGTAATGAAAAATTTCAATTTTGTTGAAGCAGAAATCTTTTCATGAAAATTTTCAATTTTGTTGAAGCAGAAATCTTTTCATGAAAATTTTCAACTTTGTTGAAGCAGAAATCTTTTCATGAAAATTTTAAAGCAGAAATCTTTTCATGAAAATTTTCAACTTTTTTGAAGCCGAAATCTTTTCATGTAAACTTTCAACTTTTTTGAAACCAAAATACTTCATGAAAATTTTTGACTTTTTTGAAGCCGAAATCTTTTCATGAAAATCTTCAACTTTTTTGAAGCAGAAATCTTTTCATGAAAATTTTCAACTTTTTTAAAGCCAAAATCCTGTAATGAAAAATTTCAATTTTGTTGAAGCAGAAATCTTTTCATGAAAATTTTCAACTTTGTTGAAGCAGAAATCTTTTCATGAAAATTTTAAAGCAGAAATCTTTTCATGAAAATTTTCAACTTTTTTGAAGCCGAAATCTTTTCATGTAAATTTTCAACTTTTTTGAAACCAAAATACTTCATGAAAATTTTTGACTTTTTTGAAGCCGAAATCTTTTCATGAAAATTTTCAACTTTTTTAAAGCCAAAATCCTGTAATGAAAAATTTCAATTTTGTTCTAGCTGAAATCTTTTCATGGAAATTTTCAACTTTTTTGAAGCCAAAATCTTGTCATGAAAATTTTCAACTTTTTTGAAGCAGAAATCTTTTCATAAAAATTATCAACTTTTTTGAAAATGAAACCTTTTCATCAAAATTTTCAACTTTTTTGAAGCCGAAATCTTTTCATGTAAATTTTTAACTTTTTTGAAACCGAAATACTTCATGGAAATGTTCAACTTTTTTGAAGCCGAAATCTTTTCATGAAAATTTTGAACTTTTTTGAAGCAGAAATCTTTTCATCAAAATTTTCAAATTTTTTGAAGCTGAAATACTTCATGAAATTTTTTACCTTTTTTAAAGCCAAAATCCTGTCATGAAAATTTTCAACTTTGTTGAAGCCGAAATCTTTTCATGAAAATTTTGAACTTTTTTGAAGCAGAAATCTTTTCATCAAAATTTTCAAATTTTTTGAAGCTGAAATACTTCATGAAATTTTTTACCTTTTTTAAAGCCAAAATCCTGTCATGAAAATTTTCAACTTTGTTGAAGCCGAAATCTTTTCATGAAAATCTTCAACTTTTTTGAAGCAGAAATACTTTATGAAAATGTTCAACTTTTTTGAAGCCGAAATCTTTTCATGAAAATTTTCAATTTTGTTGAAGCAGAAATCTTTTCATGAAAATTTTCAACTTTGTTGAAGCAGAAATCTTTTCATGAAAATTTTCAACTTTGTTGAAGCAGAAATCTTTTCATGAAAATTTTCAACTTTTTTGAAGCCGAAATCTTTTCATGTAAACTTTCAACTTTTTTGAAACCAAAATACTTCATGAAAATTTTTGACTTTTTTGAAGCCGAAATCTTTTCATGAAAATCTTCAACTTTTTTGAAGCAGAAATCTTTTCATGAAAATTTTCAACTTTTTTAAAGCCAAAATCCTGTAATGAAAAATTTCAATTTTGTTGAAGCAGAAATCTTTTCATGAAAATTTTCAACTTTGTTGAAGCAGAAATCTTTTCATGAAAATTTTAAAGCAGAAATCTTTTCATGAAAATTTTCAACTTTTTTGAAGCCGAAATCTTTTCATGTAAATTTTCAACTTTTTTGAAACCAAAATACTTCATGAAAATTTTTGACTTTTTTGAAGCCGAAATCTTTTCATGAAAATTTTCAACTTTTTTGAAGCAGAAATCTTTTCATGAAAATTTTCAACTTTTTTAAAGCCAAAATCCTGTAATGAAAAATTTCAATTTTGTTCTAGCTGAAATCTTTTCATGGAAATTTTCAACTTTTTTGAAGCCAAAATCTTGTCATGAAAATTTTCAACTTTTTTGAAGCAGAAATCTTTTCATAAAAATTATCAACTTTTTTGAAAATGAAACCTTTTCATCAAAATTTTCAACTTTTTTGAAGCCGAAATCTTTTCATGTAAATTTTTAACTTTTTTGAAACCGAAATACTTCATGGAAATGTTCAACTTTTTTGAAGCCGAAATCTTTTCATGAAAATTTTGAACTTTTTTGAAGCAGAAATCTTTTCATCAAAATTTTCAAATTTTTTGAAGCTGAAATACTTCATGAAATTTTTTACCTTTTTTAAAGCCAAAATCCTGTCATGAAAATTTTCAACTTTGTTGAAGCCGAAATCTTTTCATGAAAATCTTCAACTTTTTTGAAGCAGAAATACTTTATGAAAATGTTCAACTTTTTTGAAGCCGAAATCTTTTCATGAAAATTTTCAACTTTTTTGAAGGCTAAATCTTTTCATGAAAATTTTTAACTTTGTTGAAGCAGAAATCTTTTCATGTAAATTTTCAACTTTTTTGAAACCAAAATACTTCATGAAAATTTTCGACTTTTTTGAAGCCGAAATCTTTTCATGAAAATCTTCGACTTTTTTGAAGCAGAAATCTTTTTATGAAAATTTTCAACTTTTTTGAAGCAGAAATCTTTTCATGAAAATTTTCAACTTTTTTAAAGCCAAAATCCTGTAATGAAAAATTTCAATTTTGTTGAAGCAGAAATCTTTTCATGAAAATTTTCAATTTTGTTGAAGCAGAAATCTTTTCATGAAAATTTTCAACTTTGTTGAAGCAGAAATCTTTTCATGAAAATTTTAAAGCAGAAATCTTTTCATGAAAATTTTCAACTTTTTTGAAGCCGAAATCTTTTCATGTAAACTTTCAACTTTTTTGAAACCAAAATACTTCATGAAAATTTTTGACTTTTTTGAAGCCGAAATCTTTTCATGAAAATCTTCAACTTTTTTGAAGCAGAAATCTTTTCATGAAAATTTTCAACTTTTTTAAAGCCAAAATCCTGTAATGAAAAATTTCAATTTTGTTGAAGCAGAAATGTTTTCATTAAAATTTTCAACTTTTTTAAATCCGAAATCTTTTCATGAAAATCTTTGACTTTTTTAATGCAGAAATATTTTTATGAAAATTTTCAAGCAGAAATCTTTTCATGAAAATTTTCAATTTTTTTAAGCAGAAATCTTTTCATGTAAATTTTCAACTTTTTTGAATCCGAAATACTTCATGAAAATTTTCAACTTTTTTGAAGCCGAAATGTTTTCATTAAAATTTTCAACTTTTTTAAATCCGAAATCTTTTCATGAATCTTTTCATGAAAATTTTGAAGCAGAAATCTTTTCATGAAAATTTTCAACTTTTTTGAAGCCGAAATCTTTTCATGAAAGTTTTCAACTTTTTGAAGCAAAAATACTTCATGAAAATTTTCAACTTTTTAAAAAGCTTGAAATTTTCAACTTTTTTGAAACAGAAATCTTTTCATGTAAATTTTGAACTTTTTTGAAAATTAAATCTTTTCATGAAAATTTTGAACTTTTTTGAAGCCGAAATACTTATTGAAAATTTTCAACTTTTTTTAAGTCGAAATACTTCATGAAAGTTTTCAACTTTTTCAAAGCTGAAATACTTCATGAAAGTTTTCAACTTTTTTAAAGCTGAAATCTTTATATGTAAATTTTCAACTTTATTCAAACTGATATTCTACATTTTCTAACATGTTTTTGAGACATAAAGTGACACTTACTGTTCAGACTACATTTTCTAACTCAAAGTGTCGTTTCAAAGTAAAAATACTATTAGAAGGAGTGATTCAGACAAAATTAGATGAAACAGCTGTACTGATAAGAAATGAGCGCAGTTACATGAAATGACATCAAAATCAACATTCCCTGAGCCAGAAAACGCTATTAACAGCTTTAGTGATCAAATTGAGCGTATCTTGCGAAGCTGAGCTCGAAAGTGACATGAAACATGTTTTTGAGACATAAAATGACACTTACTGTTCAGACTACATTTTCTCACTCAAAGTGCCGTTTCAAAGTAAAAATACTGTTAGAAGGCGTGATTCAGACAAAATTAGATGAAACAGCTGTACTGGTAACAAACAACGATATTAACAGCTTTAGTGATCAAATTGAGCGTATCTTGCGAAGCTGAGCTCGAAAGTGACATGAAACATGTTTTTGAGACATAAAATGACACTTACTGTTCAGACTACATTTTCTAACTCAAAGTGCCGTTTCAAAGTAAAAATACTGTTAGAAGGAGTGATTCATCAAAAATAAGATGAAACAGCAGCACTGGTAACAAATGAGCGCAGTTACATGAAATGACATCAAAATCAACATTCCCTGAGCCAGACAACGCTATTAACAGCTTTAGTGATCAAATTGAGCGTATCTTGCGAAGCTGAGCTCGAAAGTGACATGAAACATGTTTTTGAGACATAAAGTGACACTTACAGTGAATACCTGTCCTGACTACATTTTCTAACTCAAAGTGTCGTTTCAAAGTAAAAATACTGTTAGAAGGAGTGATTCAGACAAAATTAGATGAAACAGCAGCACTGGTAACAAATGAGCGCAGTTACATGAAATGACATCAAAATCAACATTCCCTGAGCCAGACAACGCTATTAACAGCTTTAGTGATCAAATTGAGCGTTTCTTGCGAAGCTGAGCTCGAAAGTGACATGAAACATGTTTTTGAGACATAAAGTGACACTTACAGTGAATACCTGTCCTGACTACATTTTTTAACTCAAAGTGTCGTTTCAAAGTAAAAATACTGTTAGAAGGAGTGATTCATCAAAAATAAGATGAAACAGCAGCACTGGTAACAAATGAGCGCAGTTACATGAAATGACATCAAAATCAACATTCCCTGAGCCAGACAACGCTATTAACAGCTTTAGTGATCAAATTGAGTGTATCTTGCGAAGCTGAGCTCGAAAGTGACATGAAACATGTTTTTGAGACATAAAGTGACACTTACAGTGAATACCTGTTCTGACTACATTTTCTAACTCAAAGTGTCGTTTCAAAGTAAAAATATTGTTAGAAGGAGTGATTCAGACAAAATTAGATGAAACAGCAGCACTGGTAACAAATGAGCGCAGTTACATGAAATGACATCAAAATCAACATTCCCTGAGCCAGACAACGCTATTAACAGCTTTAGTGATCAAATTGAGCGTATCTTGCGAAGCTGAGCTCGAAAGTGACATGAAACATGTTTTTGAGACATAAAGTGACACTTACAGTGAATACCTGTTCTGACTACATTTTCTAACTCAAAGTGTCGTTTCAAAGTAAAAATACTGTTAGAAGGAGTGATTCAGACAAAATTAGATGAAACAGCAGCACTGGTAACAAATGAGCGCAGTTACATGAAATGACATCAAAATCAACATTCCCTGAGCCAGACAACGCTATTAACAGCTTTAGTGATCAAATTGAGCGTATCTTGCGAAGCTGAGCTCGAAAGTGACATGAAACATGTTTTTGAGACATAAAGTGACACTTACAGTGAATACCTGTTCTGACTACATTTTCTAACTCAAAGTGTCGTTTCAAAGTAAAAATACTGTTAGAAGGAGTGATTCAGACAAAATTAGATGAAACAGCAGCACTGGTAACAAACAACGATATTAACAGCTTTAGTGATCAAATTGAGCGTATCTTGCGAAGCTGAGCTCGAAAGTGAAATGAAACAAGTTTTTGAGACATAAAGTGACACTTACTGTTCAGACTACATTTTTAACTCAAAGTGCCGTTTCAAAGTAAAAATACTGTTAGAAGGAGTGATTCAGACAAAATTAGATGAAACAGCTGTACTGGTAACAAATGAGCGCAGTTACATGAAATGACATCAAAATCAACATTCCCTGAGCCAGACAACGCTATTAACAGCTTTAGTGATCAAATTGAGCGTATCTTGCGAAGTTGTGCTCGAAAGTGACATGAAACATGTTTTGAACAGTAAGTGTCACTTTATGTCTCAAAAACATGTTTCATGTCACTTTCGAGCTCAGCTTCGCAAGATACGCTCAATTTGATCACTAAAGCTGTTAATATCGTTGATTGTTAGCAGTACAGCTGTTTCAACTAATTTTGCCTGAAACACTCCTTCTAACAGTATTTTTACTTTGAAACGACGCTTTCAGTTAGAAAATGTAGTCAGAACAGGTATTCACTGTAAGTGTCACTTTATGTCTCAAAAACATGTTTCATGTCACTTTCGAGCTCAGCTTCGCAAGATACGCTCAATTTGATCACTAAAGCTGTTAATAGCGTTGTCTGGCTCAGGGAATGTTGATTTTGATGTCATTTCATGTAACTGCGCTCATTTTTTACCACTACAGCTGTTTCATCTAATTTTGCCTGAAAAACTCCTTCTAACAGTATTTTTACTTTGAAACGACACTTTGAGTTAGAAAATTCAGTCTGAACAGTAAGTGTCACTTTTTGTCTGAAAAACATGTTTCATGTCACTTTCGAGCTCAGCTTCGCAAGATACGCTCAATTTGATCACTAAAGCTGTTAATATCGTTGTTTGTTACCAGTACAGCTGTTTCATCTAATTTTGTCTGAATCACTCCCTCTAACAGTATTTTTACTTTGAAACGACACTTTGAGTTAGAAAATATAGAATATCAGTTTGAATAAAGTCGAAAATTTTCATGAAAAGATTTCTGCTTCAAAAAAGTATAAATTTTTCATGACAGGATTTTGGCTTTAAAAAAGGTAAAAATTTTCATGAAAAGATTTCGGCTTCAAAAAAGTTGAAAATTTTCATGAAAAGATTTACACTTCAAAAAAGTTGAAAATGTTCATGAATTTTTTCGACTTCAAAAAAGTCTAAGATTTTCATGAAAAGATTTCTGCTTCAAAAACTTGAAAATTTTCATGAAAAGATTTCGTATTCAAAAAAGTTGAAAATTTTCATGAAAATATTTACACTTCAAAAAAGTTGAAAATGTTCATGAATTTTTTCGACTTCAAAAAAGTTGAAAAAATGTCATGAACTATTTCGGCATCAAAAAAGTTGAAAATTTACATTAAAAGATTTCGGCTTCAAAAAAGTCAAAAATTTTCATGAAGTATTTCGGCTTCAAAAAAGTTGAAAATTTTCATCAAAAGATTTCTGCTTCAAAATAGTTGACAATTTTCATGAATAGATTTCTGCTTCAAAAAAGTTGAAAATTTTCATGAACTATTTCAGCATCAAAAAAGTTGAAAATTTACATTAAAAGATTTCGGCTTTCAAAAAATTTAAAAATTTTCATGAAGTATTTCGGCTTCAAAAAAGTTGAAAATTTTCATGAAAAGATTTCTGCTTCAAAAAGTTGAAAATTTTCATGAAAAGATTTCGGCTTCAAAAAAGTTGAAAATTTTCATGAAGTATTTGGGCTTCAAAAAAGTCAATGATTTTCATGAAAAGATTTCTGCTTCAGAAAAGTCGAACATTTTCATGAAGTATTTCGGCTTCAAAAAGGTTGAAAATTTACATTAAAAGATTTGGGCTTCAAAAAAGTCAACGATTTTCATGAAAAGATTTCGGCTTCAAAAAAGTTGAAAATTTTCATGAAATAATTTCAGCTTCAGAAAAGTTGAAAATTTTCATGACAGGATTATGGCTTTAAAAAAGGTAAGAATTTTCATGAAGTATTTCGGCTTCAAAAAAGTTAAAAATTTTCATCAAAAGATTTCTGCTTGAGAAAAGTTGAAAATTTTCATGAAAAGATTTCGTATTCAAAAAAGTTGAAAATTTTCATGAAAATATTTACACTTCAAAAAAGTTGAAAATGTTCATGAATTTTTTCGACTTCAAAAAAGTTGAAAAAATGTCATGAACTATTTCGGCATCAAAAAAGTTGAAAATTTACATTAAAAGATTTCGGCTTCAAAAAAGTCAAAAATTTTCATGAAGTATTTCGGCTTCAAAAAAGTTGAAAATTTTCATGAAAAGATTTCGGCTTCAAAAAAGTTGAAAATTTTCATGAAAAGATTTACACTTCAAAAAAGTTGAAAATGTTCATGAATTTTTTCGACTTCAAAAAAGTCTAAGATTTTCATGAAAAGATTTCTATTTCAAAAACTTGAAAATTTTCATGAAAAGATTTCGGCTTCAAAAAAGTTGAAAATTTTCATGAAAATATTTACACTTCAAAAAAGTTGAAAATGTTCATGAATTTTTTCGACTTCAAAAAAGTTGAAAAAATGTCATGAACTATTTCGGCATCAAAAAAGTTGAAAATTTACATTAAAAGATTTCGGCTTCAAAAAAGTCAAAAATTTTCATGAAGTATTTCGGTTTCAAAAAAGTTGAAAATTTTCATGAAAAGATTTCGGCTTCAAAAAAGTTGAAAATTTTCATGAAAAGATTTCTGCTTCAAAAACTTGAAAATTTTCATGAAAAGATTTCGGCTTCAAAAAAGTTGAAAATTTTCATGAAAAGATTTCTGCTTCAAAAAGTTTAAAATTTTCATGTATTTTTTCAACTTCAAAAAAGTTAAAAATTTTCATCAAAAGATTTCTGCTTCAAAATAGTTGACAATTTTCATGAATAGATTTCTGCTTCAAAAAAGTTGAAAATTTTCATGAACTATTTCGGCATCAAAAAAGTTGAAAATTTACATTAAAAGATTTCGGCTTTCAAAAAATTTAAAAATTTTCATGAAGTATTTCGGCTTCAAAAAAGTTGAAAATTTTCATGAAAAGATTTCTGCTTCAAAAAGTTGAAAATTTTCATGAAAAGATTTCGGCTTCAAAAAAGTTGAAAATTTTCATGAAGTATTTCGGCTTCAAAAAAGTTGAAAATTTTCATGACAAGATTTCGGCTTCAAAAAAGTTGAAAATTTTCTTGAAGTATTTCGGCTTCAAAAAAGTTGAAAATTTTCATGACAAGATTTCGGCTTCAAAAAAGTTGAAAATTTTCATGACAGGATTTTGGCTTTACAAAAAGTAAAAATTTTCATAAAGTATTTCGGCTTCAAAAAGGTTGAAAACTTTCATGAACTATTTCGACTTCAAAAAAGTCGAAGATTTTCATGAAAAGATTTCTGCTTCAAAAAAATTGAAAATTTTCATTAAAAGATTTCGGCTTCAAAAAATTTGAAAATTTTCATGAAAAGATTTCGGCTTCAAAAAAGTTGAAAATTTTCATGAAAAGATTTACACTTCAAAAAAGTTGAAAATGTTCATGAATTTTTTCGACTTCAAAAAAGTCTAAGATTTTCATGAAAAGATTTCTATTTCAAAAACTTGAAAATTTTCATGAAAAGATTTCGGCTTCAAAAAAGTTGAAAATTTTCATGAAAATATTTACACTTCAAAAAAGTTGAAAATGTTCATGAATTTTTTCGACTTCAAAAAAGTTGAAAAAATGTCATGAACTATTTCGGCATCAAAAAAGTTGAAAATTTACATTAAAAGATTTCGGCTTCAAAAAAGTCAAAAATTTTCATGAAGTATTTCGGTTTCAAAAAAGTTGAAAATTTTCATGAAAAGATTTCGGCTTCAAAAAAGTTGAAAATTTTCATGAAAAGATTTCTGCTTCAAAAACTTGAAAATTTTCATGAAAAGATTTCGGCTTCAAAAAAGTTGAAAATTTTCATGAAAAGATTTACACTTCAAAAAAGTTGAAAATGTTCATGAATTTTTTCGACTTCAAAAAAGTCTAAGATTTTCATGAAAAGATTTCTGCTTCAAAAACTTGAAAATTTTCATGAAAAGATTTCGGCTTCAAAAAAGTTGAAAATTTTAATGAAAAGATTTAGACTTCAAAAAAGTTGAAAATGTCCATGAATTTTTTCGACTTCAAAAAAGTCGAACATTTTCATGAATAGATTTCGGCTTCAAAAATGTTGAAAATTTTCATGAACTATTTCGGCATCAAAAAAGTTGAAAATTTTCATGAACTATTTCGGCATCAAAAAAGTTGAAAATTTTCATGAACTATTTCGGCTTCAAAAATGTTGAAAATTTTCATGAACTATTTCGGCATCAAAAAAGTTGAAAATTTTCATGAAAAGATTTCTGCTTCAAAAAGTTTAAAATTTTCATGTATTTTTTCAACTTCAAAAAAGTTAAAAATTTTCATCAAAAGATTTCTGCTTCAAAATAGTTGACAATTTTCATGAATAGATTTCTGCTTCAAAAAAGTTGAAAATTTTCATGAACTATTTCGGCATCAAAAAAGTTGAAAATTTACATTAAAAGATTTCGGCTTTCAAAAAAGTAAAACATTTTCATGAAGTATTTCGGCTTCAAAAAAGTTGAAAATTTTCATGAAAAGATTTCTGCTTCAAAAAGTTGAAAATTTTCATGAAAAGATTTCGGCTTCAAAAAAGTTGAAAATTTTCATGAACTATTTCGGCATCAAAAAAGTTGAAAATTTGCATGAAAAGATTTCGGCTTCAAAAAAGTTGAAAATTTTCATGAAGTATTTGGGCTTCAAAAAAGTCAATGATTTTCATGAAAAGATTTCTGCTTCAGAAAAGTCGAACATTTTCATGAAGTATTTCGGCTTCAAAAAGGTTGAAAATTTACATTAAAAGATTTGGGCTTCAAAAAAGTCAACGATTTTCATGAAAAGATTTCGGCTTCAAAAAAGTTGAAAATTTTCATGAAATAATTTCAGCTTCAGAAAAGTTGAAAATTTTCATGACAGGATTATGGCTTTAAAAAAGGTAAGAATTTTCATGAAGTATTTCGGCTTCAAAAAAGTTAAAAATTTTCATCAAAAGATTTCTGCTTGAGAAAAGTTGAAAATTTTCATGAAAAGATTTCGGCTTCAAAAAAGTTGAAAATTTTCTTGAAGTATTTCGGCTTCAAAAAAGTTGAAAATTTTCATGACAAGATTTCGGCTTCAAAAAAGTTGAAAATTTTCATGAAATAATTTCGGCTTCAAAAAAGTTGAAAATTTTCATGAAAAGATTTCGGCTTCAAAAAAGTTGAAAATTTTCATGACAGGATTTTGGCTTTACAAAAAGTAAAAATTTTCATAAAGTATTTCGGCTTCAAAAAGGTTGAAAACTTTCATGAACTATTTCGACTTCAAAAAAGTCGAAGATTTTCATGAAAAGATTTCTGCTTCAAAAAAGTTGAAAATTTTCATTAAAAGATTTCGGCTTCAAAAAATTCAAAAACTTTCATGAAGTATTTCGGCTTCAAAAAGGTTGAAAATTTACATTAAAAGATTTGGGCTTCAAAAAAGTCAACGATTTTCATGAAAAGATTTCTGCTTCAAAAAAGTTGAAAATTTTCATGAAAAGATTTCGGCTTCAAAAAGTTTGAAAATTTTCATGAAAAGATTTCGGCTTCAAAAAAGTTAAAAATGTTCATGAATTTTTTCGACGTCAAAAAATTCTAAGATTTTCATGAAAAGATTTCAGCTTCAAAAAAGTCAAAGATTTTCTTGAAAAGATTTCTGCTTCAAAAAAGTTGAAAATGTTCATGAAAAGATTTCGGCTTCAAAAAAGTTTAAAATGTTCATGAAAAGATTTCGGCTTCAAAAAAGTTGAAAACTTTCATGAAGTATTTCGGCATCAAAAAAGTTGAAAACTTTAATGAAGTATTTCGGCTTCAAAAATGTTGAAAATTTTCATGAAAAGATTTCTATTTCAAAAAAGTTGAAAATTTTCATGAAAAGATTTCGGCTTCAAAAAAGTTGAAAATTTTCATGAAAAGATTTCAGCTTCAAAAAAGTCAAAGATTTTCTTGAAAAGATTTCTGCTTCAAAAAAGTTGAAAATTTTCATGAAAAGATTTCGGCTTCAAAAAAGTTGAAAATTTTCATGAAAAGATTTCGGCTTCAAAAAAGTTGAAAATTTTCATCAAGTATTTCGGCTTCAAAAAAGTCAAAGTATTTCATGAAAAGATTTCTGCTTCAAAAAAGTTGAAAATTTTCATGAAAAGATTTCGGCTTCAAAAAAGTTGAAAATTTACATGAAAAGATTTCGGCTTCAAAAAAGTTGAAAATTTTCATGAAAAGATTTCGGCATCAAAAAAGTCTAAAACTTTCATGAACTATTTCGGCATCAAAAAAGTCTAAAACTTTCATGAAGTATTTCTGCTTTAAAAATGTCAAAGTGACCCGGTTGAGTTTTTATTTTCTACATCTTTGCAATAAATTCATCTCTTCATTCAGTATTCAAGTTATTCCTCAATTAACTTGTTTTTGATCATCATACATCCTTATTTTATTTTTTCCTTTCTTACTTTTTGAATAAAAAACATTTTTGTATCATTACCCTTCTAATGCACAACATGGGTCAAAAATGAATCCACTTTCTATGTTATTTCATGTATGGCTGAGTGTTTCTATGATATATCTTTGAAATAAATACATTTTATCATTTTCTTTTCCAAGTATGCAGTAAATATCTTGTTTTTGTTAAGCACAAATCATCATTTGTATTTTTCCTTTCTTACTTTATGAACGAGCACAGCTTTTGTATTTCTACATCAAGTCAGAAACGACCCCAGAAACGACCCACATGCATTTACTATAGCATTTGCTGTGAAACGTGGTTGTTTCAGACATTTCACAGCTCAGCACAGCTCCCTTGGAACATCTAATACATGTAAGTATTGTTTTTAAATTGTTCTAACATCACTTTAGAAAATATTTGATGACAATTGTGAAAGATAACTGTACATAACATTTGATTAGGTTTAGGTTACCTTGAGAGTGAGTACATTACTTGTCAGAAAGTTACAAGTAATTACTATTAGCTAGCTAGCTGTTGACACTTCTATTTTAGTTAGCTAATTCTATTGTAGTTAGCTAACTATTATGTAGATTGCTAGGCTACTTAGCAAAGTACTTAGCTAAGCTACTTAGCCAAGTCACCAAAATAAAACTCTATGTATGTGTATGTATATTGATGTGCATCTGAAAATTTTATTGTGCTTTTGATTTTCTTTATCCAGAGTATGGCTGGTCCCAGATTTACTACTGAGATGGTTGTAGCGATGCTGCAGGAAGAACCAGATGAGGAGGCAATTTGTCTTGATTCAGAGTCTGAAATTTCTGATGATGATGACCCAGAATATTTGCCAGAGGGTCAAGCTGGAGTTGTGGGTGTGTCTGGGAATCCATGAAGAAGACTCCTCTGATGATACAGAAGACTCATCTGATGAGTCCTCTGAAGAGGAAACTCAGACCCAGTCCAATAGATTGAGTAAAAACGGATCTTACTGGAATGAGAATCCCCCCATTCATGGCAGAACAAGAAGCCATAACATTCTGAGGAGCTGCCCAGGACCTACACCTGGATCACCAGCTGTTTCACCAAAAGATGCCTGGGATATGTTCATGAGTGACAACATCATTGAGGAGGTTCTAATATGTACCAACTTAGAGGGACGAAGAACAGCCACAGCAAAAGGGAAAGAGTGGAGAAGCATTGATAAAGAAGAATTGATGGCCTTCATCAATTCTTGCAGGGGGGGAGAAGAGCTGGGATGTGGCCTTGCAGGAGCTGTTTGTGGATCCGCTGCAAAATCCAATTTACAAGGCCACCATGGGGCTTAGGAGATATGAAGATATCCGCCGCGTCATACGGTTTGACGACAAGAGGACCAGGGCTCTGCGACTGGAAACACACCACATGGCGACATTTAGGTACGTGTGGGACTGTTTCCTGGACAACTGCAGAAGAAAGTTCATCCCCAGTGACTGTGTCACCATAGATGAGCAGCTTGTGCCATTCCGAGGCAGGTGCAAGTTACGGCAACACATGCCCAGCAAGCCTGCAAAATATGGGATAAAAATCTTCTGGATGTGCGACGCAAGGGTACCTTATGCAATAGATGGAATTGTCTATACCGGGAGACAGCCAGGTTCAGAGGAACCTTGGAGAGAATGTCGTCCAGCAATTGTGCAGTGGAATCAGACAGACAGGTGAATGTAAAGTACAATAGAGAAACTAATGTATTAAGTTTTAGCACAATACCTACATACTTTTTCCCAATCTTTAATAATGAGTATTTTATTTTTTTATTTGATTTCTCTGTAAGCAAAATAGTAAAACAGAATAAAATGCAATGCAATGCAACAGATTATGGCGTTAGAGTTTAAAGAATTCCATGTTGAGTAAATTTACAATCTTTTCCCCCTCTCATAGGTCGCAACATCACAATTAGCAACTTCTTCACCAGTGTCCCGCTGGCTGAGAAGCTCCTCGAGAAGAACCTGACCATTGTTGGGACTCTTTGCCAGAACAAATCGGACATACCACCTATCATGAAGCCATCCAAATCACGGGAGATTCATAGCTCAGAATTCGGATTCAATGGCAACATGACCATGGTGAGCTATGTGCAGAAGAAGGGAAAAGCTGTTGTCCTCCTGAGCACTATGCATGATGACAAAGCAGTGGATGACAGCAGTCAGAAGAAGAAACAATGGGAAGATGTGGGTTTAAAAAACAAAACACAGCCACCACCCAGCCACAAGAGGACATCAGACAGGAGGGCCAAAGGAAGAGGAAGAGGTGCACGATCTGCCCAGTTACCAAAGACAGAAAAGTCAGCAGCTAGTGTTCCCAGTGCACCAGGCCTGTGTGCAAGGAGCACAAACTCTTAGTGATCATTTGTGAGGCATGTCAAAATTGAGAAGGCAATTTGTGCTCTAGTGATGTGTTCAGTTGTATTTCATTTTGTTTGGTCACATTCACCAGTTTACAGTTGTTAAATTACAGATACAGTTCAGTTCAACAGCCGTGTTATCTGTTATCAGAGGTATGTGTATGTGTGACAAAATGACAAATAAACATGTTGCAAATATGAAATACATAAGTGTTTGGCTCCACTCACTGCTAAAGTAATTACTTGAAACAAATTATTATTATAGTATTAATTCATTTAATTTTAAATCACACTTGGATGTATGGGTCATTTTTGACCCATGTGTGTAAACTTGATGTAGTAATAAAAAAAGCTATTTTTGTTCATAAAGCATGAAAGTAAAAATGGAAATAGTGATTGGTGGTAATCAAAAACAAGATATTTAAAGAATACTTGGAATATTCAATCATAAAATAAATTGATTTCAAAAGATAGAACAAAGAAAAACTCAGCCAGCATGAAGAAAGTCAAAGATTTTCATGAAAATTTTCAACTTTTTTGAAGCCGAAATACTTCATGAAAATCTTTGACTTTTTTGAAGCCGAAATCTTTTCATGAAAGTTTTCAACTTTTTTAAAGCCGAAATCTTTTCATGAAAATTTTGAACTTTTTTGAAGCAGAAATCTTTTCATCAAAATTTTCAAATTTTTTGAAGCCGAAATACTTCATGAAAGTTTTCAACCTTTTTGAAGCTGAAATACTTCATGAAAATTTTTACCTTTTTTAAAGCCAAAATCCTGTCATGAAAATTTTCAACTTTGTTGAAGCCGAAATCTTTTCATGAAAATTTTCAACTTTTTTGAAGCCGAACTCTTTTCATGAAAAATTTCAATTTTGTTGAAGCTGAAATCTTTTCATGGAAATTTTCAACTTTTTTGAAGCCAAAATCGTTTCATGAAGATCTTCAACTTTTTTGAAGCAAAAATCTTTTCATCAAAATTTTCAAATTTTTTGAAGCTGAAATACTTCATGAAAATGTTCAACTTTTTTGAAGCCGAAATCTTTTCATGAAAATTTTCAACTTTTTTGAAGGCTAAATCTTTTCATGAAAATTTTTAACTTTGTTGAAGCAGAAATCTTTTCATGAAAATTTTCAACTTTGTTGAAGCAGAAATCTTTTCATGAAAATTTTAAAGCAGAAATCTTTTCATGAAAATTTTCAACTTTTTTGAAGCTGAAATCTTTTCATGTAAATTTTCAACTTTTTTGAAACCAAAATACTTCATGAAAATTTTTGACTTTTTTGAAGCCGAAATCTTTTCATGAAAATCTTCGACTTTTTTGAAGCAGAAATCTTTTTATGAAAATTTTCAACTTTTTTGAAGCAGAAATCTTTTCATGAAAATTTTAAAGCAGAAATCTTTTCATGAAAATTTTCAACTTTTTTGAAGCTGAAATCTTTTCATGTAAATTTTCAACTTTTTTGAAACCAAAATACTTCATGAAAATTTTCGACTTTTTTGAAGCCGAAATCTTTTCATGAAAATCTTCGACTTTTTTGAAGCAGAAATCTTTTTATGAAAATTTTCAACTTTTTTGAAGCAGAAATCTTTTCATGAAAATTTTCAACTTTTTTAAAGCCAAAATCCTGTAATGAAAAATTTCAATTTTGTTGAAGCAGAAATCTTTTCATGAAAATTTTCAATTTTGTTGAAGCAGAAATCTTTTCATGAAAATTTTCAACTTTGTTGAAGCAGAAATCTTTTCATGAAAATTTTAAAGCAGAAATCTTTTCATGAAAATTTTCAACTTTTTTGAAGCCGAAATCTTTTCATGTAAACTTTCAACTTTTTTGAAACCAAAATACTTCATGAAAATTTTTGACTTTTTTGAAGCCGAAATCTTTTCATGAAAATCTTCAACTTTTTTGAAGCCGAAATCTTTTCATGTAAATTTTCAACTTTTTTGAAACCAAAATACTTCATGAAAATTTTTGACTTTTTTGAAGCCGAAATCTTTTCATGAAAATTTTCAACTTTTTTGAAGCAGAAATCTTTTCATGAAAATTTTCAACTTTTTTAAAGCCAAAATCCTGTAATGAAAAATTTCAATTTTGTTCTAGCTGAAATCTTTTCATGGAAATTTTCAACTTTTTTGAAGCCAAAATCTTGTCATGAAAATTTTCAACTTTTTTGAAGCAGAAATCTTTTCATAAAAATTATCAACTTTTTTGAAAATGAAACCTTTTCATCAAAATTTTCAACTTTTTTGAAGCCGAAATCTTTTCATGTAAATTTTTAACTTTTTTGAAACCGAAATACTTCATGGAAATGTTCAACTTTTTTGAAGCCGAAATCTTTTCATGAAAATTTTGAACTTTTTTGAAGCAGAAATCTTTTCATCAAAATTTTCAAATTTTTTGAAGCTGAAATACTTCATAAAATTTTTTACCTTTTTTAAAGCCAAAATCCTGTCATGAAAATTTTCAACTTTGTTGAAGCCGAAATCTTTTCATGAAAATCTTCAACTTTTTTGAAGCAGAAATACTTTATGAAAATGTTCAACTTTTTTGAAGCCGAAATCTTTTCATGAAAATTTTCAACTTTTTTGAAGGCTAAATCTTTTCATGAAATTTTTTAACTTTGTTGAAGCAGAAATCTTTTCATGAAAATTTTCAACTTTGTTGAAGCAGAAATCTTTTCATGAAAGTTTTCAAGCAGAAATCTTTTCATGAAAATTTTCAACTTTTTTGAAGCTGAAATCTTTTCATGTAAATTTTCAACTTTTTTGAAACCAAAATACTTCATGAAAATTTTTGACTTTTTTGAAGCCGAAATCTTTTCATGAAAATCTTCGACTTTTTTGAAGCAGAAATCTTTTTATGAAAATTTTCAACTTTTTTGTAGCCGAAATGTTTTCATTAAAATTTTCAACTTTTTTAAATCCGAAATCTTTTCATGAAAATCTTTGACTTTTTTAATGCAGAAATATTTTTATGAAAATTTTCAAGCAGAAATCTTTTCATGAAAATTTTCAATTTTTTTAAGCAGAAATCTTTTCATGTAAATTTTCAACTTTTTTGAATCCGAAATACTTCATGAAAATTTTCAACTTTTTTGAAGCCGAAATGTTTTCATTAAAATTTTCAACTTTTTTAAATCCGAAATCTTTTCATGAATCTTTTCATGAAAATTTTGAAGCAGAAATCTTTTCATGAAAATTTTCAACTTTTTTGAAGCCGAAATCTTTTCATGAAAGTTTTCAACTTTTTGAAGCAAAAATACTTCATGAAAATTTTCAACTTTTTAAAAAGCTTGAAATTTTCAACTTTTTTGAAACAGAAATCTTTTCATGTAAATTTTGAAATTTTTTGAAAATGAAATCTTTTCATGAAAATTTTGAACTTTTTTGAAGCCGAAATACTTATTGAAAATTTTCAACTTTTTTGAAGTCGAAATACTTCATGAAAGTTTTCAACTTTTTCAAAGCTGAAATACTTCATGAAAGTTTTCAACTTTTTTAAAGCTGAAATCTTTATATGTAAATTTTCAACTTTATTCAAACTGATATTCTACATTTTCTAACATGTTTTTGAGACATAAAGTGACACTTACTGTTCAGACTACATTTTCTAACTCAAAGTGTCGTTTCAAAGTAAAAATACTATTAGAAGGAGTGATTCAGACAAAATTAGATGAAACAGCTGTACTGATAAGAAATGAGCGCAGTTACATGAAATGACATCAAAATCAACATTCCCTGAGCCAGAAAACGCTATTAACAGCTTTAGTGATCAAATTGAGCGTATCTTGCGAAGCTGAGCTCGAAAGTGACATGAAACATGTTTTTGAGACATAAAATGACACTTACTGTTCAGACTACATTTTCTCACTCAAAGTGCCGTTTCAAAGTAAAAATACTGTTAGAAGGCGTGATTCAGACAAAATTAGATGAAACAGCTGTACTGGTAACAAACAACGATATTAACAGCTTTAGTGATCAAATTGAGCGTATCTTGCGAAGCTGAGCTCGAAAGTGACATGAAACATGTTTTTGAGACATAAAATGACACTTACTGTTCAGACTACATTTTCTAACTCAAAGTGCCGTTTCAAAGTAAAAATACTGTTAGAAGGAGTGATTCAGACAATATTAGATGAAACAGCTGTACTGGTAACAAATGAGCGCAGTTACATGAAATGACATCAAAATCAACATTCCCTGAGCCAGACAACGCTATTAACAGCTTTAGTGATCAAATTGAGCGTATCTTGCGAAGCTGAGCTCGAAAGTGACATGAAACATGTTTTTCAGACATAAAGTGACACTTACAATGAATACCTGTCCTGACTACATTTTTTAACTCAAAGTGTCGTTTCAAAGTAAAAATACTGTTAGAAGGAGTGATTCATCAAAAATAAGATGAAACAGCAGCACTGGTAACAAATGAGCGCAGTTACATGAAATGACATCAAAATCAACATTCCCTGAGCCAGACAACGCTATTAACAGCTTTAGTGATCAAATTGAGCGTATCTTGCGAAGCTGAGCTCGAAAGTGACATGAAACATGTTTTTGAGACATAAAGTGACACTTACAGTGAATACCTGTCCTGACTACATTTTCTAACTCAAAGTGTCGTTTCAAAGTAAAAATACTGTTAGAAGGAGTGATTCAGACAAAATTAGATGAAACAGCAGCACTGGTAACAAATGAGCGCAGTTACATGAAATGACATCAAAATCAACATTCCCTGAGCCAGACAACGCTATTAACAGCTTTAGTGATCAAATTGAGCGTTTCTTGCGAAGCTGAGCTCGAAAGTGACATGAAACATGTTTTGAACAGTAAGTGTCACTTTATGTCTCAAAAACATGTTTCATGTCACTTTCGAGCTCAGCTTCGCAAGATACGCTCAATTTGATCACTAAAGCTGTTAATATCGTTGATTGTTAGCAGTACAGCTGTTTCAACTAATTTTGTCTGAAACACTCCTTCTAACAGTATTTTTACTTTGAAACGACGCTTTCAGTTAGAAAATGTAGTCAGAACAGGTATTCACTGTAAGTGTCACTTTATGTCTCAAAAACATGTTTCATGTCACTTTCGAGCTCAGCTTCGCAAGATACGCTCAATTTGATCACTAAAGCTGTTAATAGCGTTGTCTGGCTCAGGGAATGTTGATTTTGATGTCATTTCATGTAACTGCGCTCATTTTTTACCACTACAGCTGTTTCATCTAATTTTGCCTGAAACACTCCTTCTAACAGTATTTTTACTTTGAAACGACGCTTTCAGTTAGAAAATGTAGTCAGAACAGGTATTCACTGTAAGTGTCACTTTATGTCTCAAAAACATGTTTCATGTCACTTTCGAGCTCAGCTTCGCAAGATACGCTCAATTTGATCACTAAAGCTGTTAATAGCGTTGTCTGGCTCAGGGAATGTTGATTTTGATGTCATTTCATGTAACTGCGCTCATTTTTTACCACTACAGCTGTTTCATCTAATTTTGCCTGAAAAACTCCTTCTAACAGTATTTTTACTTTGAAACGACACTTTGAGTTAGAAAATGCAGTCTGAACAGTAAGTGTCACTTTTTGTCTGAAAAACATGTTTCATGTCACTTTCGAGCTCAGCTTCGCAAGATACGCTCAATTTGATCACTAAAGCTGTTAATATCGTTGTTTGTTACCAGTACAGCTGTTTCATCTAATTTTGTCTGAATCACTCCCTCTAACAGTATTTTTACTTTGAAACGACACTTTGAGTTAGAAAATGTAGAATATCAGTTTGAATAAAGTCGAAAATTTTCATGAAAAGATTTCTGCTTCAAAAAAGTATAAATTTTTCATGACAGGATTTTGGCTTTAAAAAAGGTAAAAATTTTCATGAAAAGATTTCGGCTTCAAAAAAGTTGAAAATTTTCATGAAAAGATTTACACTTCAAAAAAGTTGAAAATGTTCATGAATTTTTTCGACTTCAAAAAAGTCTAAGATTTTCATGAAAAGATTTCTGCTTCAAAAACTTGAAAATTTTAATGAAAAGATTTCGTATTCAAAAAAGTTGAAAATTTTCATGAAAATATTTACACTTCAAAAAAGTTGAAAATGTTCATGAATTTTTTCGACTTCAAAAAAGTTGAAAAAATGTCATGAACTATTTCGGCATCAAAAAAGTTGAAAATTTACATTAAAAGATTTCGGCTTCAAAAAAGTCAAAAATTTTCATGAAGTATTTCGGCTTCAAAAAAGTTGAAAATTTTCATGAAAAGATTTCGGCTTCAAAAAAGTTGAAAATTTTCATGAAAAGATTTACACTTCAAAAAAGTTGAAAATGTTCATGAATTTTTTCGACTTCAAAAAAGTCTAAGATTTTCATGAAAAGATTTCTATTTCAAAAACTTGAAAATTTTCATGAAAAGATTTCGGCTTCAAAAAAGTTGAAAATTTTCATGAAAATATTTACACTTCAAAAAAGTTGAAAATGTTCATGAATTTTTTCGACTTCAAAAAAGTTGAAAAAATGTCATGAACTATTTCGGCATCAAAAAAGTTGAAAATTTACATTAAAAGATTTCGGCTTCAAAAAAGTCAAAAATTTTCATGAAGTATTTCGGTTTCAAAAAAGTTGAAAATTTTCATGAAAAGATTTCGGCTTCAAAAAAGTTGAAAATTTTCATGAAAAGATTTCTGCTTCAAAAACTTGAAAATTTTCATGAAAAGATTTCGGCTTCAAAAAAGTTGAAAATTTTCATGAAAAGATTTACACTTCAAAAAAGTTGAAAATGTTCATGAATTTTTTCGACTTCAAAAAAGTCTAAGATTTTCATGAAAAGATTTCTGCTTCAAAAACTTGAAAATTTTCATGAAAAGATTTCGGCTTCAAAAAAGTTGAAAATTTTAATGAAAAGATTTAGACTTCAAAAAAGTTGAAAATGTCCATGAATTTTTTCGACTTCAAAAAAGTCGAACATTTTCATGAATAGATTTCGGCTTCAAAAAGTTTAAAATTTTCATGTATTTTTTCAACTTCAAAAAAGTTAAAAATTTTCATCAAAAGATTTCTGCTTCAAAATAGTTGACAATTTTCATGAATAGATTTCTGCTTCAAAAAAGTTGAAAATTTTCATGAACTATTTCGGCATCAAAAAAGTTGAAAATTTACATTAAAAGATTTCGGCTTTCAAAAAAGTAAAAAATTTTCATGAAGTATTTCGGCTTCAAAAAAGTTGAAAATTTTCATGAAAAGATTTCTGCTTCAAAAAGTTGAAAATTTTCATGAAAAGATTTCGGCTTCAAAAAAGTTGAAAATTTTCATGAACTATTTCGGCATCAAAAAAGTTGAAAATTTGCATGAAAAGATTTCGGCTTCAAAAAAGTTGAAAATTTTCATGAAGTATTTGGGCTTCAAAAAAGTCAATGATTTTCATGAAAAGATTTCTGCTTCAGAAAAGTCGAACATTTTCATGAAGTATTTCGGCTTCAAAAAGGTTGAAAATTTACATTAAAAGATTTGGGCTTCAAAAAAGTCAACGATTTTCATGAAAAGATTTCGGCTTCAAAAAAGTTGAAAATTTTCATGAAACAATTTCAACTTCAGAAAAGTTGAAAATTTTCATGACAGGATTATGGCTTTAAAAAAGGTAAGAATTTTCATGAAGTATTTCGGCTTCAAAAAAGTTAAAAATTTTCATCAAAAGATTTCTGCTTGAGAAAAGTTGAAAATTTTCATGAAAAGATTTCGGCTTCAAAAAAGTTGAAAATTTTCTTGAAGTATTTCGGCTTCAAAAAAGTTGAAAATTTTCATGACAAGATTTCGGCTTCAAAAAAGTTGAAAATTTTCATGAAATAATTTCGGCTTCAAAAAAGTTGAAAATTTTCATGAAAAGATTTCGGCTTCAAAAAAGTTGAAAATTTTCATGACAGGATTTTGGCTTTACAAAAAGTAAAAATTTTCATAAAGTATTTCGGCTTCAAAAAGGTTGAAAACTTTCATGAACTATTTCGACTTCAAAAAAGTCGAAGATTTTCATGAAAAGATTTCTGCTTCAAAAAAGTTGAAAATTTTCATTAAAAGATTTCGGCTTCAAAAAATTCAAAAACTTTCATGAAGTATTTCGGCTTCAAAAAGGTTGAAAATTTACATTAAAAGATTTGGGCTTCAAAAAAGTCAACGATTTTCATGAAAAGATTTCTGCTTCAAAAAAGTTGAAAATTTTCATGAAAAGATTTCGGCTTCAAAAAGTTTGAAAATTTTCATGAAAAGATTTCGGCTTCAAAAAAGTTAAAAATGTTCATGAATTTTTTCGACGTCAAAAAATTCTAAGATTTTCATGAAAAGATTTCAGCTTCAAAAAAGTCAAAGATTTTCTTGAAAAGATTTCTGCTTCAAAAAAGTTGAAAATTTTCATGACAGGATTTTGGCTTTAAAAAAGTTGAAAATTTTCATGAAAAGATTTCGGCTTCAAAAAGGTTGAAAACTTTCATGAACTATTTCGACTTCAAAAAAGTCGAAGATTTTCATGAAAAGATTTCTGCTTCAAAAAAGTTGAAAATTTTCATTAAAAGATTTCGGCTTCAAAAAATTCCAAAACTTTCATGAAGTATTTCGGCTTCAAAAAAGTTGAAAATTTTCATGAAAAGATTTCGGCTTCAAAAAAGTTGAAAATTTTCATGAAGTATTTCGGCTGCAAAAAAGTCGAAGATTTTCATGAAAAGATTTCTGCTTCAAAAAAGTTGAACATTTTCATGAAAAGATTTCGGCTTCAAAAAAGTTTAAAATGTTCATGAAAAGATTTCGGCTCCAAAAAGTTGAAAATTTTCATGAAAAGATTTCGGCTTCAAATAAGTTGAAAATTTTCATGAAAAGATTTCGGCTTCAAAAAAGTATAAAATTTTCATCAAGTATTTCGGCTTCAAAAAAGTCAAAGTATTTCATGAAAAGATTTCTGCTTCAAAAAAGTTGAAAATTTTCATGAAAAGATTTCGGCTTCAAAAAAGTTGAAAATTTACATGAAAAGATTTCGGCTTCAAAAAAGTTGAAAATTTTCATGAAAAGATTTCGGCTTCAAAAAAGTATAAAATTTTCATGAAGTATTTCGGCTGCAAAAAAGTCGAAGATTTTCATGAAAAGATTTCTGCTTCAAAAAAGTTGAACATTTTCATGAAAAGATTTCGGCTTCAAAAAAGTTTAAAATGTTCATGAAAAGATTTCGGCTTCAAAAAAGTTGAAAATTTTCATGAAGTATTTCGGCATCAAAAAAGTTGAAAACTTTAATGAAGTATTTCGGCTTCAAAAATGTTGAAAATTTTCATGAAAAGATTTCTATTTCAAAAAAGTTGAAAATTTTCATGAAAAGATTTCGGCTTCAAAAAAGTTGAAAATTTTCATGAAAAGATTTCAGCTTCAAAAAAGTCAAAGATTTTCTTGAAAAGATTTCTGCTTCAAAAAAGTTGAAAATTTTCATGACAGGATTTTGGCTTTAAAAAAGGTAAAAATTTTCATGACAAGATTTCGGCTCCAAAAAGTTGAAAATTTTCATGAAAAGATTTCGGCTTCAAAAAAGTTGAAAATTTTCATGAAAAGATTTCGGCTTCAAAAAAGTTGAAAATTTTCATCAAGTATTTCGGCTTCAAAAAAGTCAAAGTATTTCATGAAAAGATTTCTGCTTCAAAAAAGTTGAAAATTTTCATGAAAAGATTTCGGCTTCAAAAAAGTTGAAAATTTACATGAAAAGATTTCGGCTTCAAAAAAGTTGAAAATTTTCATGAAAAGATTTCAGCTTCAAAAAAGTTGAAAATTTTCATGACAGCATTATGGCTTTAAAAAAGGTAAGAATTTTCATCAAGTATTTCGGCTTCAAAAAAGTCAAAGTATTTCATGAAAAGATTTCTGCTTCAAAAAAGTTGAAAATTTTCATGAAAAGATTTTGGCTTCAAAAAAGTTGAAAATTTTCATGAACTATTTCGGCATCAAAAAAGTCTAAAACTTTCATGAAGTATTTCTGCTTTAAAAATGTCAAAGTGACCCGGTTGAGTTTTTATTTTCTACATCTTTGCAATAAATTCATCTCTTCATTCAGTATTCAAGGTATTCCTCAATTAAATTGTTTTTGAACATCATACATCCTTATTTTATTTTTTCCTTTCTTACTTTTTGAATAAAAAACATTTTTGTATCATTACCCTTCTAATGCACAACATGGGTCAAAAATGAATCCACTTTCTATGTTATTTCATGTATGGCTGAGTGTTTCTATGATATATCTTTGAAATAAATACATTTTATCATTTTCTTTTCCAAGTATGCAGTAAATATCTTGTTTTTGTTAAGCACAAATCATCATTTGTATTTTTCCTTTCTTACTTTATGAACGAGCACAGCTTTTGTATTTCTACATCAAGTCAGAAACGACCCCAGAAACGACCCACATGCATTTACTATAGCATTTGCTGTGAAACGTGGTTGTTTCAGACATTTCACAGCTCAGCACAGCTCCCTTGGAACATCTAATACATGTAAGTATTGTTTTTAAATTGTTCTAACATCACTTTAGAAAATATTTGATGACAATTGTGAAAGATAACTGTACATAACATTTGATTAGGTTTAGGTTACCTTGAGAGTGAGTACATTACTTGTCAGAAAGTTACAAGTAATTACTATTAGCTAGCTAGCTGTTGACACTTCTATTTTAGTTAGCTAATTCTATTGTAGTTAGCTAACTATTATGTAGATTGCTAGGCTACTTAGCAAAGTACTTAGCTAAGCTACTTAGCCAAGTCACCAAAATAAAACTCTATGTATGTGTATGTATATTGATGTGCATCTGAAAATTTTATTGTGCTTTTGATTTTCTTTATCCAGAGTATGGCTGGTCCCAGATTTACTACTGAGATGGTTGTAGCGATGCTGCAGGAAGAACCAGATGAGGAGGCAATTTGTCTTGATTCAGAGTCTGAAATTTCTGATGATGATGACCCAGAATATTTGCCAGAGGGTCAAGCTGGAGTTGTGGGTGTGTCTGGGAATCCATGAAGAAGACTCCTCTGATGATACAGAAGACTCATCTGATGAGTCCTCTGAAGAGGAAACTCAGACCCAGTCCAATAGATTGAGTAAAAACGGATCTTACTGGAATGAGAATCCCCCCATTCATGGCAGAACAAGAAGCCATAACATTCTGAGGAGCTGCCCAGGACCTACACCTGGATCACCAGCTGTTTCACCAAAAGATGCCTGGGATATGTTCATGAGTGACAACATCATTGAGGAGGTTCTAATATGTACCAACTTAGAGGGACGAAGAACAGCCACAGCAAAAGGGAAAGAGTGGAGAAGCATTGATAAAGAAGAATTGATGGCCTTCATCAATTCTTGCAGGGGGGGAGAAGAGCTGGGATGTGGCCTTGCAGGAGCTGTTTGTGGATCCGCTGCAAAATCCAATTTACAAGGCCACCATGGGGCTTAGGAGATATGAAGATATCCGCCGCGTCATACGGTTTGACGACAAGAGGACCAGGGCTCTGCGACTGGAAACACACCACATGGCGACATTTAGGTACGTGTGGGACTGTTTCCTGGACAACTGCAGAAGAAAGTTCATCCCCAGTGACTGTGTCACCATAGATGAGCAGCTTGTGCCATTCCGAGGCAGGTGCAAGTTACGGCAACACATGCCCAGCAAGCCTGCAAAATATGGGATAAAAATCTTCTGGATGTGCGACGCAAGGGTACCTTATGCAATAGATGGAATTGTCTATACCGGGAGACAGCCAGGTTCAGAGGAACCTTGGAGAGAATGTCGTCCAGCAATTGTGCAGTGGAATCAGACAGACAGGTGAATGTAAAGTACAATAGAGAAACTAATGTATTAAGTTTTAGCACAATACCTACATACTTTTTCCCAATCTTTAATAATGTGTATTTTATTTTTTTATTTGATTTCTCTGTAAGCAAAATAGTAAAACAGAATAAAATGCAATGCAATGCAACAGATTATGGCGTTAGAGTTTAAAGAATTCCATGTTGAGTAAATTTACAATCTTTTCCCCCTCTCATAGGTCGCAACATCACAATTAGCAACTTCTTCACCAGTGTCCCGCTGGCTGAGAAGCTCCTCGAGAAGAACCTGACCATTGTTGGGACTCTTTGCCAGAACAAATCGGACATACCACCTATCATGAAGCCATCCAAATCACGGGAGATTCATAGCTCAGAATTCGGATTCAATGGCAACATGACCATGGTGAGCTATGTGCAGAAGAAGGGAAAAGCTGTTGTCCTCCTGAGCACTATGCATGATGACAAAGCAGTGGATGACAGCAGTCAGAAGAAGAAACAATGGGAAGATGTGGGTTTAAAAAACAAAACACAGCCACCACCCAGCCACAAGAGGACATCAGACAGGAGGGCCAAAGGAAGAGGAAGAGGTGCACGATCTGCCCAGTTACCAAAGACAGAAAAGTCAGCAGCTAGTGTTCCCAGTGCACCAGGCCTGTGTGCAAGGAGCACAAACTCTTAGTGATCATTTGTGAGGCATGTCAAAATTGAGAAGGCAATTTGTGCTCTAGTGATGTGTTCAGTTGTATTTCATTTTGTTTGGTCACATTCACCAGTTTACAGTTGTTAAATTACAGATACAGTTCAGTTCAACAGCCGTGTTATCTGTTATCAGAGGTATGTGTATGTGTGACAAAATGACAAATAAACATGTTGCAAATATGAAATACATAAGTGTTTGGCTCCACTCACTGCTAAAGTAATTACTTGAAACAAATTATTATTATAGTATTAATTCATTTAATTTTAAATCACACTTGGATGTATGGGTCATTTTTGACCCATGTGTGTAAACTTGATGTAGTAATAAAAAAAGCTATTTTTGTTCATAAAGCATGAAAGTAAAAATGGAAATAGTGATTGGTGGTAATCAAAAACAAGATATTTAAAGAATACTTGGAATATTCAATCATAAAATAAATTGATTTCAAAAGATAGAACAAAGAAAAACTCAGCCAGCATGAAGAAAGTCAAAGATTTTCATGAAAATTTTCAACTTTTTTGAAGCTGAAATACTTCATGAAAATCTTTGACTTTTTTAAAGCCGAAATCTTTTCATGAAAATTTTGAACTTTTTTGAAGCAGAAATCTTTTCATCAAAATTTTCAAATTTTTTGAAGCCGAAATACTTCATGAAAGTTTTCAACCTTTTTGAAGCTGAAATACTTCATGAAAATTTTTACCTTTTTTAAAGCCAAAATCCTGTCATGAAAATTTTCAACTTTGTTGAAGCCGAAATCTTTTCATGAAAATTTTCAACTTTTTTGAAGCCGAACTCTTTTCATGAAAAATTTCAATTTTGTTGAAGCTGAAATCTTTTCATGGAAATTTTCAACTTTTTTGAAGCCAAAATCGTTTCATGAAGATCTTCAACTTTTTTGAAGCAAAAATCTTTTCATCAAAATTTTCAAATTTTTTGAAGCTGAAATACTTCATGAAAATGTTCAACTTTTTTGAAGCCGAAATCTTTTCATGAAAAATTTCAACTTCTTTGAAGGCTAAATCTTTTCATGAAAATTTTTAACTTTGTTGAAGCAGAAATCTTTTCATGAAAATTTTCAACTTTGTTGAAGCAGAAATCTTTTCATGAAAATTTTAAAGCAGAAATCTTTTCATGAAAATTTTCAACTTTTTTGAAGCTGAAATCTTTTCATGTAAATTTTCAACTTTTTTGAAACCAAAATACTTCATGAAAATTTTTGACTTTTTTGAAGCAGAAATCTTTTTATGAAAATTTTCAACTTTTTTGAAGCAGAAATCTTTTCATGAAAATTTTAAAGCAGAAATCTTTTCATGAAAATTTTCAACTTTTTTGAAGCTGAAATCTTTTCATGTAAATTTTCAACTTTTTTGAAACCAAAATACTTCATGAAAATTTTCGACTTTTTTGAAGCCGAAATCTTTTCATGAAAATCTTCGACTTTTTTGAAGCAGAAATCTTTTTATGAAAATTTTCAACTTTTTTGAAGCAGAAATCTTTTCATGAAAATTTTCAACTTTTTTAAAGCCAAAACCCTGTAATGAAAAATTTCAATTTTGTTGAAGCAGAAATCTTTTCATGAAAATTTTCAATTTTGTTGAAGCAGAAATCTTTTCATGAAAATTTTCAACTTTGTTGAAGCAGAAATCTTTTCATGAAAATTTTAAAGCAGAAATCTTTTCATGAAAATTTTCAACTTTTTTGAAGCCGAAATCTTTTCATGTAAACTTTCAACTTTTTTGAAACCAAAATACTTCATGAAAATTTTTGACTTTTTTGAAGCCGAAATCTTTTCATGAAAATCTTCAACGTTTTTGAAGCAGAAATCTTTTCATGAAAATTTTCAAATTTTTTAAAGCCAAAATCCTGTAATGAAAAATTTCAATTTTGTTGAAGCAGAAATCTTTTCATGAAAATTTTCAACTTTGTTGAAGCAGAAATCTTTTCATGAAAATTTTAAAGCAGAAATCTTTTCATGAAAATTTTCAACTTTTTTGAAGCCGAAATCTTTTCATGTAAATTTTCAACTTTTTTGAAACCAAAATACTTCATGAAAATTTTTGACTTTTTTGAAGCCGAAATCTTTTCATGAAAATTTTCAACTTTTTTGAAGCAGAAATCTTTTCATGAAAATTTTCAACTTTTTTAAAGCCAAAATCCTGTAATGAAAAATTTCAATTTTGTTCTAGCTGAAATCTTTTCATGGAAATTTTCAACTTTTTTGAAGCCAAAATCTTGTCATGAAAATTTTCAACTTTTTTGAAGCAGAAATCTTTTCATAAAAATTATCAACTTTTTTGAAAATGAAACCTTTTCATCAAAATTTTCAACTTTTTTGAAGCCGAAATCTTTTCATGTAAATTTTTAACTTTTTTGAAACCGAAATACTTCATGGAAATGTTCAACTTTTTTGAAGCCGAAATCTTTTCATGAAAATTTTGAACTTTTTTGAAGCAGAAATCTTTTCATCAAAATTTTCAAATTTTTTGAAGCTGAAATACTTCATGAAATTTTTTACCTTTTTTAAAGCCAAAATCCTGTCATGAAAATTTTCAACTTTGTTGAAGCCGAAATCTTTTCATGAAAATTTTGAACTTTTTTGAAGCAGAAATCTTTTCATCAAAATTTTCAAATTTTTTGAAGCTGAAATACTTCATGAAATTTTTTACCTTTTTTAAAGCCAAAATCCTGTCATGAAAATTTTCAACTTTGTTGAAGCCGAAATCTTTTCATGAAAATCTTCAACTTTTTTGAAGCAGAAATACTTTATGAAAATGTTCAACTTTTTTGAAGCCGAAATCTTTTCATGAAAATATTCAACTTTTTTGAAGGCTAAATCTTTTCATGAAAATTTTTAACTTTTTTGAAGCAGAAATCTTTTTATGAAAATTTTCAATTTTGTTGAAGCAGAAATCTTTTCATGAAAATTTTCAATTTTGTTGAAGCAGAAATCTTTTCATGAAAATTTTCAACTTTGTTGAAGCAGAAATCTTTTCATGAAAATTTTCAACTTTGTTGAAGCAGAAATCTTTTCATGAAAATTTTCAACTTTTTTGAAGCCGAAATCTTTTCATGTAAACTTTCAACTTTTTTGAAACCAAAATACTTCATGAAAATCTTCAACTTTTTTGAAGCAGAAATCTTTTCATGAAAATTTTCAACTTTTTTAAAGCCAAAATCCTGTAATGAAAAATTTCAATTTTGTTGAAGCAGAAATCTTTTCATGAAAATTTTCAACTTTGTTGAAGCAGAAATCTTTTCATGAAAATTTTAAAGCAGAAATCTTTTCATGAAAATTTTCAACTTTTTTGAAGCCGAAATCTTTTCATGAAAATTTTCAACTTATTTGAAGCAGAAATCTTTTCATGAAAATTTTCAACTTTTTTAAAGCCAAAATCCTGTAATGAAAAATTTCAATTTTGTTGAAGCAGAAATCTTTTCATGAAAATTTTCAATTTTGTTGAAGCAGAAATCTTTTCATGAAAATTTTCAACTTTGTTGAAGCAGAAATCTTTTCATGAAAATTTTCAACTTTTTTAAAGCCAAAATCCTGTAATGAAAAATTTCAATTTTGTTGAAGCAGAAATCTTTTCATGAAAATTTTCAACTTTGTTGAAGCAGAAATCTTTTCATGAAAATTTTAAAGCAGAAATCTTTTCATGAAAATTTTCAACTTTTTTGAAGCCGAAATCTTTTCATGTAAATTTTCAACTTTTTTGAAACCAAAATACTTCATGAAAATTTTTGACTTTTTTGAAGCCGAAATCTTTTCATGAAAATTTTCAACTTTTTTGAAGCAGAAATCTTTTCATGAAAATTTTCAACTTTTTTAAAGCCAAAATCCTGTAATGAAAAATTTCAATTTTGTTCTAGCTGAAATCTTTTCATGGAAATTTTCAACTTTTTTGAAGCCAAAATCTTGTCATGAAAATTTTCAACTTTTTTGAAGCAGAAATCTTTTCATAAAAATTATCAACTTTTTTGAAAATGAAACCTTTTCATCAAAATTTTCAACTTTTTTGAAGCCGAAATCTTTTCATGTAAATTTTTAACTTTTTTGAAACCGAAATACTTCATGGAAATGTTCAACTTTTTTGAAGCCGAAATCTTTTCATGAAAATTTTGAACTTTTTTGAAGCAGAAATCTTTTCATCAAAATTTTCAAATTTTTTGAAGCTGAAATACTTCATGAAATTTTTTACCTTTTTTAAAGCCAAAATCCTGTCATGAAAATTTTCAACTTTGTTGAAGCCGAAATCTTTTCATGAAAATCTTCAACTTTTTTGAAGCAGAAATACTTTATGAAAATGTTCAACTTTTTTGAAGCCGAAATCTTTTCATGAAAATTTTCAACTTTTTTGAAGGCTAAATCTTTTCATGAAAATTTTTAACTTTGTTGAAGCAGAAATCTTTTCATGAAAATTTTCAACTTTGTTGAAGCAGAAATCTTTTCATGAAAATTTTCAAGCAGAAATCTTTTCATGAAAATTTTCAACTTTTTTGAAGCTGAAATCTTTTCATGTAAATTTTCAACTTTTTTGAAACCAAAATACTTCATGAAAATTTTTGACTTTTTTGAAGCCGAAATCTTTTCATGAAAATCTTCGACTTTTTTGAAGCAGAAATCTTTTTATGAAAATTTTCAACTTTTTTGTAGCCGAAATGTTTTCATTAAAATTTTCAACTTTTTTAAATCCGAAATCTTTTCATGAAAATCTTTGACTTTTTTAATGCAGAAATATTTTTATGAAAATTTTCAAGCAGAAATCTTTTCATGAAAATTTTCAATTTTTTTAAGCAGAAATCTTTTCATGTAAATTTTCAACTTTTTTGAATCCGAAATACTTCATGAAAATTTTCAACTTTTTTGAAGCCGAAATGTTTTCATTAAAATTTTCAACTTTTTTAAATCCGAAATCTTTTCATGAATCTTTTCATGAAAATTTTGAAGCAGAAATCTTTTCATGAAAATTTTCAACTTTTTTGAAGCCGAAATCTTTTCATGAAAGTTTTCAACTTTTTGAAGCAAAAATACTTCATGAAAATTTTCAACTTTTTAAAAAGCTTGAAATTTTCAACTTTTTTGAAACAGAAATCTTTTCATGTAAATTTTGAACTTTTTTGAAAATGAAATCTTTTCATGAAAATTTTGAACTTTTTTGAAGCCGAAATACTTATTGAAAATTTTCAACTTTTTTGAAGTCGAAATACTTCATGAAAGTTTTCAACTTTTTCAAAGCTGAAATACTTCATGAAAGTTTTCAACTTTTTTAAAGCTGAAATCTTTATATGTAAATTTTCAACTTTATTCAAACTGATATTCTACATTTTCTAACATGTTTTTGAGACATAAAGTGACACTTACTGTTCAGACTATATTTTCTAACTCAAAGTGTCGTTTCAAAGTAAAAATACTATTAGAAGGAGTGATTCAGACAAAATTAGATGAAACAGCTGTACTGATAAGAAATGAGCGCAGTTACATGAAATGACATCAAAATCAACATTCCCTGAGCCAGAAAACGCTATTAACAGCTTTAGTGATCAAATTGAGCGTATCTTGCGAAGCTGAGCTCGAAAGTGACATGAAACATGTTTTTGAGACATAAAATGACACTTACTGTTCAGACTACATTTTCTCACTCAAAGTGCCGTTTCAAAGTAAAAATACTGTTAGAAGGCGTGATTCAGACAAAATTAGATGAAACAGCTGTACTGGTAACAAACAACGATATTAACAGCTTTAGTGATCAAATTGAGCGTATCTTGCGAAGCTGAGCTCGAAAGTGACATGAAACATGTTTTTGAGACATAAAATGACACTTACTGTTCAGACTACATTTTCTAACTCAAAGTGCCGTTTCAAAGTAAAAATACTGTTAGAAGGAGTGATTCAGACAATATTAGATGAAACAGCTGTACTGGTAACAAATGAGCGCAGTTACATGAAATGACATCAAAATCAACATTCCCTGAGCCAGACAACGCTATTAACAGCTTTAGTGATCAAATTGAGCGTATCTTGCGAAGCTGAGCTCGAAAGTGACATGAAACATGTTTTTCAGACATAAAGTGACACTTACAATGAATACCTGTCCTGACTACATTTTTTAACTCAAAGTGTCGTTTCAAAGTAAAAATACTGTTAGAAGGAGTGATTCATCAAAAATAAGATGAAACAGCAGCACTGGTAACAAATGAGCGCAGTTACATGAAATGACATCAAAATCAACATTCCCTGAGCCAGACAACGCTATTAACAGCTTTAGTGATCAAATTGAGCGTATCTTGCGAAGCTGAGCTCGAAAGTGACATGAAACATGTTTTTGAGACATAAAGTGACACTTACAGTGAATACCTGTCCTGACTACATTTTCTAACTCAAAGTGTCGTTTCAAAGTAAAAATACTGTTAGAAGGAGTGATTCAGACAAAATTAGATGAAACAGCAGCACTGGTAACAAATGAGCGCAGTTACATGAAATGACATCAAAATCAACATTCCCTGAGCCAGACAACGCTATTAACAGCTTTAGTGATCAAATTGAGCGTATCTTGCGAAGCTGAGCTCGAAAGTGACATGAAACATGTTTTTGAGACATAAAGTGACACTTACAGTGAATACCTGTTCTGACTACATTTTCTAACTCAAAGTGTCGTTTCAAAGTAAAAATACTGTTAGAAGGAGTGATTCAGACAAAATTAGATGAAACAGCAGCACTGGTAACAAACAACGATATTAACAGCTTTAGTGATCAAATTGAGCGTATCTTGCGAAGCTGAGCTCGAAAGTGACATGAAACAAGTTTTTGAGACATAAAGTGACACTTACTGTTCAGACTACATTTTTAACTCAAAGTGCCGTTTCAAAGTAAAAATACTGTTAGAAGGAGTGATTCAGACAAAATTAGATGAAACAGCTGTACTGGTAACAAATGAGCGCAGTTACATGAAATGACATCAAAATCAACATTCCCTGAGCCAGACAACGCTATTAACAGCTTTAGTGATCAAATTGAGCGTATCTTGCGAAGTTGTGCTCGAAAGTGACATGAAACATGTTTTGAACAGTAAGTGTCACTTTATGTCTCAAAAACATGTTTCATGTCACTTTCGAGCTCAGCTTCGCAAGATACGCTCAATTTGATCACTGAAGCTGTTAATATCGTTGATTGTTAGCAGTACAGCTGTTTCAACTAATTTTGTCTGAAACACTCCTTCTAACAGTATTTTTACTTTGAAACGACGCTTTCAGTTAGAAAATATAGTCAGAACAGGTATTCACTGTAAGTGTCACTTTATGTCTCAAAAACATGTTTCATGTCACTTTCGAGCTCAGCTTCGCAAGATACGCTCAATTTGATCACTAAAGCTGTTAATAGCGTTGTCTGGCTCAGGGAATGTTGATTTTGATGTCATTTCATGTAACTGCGCTCATTTTTTACCACTACAGCTGTTTCATCTAATTTTGCCTGAAACACTCCTTCTAACAGTATTTTTACTTTGAAACGACGCTTTCAGTTAGAAAATGTAGTCAGAACAGGTATTCACTGTAAGTGTCACTTTATGTCTCAAAAACATGTTTCATGTCACTTTCGAGCTCAGCTTCGCAAGATACGCTCAATTTGATCACTAAAGCTGTTAATAGCGTTGTCTGGCTCAGGGAATGTTGATTTTGATGTCATTTCATGTAACTGCGCTCATTTTTTACCACTACAGCTGTTTCATCTAATTTTGCCTGAAAAACTCCTTCTAACAGTATTTTTACTTTGAAACGACACTTTGAGTTAGAAAATGCAGTCTGAACAGTAAGTGTCACTTTTTGTCTGAAAAACATGTTTCATGTCACTTTCGAGCTCAGCTTCGCAAGATACGCTCAATTTGATCACTAAAGCTGTTAATATCGTTGTTTGTTACCAGTACAGCTGTTTCATCTAATTTTGTCTGAATCACTCCCTCTAACAGTATTTTTACTTTGAAACGACACTTTGAGTTAGAAAATGTAGAATATCAGTTTGAATAAAGTCGAAAATTTTCATGAAAAGATTTCTGCTTCAAAAAAGTATAAATTTTTCATGACAGGATTTTGGCTTTAAAAAAGGTAAAAATTTTCATGAAAAGATTTCGGCTTCAAAAAAGTTGAAAATTTTCATGAAAAGATTTACACTTCAAAAAAGTTGAAAATGTTCATGAATTTTTTCGACTTCAAAAAAGTCTAAGATTTTCATGAAAAGATTTCTGCTTCAAAAACTTGAAAATTTTCATGAAAAGATTTCGTATTCAAAAAAGTTGAAAATTTTCATGAAAATATTTACACTTCAAAAAAGTTGAAAATGTTCATGAATTTTTTCGACTTCAAAAAAGTTGAAAAAATGTCATGAACTATTTCGGCATCAAAAAAGTTGAAAATTTACATTAAAAGATTTCGGCTTCAAAAAAGTCAAAAATTTTCATGAAGTATTTCGGCTTCAAAAAAGTTGAAAATTTTCATGAAAAGATTTCGGCTTCAAAAAAGTTGAAAATTTTCATGAAAAGATTTACACTTCAAAAAAGTTGAAAATGTTCATGAATTTTTTCGACTTCAAAAAAGTTGAAAAAATGTCATGAACTATTTCGGCATCAAAAAAGTTGAAAATTTACATTAAAAGATTTCGGCTTCAAAAAAGTCAAAAATTTTCATGAAGTATTTCGGTTTCAAAAAAGTTGAAAATTTTCATGAAAATATTTACACTTCAAAAAAGTTGAAAATGTTCATGAATTTTTTCGACTTCAAAAAAGTTGAAAAAATGTCATGAACTATTTCGGCATCAAAAAAGTTGAAAATTTTCATGAAAAGATTTCTATTTCAAAAACTTGAAAATTTTCATGAAAAGATTTCGGCTTCAAAAAAGTTGAAAATTTTCATGAAAATATTTACACTTCAAAAAAGTTGAAAATGTTCATGAATTTTTTCGACTTCAAAAAAGTTGAAAAAATGTCATGAACTATTTCGGCATCAAAAAAGTTGAAAATTTACATTAAAAGATTTCGGCTTCAAAAAAGTCAAAAATTTTCATGAAGTATTTCGGTTTCAAAAAAGTTGAAAATTTTCATGAAAAGATTTCGGCTTCAAAAAAGTTGAAAATTTTCATGAACTATTTCGGCATCAAAAAAGTTGAAAATTTGCATGAAAAGATTTCGGCTTCAAAAAAGTTGAAAATTTTCATGAAGTATTTGGGCTTCAAAAAAGTCAATGATTTTCATGAAAAGATTTCTGCTTCAGAAAAGTCGAACATTTTCATGAAGTATTTCGGCTTCAAAAAGGTTGAAAATTTACATTAAAAGATTTGGGCTTCAAAAAAGTCAACGATTTTCATGAAAAGATTTCGGCTTCAAAAAAGTTGAAAATTTTCATGAAATAATTTCAGCTTCAGAAAAGTTGAAAATTTTCATGACAGGATTATGGCTTTAAAAAAGGTAAGAATTTTCATGAAGTATTTCGGCTTCAAAAAAGTTAAAAATTTTCATCAAAAGATTTCTGCTTGAGAAAAGTTGAAAATTTTCATGAAAAGATTTCGGCTTCAAAAAAGTTGAAAATTTTCTTGAAGTATTTCGGCTTCAAAAAAGTTGAAAATTTTCATGACAAGATTTCGGCTTCAAAAAAGTTGAAAATTTTCATGAAATAATTTCGGCTTCAAAAAAGTTGAAAATTTTCATGAAAAGATTTCGGCTTCAAAAAAGTTGAAAATTTTCATGACAGGATTTTGGCTTTACAAAAAGTAAAAATTTTCATAAAGTATTTCGGCTTCAAAAAGGTTGAAAACTTTCATGAACTATTTCGACTTCAAAAAAGTCGAAGATTTTCATGAAAAGATTTCTGCTTCAAAAAAGTTGAAAATTTTCATTAAAAGATTTCGGCTTCAAAAAATTCAAAAACTTTCATGAAGTATTTCGGCTTCAAAAAGGTTGAAAATTTACATTAAAAGATTTGGGCTTCAAAAAAGTCAACGATTTTCATGAAAAGATTTCTGCTTCAAAAAAGTTGAAAATTTTCATGAAAAGATTTCGGCTTCAAAAAGTTTGAAAACTTTCATGAACTATTTCGACTTCAAAAAAGTCGAAGATTTTCATGAAAAGATTTCTGCTTCAAAAAAGTTGAAAATTTTCATTAAAAGATTTCGGCTTCAAAAAATTCCAAAACTTTCATGAAGTATTTCGGCTTCAAAAAAGTTGAAAATTTTCATGAAAAGATTTCGGCTTCAAAAAAGTTGAAAATTTTCATGAAGTATTTCGTCTGCAAAAAAGTCGAAGATTTTCATGAAAAGATTTCTGCTTCAAAAAAGTTGAACATTTTCATGAAAAGATTTCGGCTTCAAAAAAGTTTAAAATGTTCATGAAAAGATTTCGGCTTCAAAAAAGTTGAAAACTTTCATGAAGTATTTCGGCATCAAAAAAGTTGAAAACTTTAATGAAGTATTTCGGCTTCAAAAATGTTGAAAATTTTCATGAAAAGATTTCTATTTCAAAAAAGTTGAAAATTTTCATGAAAAGATTTCGGCTTCAAAAAAGTTGAAAATTTTCATGAAAAGATTTCAGCTTCAAAAAAGTCAAAGATTTTCTTGAAAAGATTTCTGCTTCAAAAAAGTTGAAAATTTTCATGAAAAGATTTCGGCTTCAAAAAAGTTGAAAATTTTCATGAAAAGATTTCGGCTTCAAAAAAGTTGAAAATTTTCATCAAGTATTTCGGCTTCAAAAAAGTCAAAGTATTTCATGAAAAGATTTCTGCTTCAAAAAAGTTGAAAATTTTCATGAAAAGATTTCGGCTTCAAAAAAGTTGAAAATTTACATGAAAAGATTTCGGCTTCAAAAAAGTTGAAAATTTTCATGAAAAGATTTCGGCATCAAAAAAGTCTAAAACTTTCATGAACTATTTCGGCATCAAAAAAGTCTAAAACTTTCATGAAGTATTTCTGCTTTAAAAATGTCAAAGTGACCCGGTTGAGTTTTTATTTTCTACATCTTTGCAATAAATTCATCTCTTCATTCAGTATTCAAGTTATTCCTCAATTAACTTGTTTTTGATCATCATACATCCTTATTTTATTTTTTCCTTTCTTACTTTTTGAATAAAAAACATTTTTGTATCATTACCCTTCTAATGCACAACATGGGTCAAAAATGAATCCACTTTCTATGTTATTTCATGTATGGCTGAGTGTTTCTATGATATATCTTTGAAATAAATACATTTTATCATTTTCTTTTCCAAGTATGCAGTAAATATCTTGTTTTTGTTAAGCACAAATCATCATTTGTATTTTTCCTTTCTTACTTTATGAACGAGCACAGCTTTTGTATTTCTACATCAAGTCAGAAACGACCCCAGAAACGACCCACATGCATTTACTATAGCATTTGCTGTGAAACGTGGTTGTTTCAGACATTTCACAGCTCAGCACAGCTCCCTTGGAACATCTAATACATGTAAGTATTGTTTTTAAATTGTTCTAACATCACTTTAGAAAATATTTGATGACAATTGTGAAAGATAACTGTACATAACATTTGATTAGGTTTAGGTTACCTTGAGAGTGAGTACATTACTTGTCAGAAAGTTACAAGTAATTACTATTAGCTAGCTAGCTGTTGACACTTCTATTTTAGTTAGCTAATTCTATTGTAGTTAGCTAACTATTATGTAGATTGCTAGGCTACTTAGCAAAGTACTTAGCTAAGCTACTTAGCCAAGTCACCAAAATAAAACTCTATGTATGTGTATGTATATTGATGTGCATCTGAAAATTTTATTGTGCTTTTGATTTTCTTTATCCAGAGTATGGCTGGTCCCAGATTTACTACTGAGATGGTTGTAGCGATGCTGCAGGAAGAACCAGATGAGGAGGCAATTTGTCTTGATTCAGAGTCTGAAATTTCTGATGATGATGACCCAGAATATTTGCCAGAGGGTCAAGCTGGAGTTGTGGGTGTGTCTGGGAATCCATGAAGAAGACTCCTCTGATGATACAGAAGACTCATCTGATGAGTCCTCTGAAGAGGAAACTCAGACCCAGTCCAATAGATTGAGTAAAAACGGATCTTACTGGAATGAGAATCCCCCCATTCATGGCAGAACAAGAAGCCATAACATTCTGAGGAGCTGCCCAGGACCTACACCTGGATCACCAGCTGTTTCACCAAAAGATGCCTGGGATATGTTCATGAGTGACAACATCATTGAGGAGGTTCTAATATGTACCAACTTAGAGGGACGAAGAACAGCCACAGCAAAAGGGAAAGAGTGGAGAAGCATTGATAAAGAAGAATTGATGGCCTTCATCAATTCTTGCAGGGGGGGAGAAGAGCTGGGATGTGGCCTTGCAGGAGCTGTTTGTGGATCCGCTGCAAAATCCAATTTACAAGGCCACCATGGGGCTTAGGAGATATGAAGATATCCGCCGCGTCATACGGTTTGACGACAAGAGGACCAGGGCTCTGCGACTGGAAACACACCACATGGCGACATTTAGGTACGTGTGGGACTGTTTCCTGGACAACTGCAGAAGAAAGTTCATCCCCAGTGACTGTGTCACCATAGATGAGCAGCTTGTGCCATTCCGAGGCAGGTGCAAGTTACGGCAACACATGCCCAGCAAGCCTGCAAAATATGGGATAAAAATCTTCTGGATGTGCGACGCAAGGGTACCTTATGCAATAGATGGAATTGTCTATACCGGGAGACAGCCAGGTTCAGAGGAACCTTGGAGAGAATGTCGTCCAGCAATTGTGCAGTGGAATCAGACAGACAGGTGAATGTAAAGTACAATAGAGAAACTAATGTATTAAGTTTTAGCACAATACCTACATACTTTTTCCCAATCTTTAATAATGTGTATTTTATTTTTTTATTTGATTTCTCTGTAAGCAAAATAGTAAAACAGAATAAAATGCAATGCAATGCAACAGATTATGGCGTTAGAGTTTAAAGAATTCCATGTTGAGTAAATTTACAATCTTTTCCCCCTCTCATAGGTCGCAACATCACAATTAGCAACTTCTTCACCAGTGTCCCGCTGGCTGAGAAGCTCCTCGAGAAGAACCTGACCATTGTTGGGACTCTTTGCCAGAACAAATCGGACATACCACCTATCATGAAGCCATCCAAATCACGGGAGATTCATAGCTCAGAATTCGGATTCAATGGCAACATGACCATGGTGAGCTATGTGCAGAAGAAGGGAAAAGCTGTTGTCCTCCTGAGCACTATGCATGATGACAAAGCAGTGGATGACAGCAGTCAGAAGAAGAAACAATGGGAAGATGTGGGTTTAAAAAACAAAACACAGCCACCACCCAGCCACAAGAGGACATCAGACAGGAGGGCCAAAGGAAGAGGAAGAGGTGCACGATCTGCCCAGTTACCAAAGACAGAAAAGTCAGCAGCTAGTGTTCCCAGTGCACCAGGCCTGTGTGCAAGGAGCACAAACTCTTAGTGATCATTTGTGAGGCATGTCAAAATTGAGAAGGCAATTTGTGCTCTAGTGATGTGTTCAGTTGTATTTCATTTTGTTTGGTCACATTCACCAGTTTACAGTTGTTAAATTACAGATACAGTTCAGTTCAACAGCCGTGTTATCTGTTATCAGAGGTATGTGTATGTGTGACAAAATGACAAATAAACATGTTGCAAATATGAAATACATAAGTGTTTGGCTCCACTCACTGCTAAAGTAATTACTTGAAACAAATTATTATTATAGTATTAATTCATTTAATTTTAAATCACACTTGGATGTATGGGTCATTTTTGACCCATGTGTGTAAACTTGATGTAGTAATAAAAAAAGCTATTTTTGTTCATAAAGCATGAAAGTAAAAATGGAAATAGTGATTGGTGGTAATCAAAAACAAGATATTTAAAGAATACTTGGAATATTCAATCATAAAATAAATTGATTTCAAAAGATAGAACAAAGAAAAACTCAGCCAGCATGAAGAAAGTCAAAGATTTTCATGAAAATTTTCAACTTTTTTGAAGCCGAAATACTTCATGAAAATCTTTGACTTTTTTGAAGCCGAAATCTTTTCATGAAAGTTTTCAACTTTTTTAAAGCCGAAATCTTTTCATGAAAATTTTGAACTTTTTTGAAGCAGAAATCTTTTCATCAAAATTTTCAAATTTTTTGAAGCCGAAATACTTCATGAAAGTTTTCAACCTTTTTGAAGCTGAAATACTTCATGAAAATTTTTACCTTTTTTAAAGCCAAAATCCTGTCATGAAAATTTTCAACTTTGTTGAAGCCGAAATCTTTTCATGAAAATTTTCAACTTTTTTGAAGCCGAACTCTTTTCATGAAAAATTTCAATTTTGTTGAAGCTGAAATCTTTTCATGGAAATTTTCAACTTTTTTGAAGCCAAAATCGTTTCATGAAGATCTTCAACTTTTTTGAAGCAAAAATCTTTTCATCAAAATTTTCAAATTTTTTGAAGCTGAAATACTTCATGAAAATGTTCAACTTTTTTGAAGCCGAAATCTTTTCATGAAAATTTTCAACTTTTTTGAAGGCTAAATCTTTTCATGAAAATTTTTAACTTTGTTGAAGCAGAAATCTTTTCATGAAAATTTTCAACTTTGTTGAAGCAGAAATCTTTTCATGAAAATTTTAAAGCAGAAATCTTTTCATGAAAATTTTCAACTTTTTTGAAGCTGAAATCTTTTCATGTAAATTTTCAACTTTTTTGAAACCAAAATACTTCATGAAAATTTTTGACTTTTTTGAAGCCGAAATCTTTTCATGAAAATCTTCGACTTTTTTGAAGCAGAAATCTTTTTATGAAAATTTTCAACTTTTTTGAAGCAGAAATCTTTTCATGAAAATTTTAAAGCAGAAATCTTTTCATGAAAATTTTCAACTTTTTTGAAGCTGAAATCTTTTCATGTAAATTTTCAACTTTTTTGAAACCAAAATACTTCATGAAAATTTTCGACTTTTTTGAAGCCGAAATCTTTTCATGAAAATCTTCGACTTTTTTGAAGCAGAAATCTTTTTATGAAAATTTTCAACTTTTTTGAAGCAGAAATCTTTTCATGAAAATTTTCAACTTTTTTAAAGCCAAAATCCTGTAATGAAAAATTTCAATTTTGTTGAAGCAGAAATCTTTTCATGAAAATCTTCGACTTTTTTGAAGCAGAAATCTTTTTATGAAAATTTTCAACTTTTTTGAAGCAGAAATCTTTTCATGAAAATTTTCAACTTTTTTAAAGCCAAAATCCTGTAATGAAAAATTTCAATTTTGTTGAAGCAGAAATCTTTTCATGAAAATTTTCAATTTTGTTGAAGCAGAAATCTTTTCATGAAAATTTTCAACTTTGTTGAAGCAGAAATCTTTTCATGAAAATTTTAAAGCAGAAATCTTTTCATGAAAATTTTCAACTTTTTTGAAGCCGAAATCTTTTCATGTAAACTTTCAACTTTTTTGAAACCAAAATACTTCATGAAAATTTTTGACTTTTTTGAAGCCGAAATCTTTTCATGAAAATCTTCAACGTTTTTGAAGCAGAAATCTTTTCATGAAAATTTTCAAATTTTTTAAAGCCAAAATCCTGTAATGAAAAATTTCAATTTTGTTGAAGCAGAAATCTTTTCATGAAAATTTTCAACTTTGTTGAAGCAGAAATCTTTTCATGAAAATTTTAAAGCAGAAATCTTTTCATGAAAATTTTCAACTTTTTTGAAGCCGAAATCTTTTCATGTAAATTTTCAACTTTTTTGAAACCAAAATACTTCATGAAAATTTTTGACTTTTTTGAAGCCGAAATCTTTTCATGAAAATTTTCAACTTTTTTGAAGCAGAAATCTTTTCATGAAAATTTTCAACTTTTTTAAAGCCAAAATCCTGTAATGAAAAATTTCAATTTTGTTCTAGCTGAAATCTTTTCATGGAAATTTTCAACTTTTTTGAAGCCAAAATCTTGTCATGAAAATTTTCAACTTTTTTGAAGCAGAAATCTTTTCATAAAAATTATCAACTTTTTTGAAAATGAAACCTTTTCATCAAAATTTTCAACTTTTTTGAAGCCGAAATCTTTTCATGTAAATTTTTAACTTTTTTGAAACCGAAATACTTCATGGAAATGTTCAACTTTTTTGAAGCCGAAATCTTTTCATGAAAATTTTGAACTTTTTTGAAGCAGAAATCTTTTCATCAAAATTTTCAAATTTTTTGAAGCTGAAATACTTCATGAAATTTTTTACCTTTTTTAAAGCCAAAATCCTGTCATGAAAATTTTCAACTTTGTTGAAGCCGAAATCTTTTCATGAAAATCTTCAACTTTTTTGAAGCAGAAATACTTTATGAAAATGTTCAACTTTTTTGAAGCCGAAATCTTTTCATGAAAATTTTCAACTTTTTTGAAGGCTAAATCTTTTCATGAAAATTTTTAACTTTGTTGAAGCAGAAATCTTTTCATGAAAATTTTCAACTTTGTTGAAGCAGAAATCTTTTCATGAAAATTTTCAAGCAGAAATCTTTTCATGAAAATTTTCAACTTTTTTGAAGCTGAAATCTTTTCATGTAAATTTTCAACTTTTTTGAAACCAAAATACTTCATGAAAATTTTTGACTTTTTTGAAGCCGAAATCTTTTCATGAAAATCTTCGACTTTTTTGAAGCAGAAATCTTTTTATGAAAATTTTCAACTTTTTTGTAGCCGAAATGTTTTCATTAAAATTTTCAACTTTTTTAAATCCGAAATCTTTTCATGAAAATCTTTGACTTTTTTAATGCAGAAATATTTTTATGAAAATTTTCAAGCAGAAATCTTTTCATGAAAATTTTCAATTTTTTTAAGCAGAAATCTTTTCATGTAAATTTTCAACTTTTTTGAATCCGAAATACTTCATGAAAATTTTCAACTTTTTTGAAGCCGAAATGTTTTCATTAAAATTTTCAACTTTTTTAAATCCGAAATCTTTTCATGAATCTTTTCATGAAAATTTTGAAGCAGAAATCTTTTCATGAAAATTTTCAACTTTTTTGAAGCCGAAATCTTTTCATGAAAGTTTTCAACTTTTTGAAGCAAAAATACTTCATGAAAATTTTCAACTTTTTAAAAAGCTTGAAATTTTCAACTTTTTTGAAACAGAAATCTTTTCATGTAAATTTTGAACTTTTTTGAAAATGAAATCTTTTCATGAAAATTTTGAACTTTTTTGAAGCCGAAATACTTATTGAAAATTTTCAACTTTTTTGAAGTCGAAATACTTCATGAAAGTTTTCAACTTTTTCAAAGCTGAAATACTTCATGAAAGTTTTCAACTTTTTTAAAGCTGAAATCTTTATATGTAAATTTTCAACTTTATTCAAACTGATATTCTACATTTTCTAACATGTTTTTGAGACATAAAGTGACACTTACTGTTCAGACTATATTTTCTAACTCAAAGTGTCGTTTCAAAGTAAAAATACTATTAGAAGGAGTGATTCAGACAAAATTAGATGAAACAGCTGTACTGATAAGAAATGAGCGCAGTTACATGAAATGACATCAAAATCAACATTCCCTGAGCCAGAAAACGCTATTAACAGCTTTAGTGATCAAATTGAGCGTATCTTGCGAAGCTGAGCTCGAAAGTGACATGAAACATGTTTTTGAGACATAAAATGACACTTACTGTTCAGACTACATTTTCTCACTCAAAGTGCCGTTTCAAAGTAAAAATACTGTTAGAAGGCGTGATTCAGACAAAATTAGATGAAACAGCTGTACTGGTAACAAACAACGATATTAACAGCTTTAGTGATCAAATTGAGCGTATCTTGCGAAGCTGAGCTCGAAAGTGACATGAAACATGTTTTTGAGACATAAAATGACACTTACTGTTCAGACTACATTTTCTAACTCAAAGTGCCGTTTCAAAGTAAAAATACTGTTAGAAGGAGTGATTCAGACAATATTAGATGAAACAGCTGTACTGGTAACAAATGAGCGCAGTTACATGAAATGACATCAAAATCAACATTCCCTGAGCCAGACAACGCTATTAACAGCTTTAGTGATCAAATTGAGCGTATCTTGCGAAGCTGAGCTCGAAAGTGACATGAAACATGTTTTTCAGACATAAAGTGACACTTACAATGAATACCTGTCCTGACTACATTTTTTAACTCAAAGTGTCGTTTCAAAGTAAAAATACTGTTAGAAGGAGTGATTCATCAAAAATAAGATGAAACAGCAGCACTGGTAACAAATGAGCGCAGTTACATGAAATGACATCAAAATCAACATTCCCTGAGCCAGACAACGCTATTAACAGCTTTAGTGATCAAATTGAGCGTATCTTGCGAAGCTGAGCTCGAAAGTGACATGAAACATGTTTTTGAGACATAAAGTGACACTTACAGTGAATACCTGTCCTGACTACATTTTCTAACTCAAAGTGTCGTTTCAAAGTAAAAATACTGTTAGAAGGAGTGATTCAGACAAAATTAGATGAAACAGCAGCACTGGTAACAAATGAGCGCAGTTACATGAAATGACATCAAAATCAACATTCCCTGAGCCAGACAACGCTATTAACAGCTTTAGTGATCAAATTGAGCGTATCTTGCGAAGCTGAGCTCGAAAGTGACATGAAACATGTTTTTGAGACATAAAGTGACACTTACAGTGAATACCTGTTCTGACTACATTTTCTAACTCAAAGTGTCGTTTCAAAGTAAAAATACTGTTAGAAGGAGTGATTCAGACAAAATTAGATGAAACAGCAGCACTGGTAACAAACAACGATATTAACAGCTTTAGTGATCAAATTGAGCGTATCTTGCGAAGCTGAGCTCGAAAGTGACATGAAACAAGTTTTTGAGACATAAAGTGACACTTACTGTTCAGACTACATTTTTAACTCAAAGTGCCGTTTCAAAGTAAAAATACTGTTAGAAGGAGTGATTCAGACAAAATTAGATGAAACAGCTGTACTGGTAACAAATGAGCGCAGTTACATGAAATGACATCAAAATCAACATTCCCTGAGCCAGACAACGCTATTAACAGCTTTAGTGATCAAATTGAGCGTATCTTGCGAAGTTGTGCTCGAAAGTGACATGAAACATGTTTTGAACAGTAAGTGTCACTTTATGTCTCAAAAACATGTTTCATGTCACTTTCGAGCTCAGCTTCGCAAGATACGCTCAATTTGATCACTGAAGCTGTTAATATCGTTGATTGTTAGCAGTACAGCTGTTTCAACTAATTTTGTCTGAAACACTCCTTCTAACAGTATTTTTACTTTGAAACGACGCTTTCAGTTAGAAAATATAGTCAGAACAGGTATTCACTGTAAGTGTCACTTTATGTCTCAAAAACATGTTTCATGTCACTTTCGAGCTCAGCTTCGCAAGATACGCTCAATTTGATCACTAAAGCTGTTAATAGCGTTGTCTGGCTCAGGGAATGTTGATTTTGATGTCATTTCATGTAACTGCGCTCATTTTTTACCACTACAGCTGTTTCATCTAATTTTGCCTGAAACACTCCTTCTAACAGTATTTTTACTTTGAAACGACGCTTTCAGTTAGAAAATGTAGTCAGAACAGGTATTCACTGTAAGTGTCACTTTATGTCTCAAAAACATGTTTCATGTCACTTTCGAGCTCAGCTTCGCAAGATACGCTCAATTTGATCACTAAAGCTGTTAATAGCGTTGTCTGGCTCAGGGAATGTTGATTTTGATGTCATTTCATGTAACTGCGCTCATTTTTTACCACTACAGCTGTTTCATCTAATTTTGCCTGAAAAACTCCTTCTAACAGTATTTTTACTTTGAAACGACACTTTGAGTTAGAAAATGCAGTCTGAACAGTAAGTGTCACTTTTTGTCTGAAAAACATGTTTCATGTCACTTTCGAGCTCAGCTTCGCAAGATACGCTCAATTTGATCACTAAAGCTGTTAATATCGTTGTTTGTTACCAGTACAGCTGTTTCATCTAATTTTGTCTGAATCACTCCCTCTAACAGTATTTTTACTTTGAAACGACACTTTGAGTTAGAAAATGTAGAATATCAGTTTGAATAAAGTCGAAAATTTTCATGAAAAGATTTCTGCTTCAAAAAAGTATAAATTTTTCATGACAGGATTTTGGCTTTAAAAAAGGTAAAAATTTTCATGAAAAGATTTCGGCTTCAAAAAAGTTGAAAATTTTCATGAAAAGATTTACACTTCAAAAAAGTTGAAAATGTTCATGAATTTTTTCGACTTCAAAAAAGTCTAAGATTTTCATGAAAAGATTTCTGCTTCAAAAACTTGAAAATTTTCATGAAAAGATTTCGTATTCAAAAAAGTTGAAAATTTTCATGAAAATATTTACACTTCAAAAAAGTTGAAAATGTTCATGAATTTTTTCGACTTCAAAAAAGTTGAAAAAATGTCATGAACTATTTCGGCATCAAAAAAGTTGAAAATTTACATTAAAAGATTTCGGCTTCAAAAAAGTCAAAAATTTTCATGAAGTATTTCGGCTTCAAAAAAGTTGAAAATTTTCATGAAAAGATTTCGGCTTCAAAAAAGTTGAAAATTTTCATGAAAAGATTTACACTTCAAAAAAGTTGAAAATGTTCATGAATTTTTTCGACTTCAAAAAAGTTGAAAAAATGTCATGAACTATTTCGGCATCAAAAAAGTTGAAAATTTACATTAAAAGATTTCGGCTTCAAAAAAGTCAAAAATTTTCATGAAGTATTTCGGTTTCAAAAAAGTTGAAAATTTTCATGAAAAGATTTCGGCTTCAAAAAAGTTGAAAATTTTCATGAACTATTTCGGCATCAAAAAAGTTGAAAATTTGCATGAAAAGATTTCGGCTTCAAAAAAGTTGAAAATTTTCATGAAGTATTTGGGCTTCAAAAAAGTCAATGATTTTCATGAAAAGATTTCTGCTTCAGAAAAGTCGAACATTTTCATGAAGTATTTCGGCTTCAAAAAGGTTGAAAATTTACATTAAAAGATTTGGGCTTCAAAAAAGTCAACGATTTTCATGAAAAGATTTCGGCTTCAAAAAAGTTGAAAATTTTCATGAAATAATTTCAGCTTCAGAAAAGTTGAAAATTTTCATGACAGGATTATGGCTTTAAAAAAGGTAAGAATTTTCATGAAGTATTTCGGCTTCAAAAAAGTTAAAAATTTTCATCAAAAGATTTCTGCTTGAGAAAAGTTGAAAATTTTCATGAAAAGATTTCGGCTTCAAAAAAGTTGAAAATTTTCTTGAAGTATTTCGGCTTCAAAAAAGTTGAAAATTTTCATGACAAGATTTCGGCTTCAAAAAAGTTGAAAATTTTCATGAAATAATTTCGGCTTCAAAAAAGTTGAAAATTTTCATGAAAAGATTTCGGCTTCAAAAAAGTTGAAAATTTTCATGACAGGATTTTGGCTTTACAAAAAGTAAAAATTTTCATAAAGTATTTCGGCTTCAAAAAGGTTGAAAACTTTCATGAACTATTTCGACTTCAAAAAAGTCGAAGATTTTCATGAAAAGATTTCTGCTTCAAAAAAGTTGAAAATTTTCATTAAAAGATTTCGGCTTCAAAAAATTCAAAAACTTTCATGAAGTATTTCGGCTTCAAAAAGGTTGAAAATTTACATTAAAAGATTTGGGCTTCAAAAAAGTCAACGATTTTCATGAAAAGATTTCTGCTTCAAAAAAGTTGAAAATTTTCATGAAAAGATTTCGGCTTCAAAAAGTTTGAAAACTTTCATGAACTATTTCGACTTCAAAAAAGTCGAAGATTTTCATGAAAAGATTTCTGCTTCAAAAAAGTTGAAAATTTTCATTAAAAGATTTCGGCTTCAAAAAATTCCAAAACTTTCATGAAGTATTTCGGCTTCAAAAAAGTTGAAAATTTTCATGAAAAGATTTCGGCTTCAAAAAAGTTGAAAATTTTCATGAAGTATTTCGTCTGCAAAAAAGTCGAAGATTTTCATGAAAAGATTTCTGCTTCAAAAAAGTTGAACATTTTCATGAAAAGATTTCGGCTTCAAAAAAGTTTAAAATGTTCATGAAAAGATTTCGGCTTCAAAAAAGTTGAAAACTTTCATGAAGTATTTCGGCATCAAAAAAGTTGAAAACTTTAATGAAGTATTTCGGCTTCAAAAATGTTGAAAATTTTCATGAAAAGATTTCTATTTCAAAAAAGTTGAAAATTTTCATGAAAAGATTTCGGCTTCAAAAAAGTTGAAAATTTTCATGAAAAGATTTCAGCTTCAAAAAAGTCAAAGATTTTCTTGAAAAGATTTCTGCTTCAAAAAAGTTGAAAATTTTCATGAAAAGATTTCGGCTTCAAAAAAGTTGAAAATTTTCATGAAAAGATTTCGGCTTCAAAAAAGTTGAAAATTTTCATCAAGTATTTCGGCTTCAAAAAAGTCAAAGTATTTCATGAAAAGATTTCTGCTTCAAAAAAGTTGAAAATTTTCATGAAAAGATTTCGGCTTCAAAAAAGTTGAAAATTTACATGAAAAGATTTCGGCTTCAAAAAAGTTGAAAATTTTCATGAAAAGATTTCGGCATCAAAAAAGTCTAAAACTTTCATGAACTATTTCGGCATCAAAAAAGTCTAAAACTTTCATGAAGTATTTCTGCTTTAAAAATGTCAAAGTGACCCGGTTGAGTTTTTATTTTCTACATCTTTGCAATAAATTCATCTCTTCATTCAGTATTCAAGTTATTCCTCAATTAACTTGTTTTTGATCATCATACATCCTTATTTTATTTTTTCCTTTCTTACTTTTTGAATAAAAAACATTTTTGTATCATTACCCTTCTAATGCACAACATGGGTCAAAAATGAATCCACTTTCTATGTTATTTCATGTATGGCTGAGTGTTTCTATGATATATCTTTGAAATAAATACATTTTATCATTTTCTTTTCCAAGTATGCAGTAAATATCTTGTTTTTGTTAAGCACAAATCATCATTTGTATTTTTCCTTTCTTACTTTATGAACGAGCACAGCTTTTGTATTTCTACATCAAGTCAGAAACGACCCCAGAAACGACCCACATGCATTTACTATAGCATTTGCTGTGAAACGTGGTTGTTTCAGACATTTCACAGCTCAGCACAGCTCCCTTGGAACATCTAATACATGTAAGTATTGTTTTTAAATTGTTCTAACATCACTTTAGAAAATATTTGATGACAATTGTGAAAGATAACTGTACATAACATTTGATTAGGTTTAGGTTACCTTGAGAGTGAGTACATTACTTGTCAGAAAGTTACAAGTAATTACTATTAGCTAGCTAGCTGTTGACACTTCTATTTTAGTTAGCTAATTCTATTGTAGTTAGCTAACTATTATGTAGATTGCTAGGCTACTTAGCAAAGTACTTAGCTAAGCTACTTAGCCAAGTCACCAAAATAAAACTCTATGTATGTGTATGTATATTGATGTGCATCTGAAAATTTTATTGTGCTTTTGATTTTCTTTATCCAGAGTATGGCTGGTCCCAGATTTACTACTGAGATGGTTGTAGCGATGCTGCAGGAAGAACCAGATGAGGAGGCAATTTGTCTTGATTCAGAGTCTGAAATTTCTGATGATGATGACCCAGAATATTTGCCAGAGGGTCAAGCTGGAGTTGTGGGTGTGTCTGGGAATCCATGAAGAAGACTCCTCTGATGATACAGAAGACTCATCTGATGAGTCCTCTGAAGAGGAAACTCAGACCCAGTCCAATAGATTGAGTAAAAACGGATCTTACTGGAATGAGAATCCCCCCATTCATGGCAGAACAAGAAGCCATAACATTCTGAGGAGCTGCCCAGGACCTACACCTGGATCACCAGCTGTTTCACCAAAAGATGCCTGGGATATGTTCATGAGTGACAACATCATTGAGGAGGTTCTAATATGTACCAACTTAGAGGGACGAAGAACAGCCACAGCAAAAGGGAAAGAGTGGAGAAGCATTGATAAAGAAGAATTGATGGCCTTCATCAATTCTTGCAGGGGGGGAGAAGAGCTGGGATGTGGCCTTGCAGGAGCTGTTTGTGGATCCGCTGCAAAATCCAATTTACAAGGCCACCATGGGGCTTAGGAGATATGAAGATATCCGCCGCGTCATACGGTTTGACGACAAGAGGACCAGGGCTCTGCGACTGGAAACACACCACATGGCGACATTTAGGTACGTGTGGGACTGTTTCCTGGACAACTGCAGAAGAAAGTTCATCCCCAGTGACTGTGTCACCATAGATGAGCAGCTTGTGCCATTCCGAGGCAGGTGCAAGTTACGGCAACACATGCCCAGCAAGCCTGCAAAATATGGGATAAAAATCTTCTGGATGTGCGACGCAAGGGTACCTTATGCAATAGATGGAATTGTCTATACCGGGAGACAGCCAGGTTCAGAGGAACCTTGGAGAGAATGTCGTCCAGCAATTGTGCAGTGGAATCAGACAGACAGGTGAATGTAAAGTACAATAGAGAAACTAATGTATTAAGTTTTAGCACAATACCTACATACTTTTTCCCAATCTTTAATAATGTGTATTTTATTTTTTTATTTGATTTCTCTGTAAGCAAAATAGTAAAACAGAATAAAATGCAATGCAATGCAACAGATTATGGCGTTAGAGTTTAAAGAATTCCATGTTGAGTAAATTTACAATCTTTTCCCCCTCTCATAGGTCGCAACATCACAATTAGCAACTTCTTCACCAGTGTCCCGCTGGCTGAGAAGCTCCTCGAGAAGAACCTGACCATTGTTGGGACTCTTTGCCAGAACAAATCGGACATACCACCTATCATGAAGCCATCCAAATCACGGGAGATTCATAGCTCAGAATTCGGATTCAATGGCAACATGACCATGGTGAGCTATGTGCAGAAGAAGGGAAAAGCTGTTGTCCTCCTGAGCACTATGCATGATGACAAAGCAGTGGATGACAGCAGTCAGAAGAAGAAACAATGGGAAGATGTGGGTTTAAAAAACAAAACACAGCCACCACCCAGCCACAAGAGGACATCAGACAGGAGGGCCAAAGGAAGAGGAAGAGGTGCACGATCTGCCCAGTTACCAAAGACAGAAAAGTCAGCAGCTAGTGTTCCCAGTGCACCAGGCCTGTGTGCAAGGAGCACAAACTCTTAGTGATCATTTGTGAGGCATGTCAAAATTGAGAAGGCAATTTGTGCTCTAGTGATGTGTTCAGTTGTATTTCATTTTGTTTGGTCACATTCACCAGTTTACAGTTGTTAAATTACAGATACAGTTCAGTTCAACAGCCGTGTTATCTGTTATCAGAGGTATGTGTATGTGTGACAAAATGACAAATAAACATGTTGCAAATATGAAATACATAAGTGTTTGGCTCCACTCACTGCTAAAGTAATTACTTGAAACAAATTATTATTATAGTATTAATTCATTTAATTTTAAATCACACTTGGATGTATGGGTCATTTTTGACCCATGTGTGTAAACTTGATGTAGTAATAAAAAAAGCTATTTTTGTTCATAAAGCATGAAAGTAAAAATGGAAATAGTGATTGGTGGTAATCAAAAACAAGATATTTAAAGAATACTTGGAATATTCAATCATAAAATAAATTGATTTCAAAAGATAGAACAAAGAAAAACTCAGCCAGCATGAAGAAAGTCAAAGATTTTCATGAAAATTTTCAACTTTTTTGAAGCCGAAATACTTCATGAAAATCTTTGACTTTTTTGAAGCCGAAATCTTTTCATGAAAGTTTTCAACTTTTTTAAAGCCGAAATCTTTTCATGAAAATTTTGAACTTTTTTGAAGCAGAAATCTTTTCATCAAAATTTTCAAATTTTTTGAAGCCGAAATACTTCATGAAAGTTTTCAACCTTTTTGAAGCTGAAATACTTCATGAAAATTTTTACCTTTTTTAAAGCCAAAATCCTGTCATGAAAATTTTCAACTTTGTTGAAGCCGAAATCTTTTCATGAAAATTTTCAACTTTTTTGAAGCCGAACTCTTTTCATGAAAAATTTCAATTTTGTTGAAGCTGAAATCTTTTCATGGAAATTTTCAACTTTTTTGAAGCCAAAATCGTTTCATGAAGATCTTCAACTTTTTTGAAGCAAAAATCTTTTCATCAAAATTTTCAAATTTTTTGAAGCTGAAATACTTCATGAAAATGTTCAACTTTTTTGAAGCCGAAATCTTTTCATGAAAATTTTCAACTTTTTTGAAGGCTAAATCTTTTCATGAAAATTTTTAACTTTGTTGAAGCAGAAATCTTTTCATGAAAATTTTCAACTTTGTTGAAGCAGAAATCTTTTCATGAAAATTTTAAAGCAGAAATCTTTTCATGAAAATTTTCAACTTTTTTGAAGCTGAAATCTTTTCATGTAAATTTTCAACTTTTTTGAAACCAAAATACTTCATGAAAATTTTTGACTTTTTTGAAGCCGAAATCTTTTCATGAAAATCTTCGACTTTTTTGAAGCAGAAATCTTTTTATGAAAATTTTCAACTTTTTTGAAGCAGAAATCTTTTCATGAAAATTTTAAAGCAGAAATCTTTTCATGAAAATTTTCAACTTTTTTGAAGCTGAAATCTTTTCATGTAAATTTTCAACTTTTTTGAAACCAAAATACTTCATGAAAATTTTCGACTTTTTTGAAGCCGAAATCTTTTCATGAAAATCTTCGACTTTTTTGAAGCAGAAATCTTTTTATGAAAATTTTCAACTTTTTTGAAGCAGAAATCTTTTCATGAAAATTTTCAACTTTTTTAAAGCCAAAATCCTGTAATGAAAAATTTCAATTTTGTTGAAGCAGAAATCTTTTCATGAAAATCTTCGACTTTTTTGAAGCAGAAATCTTTTTATGAAAATTTTCAACTTTTTTGAAGCAGAAATCTTTTCATGAAAATTTTCAACTTTTTTAAAGCCAAAATCCTGTAATGAAAAATTTCAATTTTGTTGAAGCAGAAATCTTTTCATGAAAATTTTCAATTTTGTTGAAGCAGAAATCTTTTCATGAAAATTTTCAACTTTGTTGAAGCAGAAATCTTTTCATGAAAATTTTAAAGCAGAAATCTTTTCATGAAAATTTTCAACTTTTTTGAAGCCGAAATCTTTTCATGTAAACTTTCAACTTTTTTGAAACCAAAATACTTCATGAAAATTTTTGACTTTTTTGAAGCCGAAATCTTTTCATGAAAATCTTCAACGTTTTTGAAGCAGAAATCTTTTCATGAAAATTTTCAAATTTTTTAAAGCCAAAATCCTGTAATGAAAAATTTCAATTTTGTTGAAGCAGAAATCTTTTCATGAAAATTTTCAACTTTGTTGAAGCAGAAATCTTTTCATGAAAATTTTAAAGCAGAAATCTTTTCATGAAAATTTTCAACTTTTTTGAAGCCGAAATCTTTTCATGTAAATTTTCAACTTTTTTGAAACCAAAATACTTCATGAAAATTTTTGACTTTTTTGAAGCCGAAATCTTTTCATGAAAATTTTCAACTTTTTTGAAGCAGAAATCTTTTCATGAAAATTTTCAACTTTTTTAAAGCCAAAATCCTGTAATGAAAAATTTCAATTTTGTTCTAGCTGAAATCTTTTCATGGAAATTTTCAACTTTTTTGAAGCCAAAATCTTGTCATGAAAATTTTCAACTTTTTTGAAGCAGAAATCTTTTCATAAAAATTATCAACTTTTTTGAAAATGAAACCTTTTCATCAAAATTTTCAACTTTTTTGAAGCCGAAATCTTTTCATGTAAATTTTTAACTTTTTTGAAACCGAAATACTTCATGGAAATGTTCAACTTTTTTGAAGCCGAAATCTTTTCATGAAAATTTTCAACTTTTTTGAAGGCTAAATCTTTTCATGAAAATTTTTAACTTTGTTGAAGCAGAAATCTTTTCATGAAAATTTTCAACTTTGTTGAAGCAGAAATCTTTTCATGAAAATTTTCAAGCAGAAATCTTTTCATGAAAATTTTCAACTTTTTTGAAGCTGAAATCTTTTCATGTAAATTTTCAACTTTTTTGAAACCAAAATACTTCATGAAAATTTTTGACTTTTTTGAAGCCGAAATCTTTTCATGAAAATCTTCGACTTTTTTGAAGCAGAAATCTTTTTATGAAAATTTTCAACTTTTTTGTAGCCGAAATGTTTTCATTAAAATTTTCAACTTTTTTAAATCCGAAATCTTTTCATGAAAATCTTTGACTTTTTTAATGCAGAAATATTTTCATGAAAATTTTCAAGCAGAAATCTTTTCATGAAAATTTTCAATTTTTTTAAGCAGAAATCTTTTCATGTAAATTTTCAACTTTTTTGAATCCGAAATACTTCATGAAAATTTTCAACTTTTTTGAAGCCGAAATGTTTTCATTAAAATTTTCAACTTTTTTAAATCCGAAATCTTTTCATGAATCTTTTCATGAAAATTTTGAAGCAGAAATCTTTTCATGAAAATTTTCAACTTTTTTGAAGCCGAAATCTTTTCATGAAAGTTTTCAACTTTTTGAAGCAAAAATACTTCATGAAAATTTTCAACTTTTTAAAAAGCTTGAAATTTTCAACTTTTTTGAAACAGAAATCTTTTCATGTAAATTTTGAACTTTTTTGAAAATGAAATCTTTTCATGAAAATTTTGAACTTTTTTGAAGCCGAAATACTTATTGAAAATTTTCAACTTTTTTGAAGTCGAAATACTTCATGAAAGTTTTCAACTTTTTCAAAGCTGAAATACTTCATGAAAGTTTTCAACTTTTTTAAAGCTGAAATCTTTATATGTAAATTTTCAACTTTATTCAAACTGATATTCTACATTTTCTAACATGTTTTTGAGACATAAAGTGACACTTACTGTTCAGACTACATTTTCTAACTCAAAGTGTCGTTTCAAAGTAAAAATACTATTAGAAGGAGTGATTCAGACAAAATTAGATGAAACAGCTGTACTGATAAGAAATGAGCGCAGTTACATGAAATGACATCAAAATCAACATTCCCTGAGCCAGAAAACGCTATTAACAGCTTTAGTGATCAAATTGAGCGTATCTTGCGAAGCTGAGCTCGAAAGTGACATGAAACATGTTTTTGAGACATAAAGTGACACTTACAGTGAATACCTGTCCTGACTACATTTTTTAACTCAAAGTGTCGTTTCAAAGTAAAAATACTGTTAGAAGGAGTGATTCATCAAAAATAAGATGAAACAGCAGCACTGGTAACAAATGAGCGCAGTTACATGAAATGACATCAAAATCAACATTCCCTGAGCCAGACAACGCTATTAACAGCTTTAGTGATCAAATTGAGCGTATCTTGCGAAGCTGAGCTCGAAAGTGACATGAAACATGTTTTTGAGACATAAAGTGACACTTACAGTGAATACCTGTCCTGACTACATTTTCTAACTCAAAGTGTCGTTTCAAAGTAAAAATACTGTTAGAAGGAGTGATTCAGACAAAATTAGATGAAACAGCAGCACTGGTAACAAATGAGCGCAGTTACATGAAATGACATCAAAATCAACATTCCCTGAGCCAGACAACGCTATTAACAGCTTTAGTGATCAAATTGAGCGTATCTTGCGAAGCTGAGCTCGAAAGTGACATGAAACATGTTTTTGAGACATAAAGTGACACTTACAGTGAATACCTGTTCTGACTACATTTTCTAACTCAAAGTGTCGTTTCAAAGTAAAAATACTGTTAGAAGGAGTGATTCAGACAAAATTAGATGAAACAGCAGCACTGGTAACAAACAACGATATTAACAGCTTTAGTGATCAAATTGAGCGTATCTTGCGAAGCTGAGCTCGAAAGTGACATGAAACAAGTTTTTGAGACATAAAGTGACACTTACTGTTCAGACTACATTTTTAACTCAAAGTGCCGTTTCAAAGTAAAAATACTGTTAGAAGGAGTGATTCAGACAAAATTAGATGAAACAGCTGTACTGGTAACAAATGAGCGCAGTTACATGAAATGACATCAAAATCAACATTCCCTGAGCCAGACAACGCTATTAACAGCTTTAGTGATCAAATTGAGCGTATCTTGCGAAGTTGTGCTCGAAAGTGACATGAAACATGTTTTGAACAGTAAGTGTCACTTTATGTCTCAAAAACATGTTTCATGTCACTTTCGAGCTCAGCTTCGCAAGATACGCTCAATTTGATCACTGAAGCTGTTAATATCGTTGATTGTTAGCAGTACAGCTGTTTCAACTAATTTTGTCTGAAACACTCCTTCTAACAGTATTTTTACTTTGAAACGACGCTTTCAGTTAGAAAATATAGTCAGAACAGGTATTCACTGTAAGTGTCACTTTATGTCTCAAAAACATGTTTCATGTCACTTTCGAGCTCAGCTTCGCAAGATACGCTCAATTTGATCACTAAAGCTGTTAATAGCGTTGTCTGGCTCAGGGAATGTTGATTTTGATGTCATTTCATGTAACTGCGCTCATTTTTTACCACTACAGCTGTTTCATCTAATTTTGCCTGAAACACTCCTTCTAACAGTATTTTTACTTTGAAACGACGCTTTCAGTTAGAAAATGTAGTCAGAACAGGTATTCACTGTAAGTGTCACTTTATGTCTCAAAAACATGTTTCATGTCACTTTCGAGCTCAGCTTCGCAAGATACGCTCAATTTGATCACTAAAGCTGTTAATAGCGTTGTCTGGCTCAGGGAATGTTGATTTTGATGTCATTTCATGTAACTGCGCTCATTTTTTACCACTACAGCTGTTTCATCTAATTTTGCCTGAAAAACTCCTTCTAACAGTATTTTTACTTTGAAACGACACTTTGAGTTAGAAAATGCAGTCTGAACAGTAAGTGTCACTTTTTGTCTGAAAAACATGTTTCATGTCACTTTCGAGCTCAGCTTCGCAAGATACGCTCAATTTGATCACTAAAGCTGTTAATATCGTTGTTTGTTACCAGTACAGCTGTTTCATCTAATTTTGTCTGAATCACTCCCTCTAACAGTATTTTTACTTTGAAACGACACTTTGAGTTAGAAAATGTAGAATATCAGTTTGAATAAAGTCGAAAATTTTCATGAAAAGATTTCTGCTTCAAAAAAGTATAAATTTTTCATGACAGGATTTTGGCTTTAAAAAAGGTAAAAATTTTCATGAAAAGATTTCGGCTTCAAAAAAGTTGAAAATTTTCATGAAAAGATTTACACTTCAAAAAAGTTGAAAATGTTCATGAATTTTTTCGACTTCAAAAAAGTCTAAGATTTTCATGAAAAGATTTCTGCTTCAAAAACTTGAAAATTTTCATGAAAAGATTTCGTATTCAAAAAAGTTGAAAATTTTCATGAAAATATTTACACTTCAAAAAAGTTGAAAATGTTCATGAATTTTTTCGACTTCAAAAAAGTTGAAAAAATGTCATGAACTATTTCGGCATCAAAAAAGTTGAAAATTTACATTAAAAGATTTCGGCTTCAAAAAAGTCAAAAATTTTCATGAAGTATTTCTGCTTCAAAAACTTGAAAATTTTCATGAAAAGATTTCGGCTTCAAAAAAGTTGAAAATTTTCATGAAAAGATTTACACTTCAAAAAAGTTGAAAATGTTCATGAATTTTTTCGACTTCAAAAAAGTCTAAGATTTTCATGAAAAGATTTCTGCTTCAAAAAGTTGAAAATTTTCATGAAAAGATTTCGGCTTCAAAAAAGTTGAAAATTTTAATGAAAAGATTTAGACTTCAAAAAAGTTGAAAATGTCCATGAATTTTTTCGACTTCAAAAAAGTCGAACATTTTCATGAAAAGATTTCTGCTTCAAAAAGTTTAAAATTTTCATGTATTTTTTCAACTTCAAAAAAGTTAAACATTTTCATCAAAAGATTTCTGCTTCAAAATAGTTGACAATTTTCATGAATAGATTTCTGCTTCAAGAAAGTTGAAAATTTTCATGAACTATTTCGGCATCAAAAAAGTTGAAAATTTACATTAAAAGATTTCGGCTTTCAAAAAAGTAAAAAATTTTCATGAAGTATTTCGGCTTCAAAAAAGTTGAAAATTTTCATGAAAAGATTTCTGCTTCAAAAAGTTGAAAATTTTCATGAAAAGATTTCGGCTTCAAAAAAGTTGAAAATTTTCATGAACTATTTCGGCATCAAAAAAGTTGAAAATTTGCATGAAAAGATTTCGGCTTCAAAAAAGTTGAAAATTTTCATGAAGTATTTGGGCTTCAAAAAAGTCAATGATTTTCATGAAAAGATTTCTGCTTCAGAAAAGTCGAACATTTTCATGAAGTATTTCGGCTTCAAAAAGGTTGAAAATTTACATTAAAAGATTTGGGCTTCAAAAAAGTCAACGATTTTCATGAAAAGATTTCGGCTTCAAAAAAGTTGAAAATTTTCATGAAATAATTTCAGCTTCAGAAAAGTTGAAAATTTTCATGACAGGATTATGGCTTTAAAAAAGGTAAGAATTTTCATGAAGTATTTCGGCTTCAAAAAAGTTAAAAATTTTCATCAAAAGATTTCTGCTTGAGAAAAGTTGAAAATTTTCATGAAAAGATTTCGGCTTCAAAAAAGTTGAAAATTTTCTTGAAGTATTTCGGCTTCAAAAAAGTTGAAAATTTTCATGACAAGATTTCGGCTTCAAAAAAGTTGAAAATTTTCATGAAATAATTTCGGCTTCAAAAAAGTTGAAAATTTTCATGAAAAGATTTCGGCTTCAAAAAAGTTGAAAATTTTCATGACAGGATTTTGGCTTTACAAAAAGTAAAAATTTTCATAAAGTATTTCGGCTTCAAAAAGGTTGAAAACTTTCATGAACTATTTCGACTTCAAAAAAGTCGAAGATTTTCATGAAAAGATTTCTGCTTCAAAAAAGTTGAAAATTTTCATTAAAAGATTTCGGCTTCAAAAAATTCAAAAACTTTCATGAAGTATTTCGGCTTCAAAAAGGTTGAAAATTTACATTAAAAGATTTGGGCTTCAAAAAAGTCAACGATTTTCATGAAAAGATTTCTGCTTCAAAAAAGTTGAAAATTTTCATGAAAAGATTTCGGCGTCAAAAAGTTTGAAAATTTTCATGAAAATATTTCGGCTTCAAAAAAGTTAAAAATGTTCATGAATTTTTTCGACGTCAAAAAATTCTAAGATTTTCATGAAAAGATTTCAGCTTCAAAAAAGTCAAAGATTTTCTTGAAAAGATTTCTGCTTCAAAAAAGTTGAAAATTTTCATGACAGGATTTTGGCTTTAAAAAAGTTGAAAATTTTCATGAAAAGATTTCGGCTTCAAAAAGGTTGAAAACTTTCATGAACTATTTCGACTTCAAAAAAGTCGAAGATTTTCATGAAAAGATTTCTGCTTCAAAAAAGTTGAAAATTTTCATTAAAAGATTTCGGCTTCAAAAAATTCCAAAACTTTCATGAAGTATTTCGGCTTCAAAAAAGTTGAAAATTTTCATGAAAAGATTTCGGCTTCAAAAAAGTTGAAAATTTTCATGAAGTATTTCGGCTGCAAAAAAGTCGAAGATTTTCATGAAAAGATTTCTGCTTCAAAAAAGTTGAACATTTTCATGAAAAGATTTCGGCTTCAAAAAAGTTTAAAATGTTCATGAAAAGATTTCGGCTCCAAAAAGTTGAAAATTTTCATGAAAAGATTTCGGCTTCAAATAAGTTGAAAATTTTCATGAAAAGATTTCGGCTTCAAAAAAGTATAAAATTTTCATCAAGTATTTCGGCTTCAAAAAAGTCAAAGTATTTCATGAAAAGATTTCTGCTTCAAAAAAGTTGAAAATTTTCATGAAAAGATTTCGGCTTCAAAAAAGTTGAAAATTTACATGAAAAGATTTCGGCTTCAAAAAAGTTGAAAATTTTCATGAAAAGATTTCAGCTTCAAAAAAGTTGAAAATTTTCATGACAGCATTATGGCTTTAAAAAAGGTAAGAATTTTCATCAAGTATTTCGGCTTCAAAAAAGTCGAAGTATTTCATGAAAAGATTTCTGCTTCAAAAAAGTTGAAAATTTTCATTAAAAGATTTCGGCTTCAAAAAATTCAAAAACTTTCATGAAGTATTTCGGCTTCAAAAAAGTTGAAAATTTTCATGAAAAGATTTCGGCTTCAAAAAGGTTGAAAAATTTCATGAACTATTTCGACTTCAAAAAAGTCGAAGATTTTCATGAAAAGATTTCTGCTTCAAAAAAGTTGAAAATTTTCATTAAAAGATTTCGGCTTCAAAAAATTCCAAAACTTTCATGAAGTATTTCGGCTTCAAAAAAGTTGAAAATTTTCATGAAAAGATTTCTGCTTCAAAAAAGTTGAACATTTTCATGAAAAGATTTCGGCTTCAAAAAAGTTTAAAATGTTCATGAAAAGATTTCGGCTTCAAAAAAGTTGAAAACTTTCATGAAGTATTTCGGCATCAAAAAAGTTGAAAACTTTAATGAAGTATTTCGGCTTCAAAAATGTTGAAAATTTTCATGAAAAGATTTCTATTTCAAAAAAGTTGAAAATTTTCATGAAAAGATTTCGGCTTCAAAAAAGTTGAAAATTTTCATGAAAAGATTTCAACTTCAAAAAAGTCAAAGATTTTCTTGAAAAGATTTCTGCTTCAAAAAAGTTGAAAATTTTCATGACAGGATTTTGGCTTTAAAAAAGGTAAAAATTTTCATGACAAGATTTCGGCTCCAAAAAGTTGAAAATTTTCATGAAAAGATTTCGGCTTCAAAAAAGTTGAAAATTTTCATGAAAAGATTTCGGCTTCAAAAAAGTTGAAAATTTTCATCAAGTATTTCGGCTTCAAAAAAGTCAAAGTATTTCATGAAAAGATTTCTGCTTCAAAAAAGTTGAAAATTTTCATGAAAAGATTTCGGCTTCAAAAAAGTTGAAAATTTTCATGAAAAGATTTCAGCTTCAAAAAAGTTGAAAATTTTCATGACAGCATTATGGCTTTAAAAAAGGTAAGAATTTTCATCAAGTATTTCGGCTTCAAAAAAGTCAAAGTATTTCATGAAAAGATTTCTGCTTCAAAAAAGTTGAAAATTTTCATGAAAAGATTTTGGCTTCAAAAAAGTTGAAAATTTTCATGAACTATTTCGGCATCAAAAAAGTCTAAAACTTTCATGAAGTATTTCTGCTTTAAAAATGTCAAAGTGACCCGGTTGAGTTTTTATTTTCTACATCTTTGCAATAAATTCATCTCTTCATTCAGTATTCAAGGTATTCCTCAATTAACTTGTTTTTGATCATCATACATCCTTATTTTATTTTTTCCTTTCTTACTTTTTGAATAAAAAACATTTTTGTATCATTACCCTTCTAATGCACAACATGGGTCAAAAATGAATCCACTTTCTATGTTATTTCATGTATGGCTGAGTGTTTCTATGATATATCTTTGAAATAAATACATTTTATCATTTTCTTTTCCAAGTATGCAGTAAATATCTTGTTTTTGTTAAGCACAAATCATCATTTGTATTTTTCCTTTCTTACTTTATGAACGAGCACAGCTTTTGTATTTCTACATCAAGTCAGAAACGACCCCAGAAACGACCCACATGCATTTACTATAGCATTTGCTGTGAAACGTGGTTGTTTCAGACATTTCACAGCTCAGCACAGCTCCCTTGGAACATCTAATACATGTAAGTATTGTTTTTAAATTGTTCTAACATCACTTTAGAAAATATTTGATGACAATTGTGAAAGATAACTGTACATAACATTTGATTAGGTTTAGGTTACCTTGAGAGTGAGTACATTACTTGTCAGAAAGTTACAAGTAATTACTATTAGCTAGCTAGCTGTTGACACTTCTATTTTAGTTAGCTAATTCTATTGTAGTTAGCTAACTATTATGTAGATTGCTAGGCTACTTAGCAAAGTACTTAGCTAAGCTACTTAGCCAAGTCACCAAAATAAAACTCTATGTATGTGTATGTATATTGATGTGCATCTGAAAATTTTATTGTGCTTTTGATTTTCTTTATCCAGAGTATGGCTGGTCCCAGATTTACTACTGAGATGGTTGTAGCGATGCTGCAGGAAGAACCAGATGAGGAGGCAATTTGTCTTGATTCAGAGTCTGAAATTTCTGATGATGATGACCCAGAATATTTGCCAGAGGGTCAAGCTGGAGTTGTGGGTGTGTCTGGGAATCCATGAAGAAGACTCCTCTGATGATACAGAAGACTCATCTGATGAGTCCTCTGAAGAGGAAACTCAGACCCAGTCCAATAGATTGAGTAAAAACGGATCTTACTGGAATGAGAATCCCCCCATTCATGGCAGAACAAGAAGCCATAACATTCTGAGGAGCTGCCCAGGACCTACACCTGGATCACCAGCTGTTTCACCAAAAGATGCCTGGGATATGTTCATGAGTGACAACATCATTGAGGAGGTTCTAATATGTACCAACTTAGAGGGACGAAGAACAGCCACAGCAAAAGGGAAAGAGTGGAGAAGCATTGATAAAGAAGAATTGATGGCCTTCATCAATTCTTGCAGGGGGGGAGAAGAGCTGGGATGTGGCCTTGCAGGAGCTGTTTGTGGATCCGCTGCAAAATCCAATTTACAAGGCCACCATGGGGCTTAGGAGATATGAAGATATCCGCCGCGTCATACGGTTTGACGACAAGAGGACCAGGGCTCTGCGACTGGAAACACACCACATGGCGACATTTAGGTACGTGTGGGACTGTTTCCTGGACAACTGCAGAAGAAAGTTCATCCCCAGTGACTGTGTCACCATAGATGAGCAGCTTGTGCCATTCCGAGGCAGGTGCAAGTTACGGCAACACATGCCCAGCAAGCCTGCAAAATATGGGATAAAAATCTTCTGGATGTGCGACGCAAGGGTACCTTATGCAATAGATGGAATTGTCTATACCGGGAGACAGCCAGGTTCAGAGGAACCTTGGAGAGAATGTCGTCCAGCAATTGTGCAGTGGAATCAGACAGACAGGTGAATGTAAAGTACAATAGAGAAACTAATGTATTAAGTTTTAGCACAATACCTACATACTTTTTCCCAATCTTTAATAATGTGTATTTTATTTTTTTATTTGATTTCTCTGTAAGCAAAATAGTAAAACAGAATAAAATGCAATGCAATGCAACAGATTATGGCGTTAGAGTTTAAAGAATTCCATGTTGAGTAAATTTACAATCTTTTCCCCCTCTCATAGGTCGCAACATCACAATTAGCAACTTCTTCACCAGTGTCCCGCTGGCTGAGAAGCTCCTCGAGAAGAACCTGACCATTGTTGGGACTCTTTGCCAGAACAAATCGGACATACCACCTATCATGAAGCCATCCAAATCACGGGAGATTCATAGCTCAGAATTCGGATTCAATGGCAACATGACCATGGTGAGCTATGTGCAGAAGAAGGGAAAAGCTGTTGTCCTCCTGAGCACTATGCATGATGACAAAGCAGTGGATGACAGCAGTCAGAAGAAGAAACAATGGGAAGATGTGGGTTTAAAAAACAAAACACAGCCACCACCCAGCCACAAGAGGACATCAGACAGGAGGGCCAAAGGAAGAGGAAGAGGTGCACGATCTGCCCAGTTACCAAAGACAGAAAAGTCAGCAGCTAGTGTTCCCAGTGCACCAGGCCTGTGTGCAAGGAGCACAAACTCTTAGTGATCATTTGTGAGGCATGTCAAAATTGAGAAGGCAATTTGTGCTCTAGTGATGTGTTCAGTTGTATTTCATTTTGTTTGGTCACATTCACCAGTTTACAGTTGTTAAATTACAGATACAGTTCAGTTCAACAGCCGTGTTATCTGTTATCAGAGGTATGTGTATGTGTGACAAAATGACAAATAAACATGTTGCAAATATGAAATACATAAGTGTTTGGCTCCACTCACTGCTAAAGTAATTACTTGAAACAAATTATTATTATAGTATTAATTCATTTAATTTTAAATCACACTTGGATGTATGGGTCATTTTTGACCCATGTGTGTAAACTTGATGTAGTAATAAAAAAAGCTATTTTTGTTCATAAAGCATGAAAGTAAAAATGGAAATAGTGATTGGTGGTAATCAAAAACAAGATATTTAAAGAATACTTGGAATATTCAATCATAAAATAAATTGATTTCAAAAGATAGAACAAAGAAAAACTCAGCCAGCATGAAGAAAGTCAAAGATTTTCATGAAAATTTTCAACTTTTTTGAAGCCGAAATACTTCATGAAAATCTTTGACTTTTTTGAAGCCGAAATCTTTTCATGAAAGTTTTCAACTTTTTTAAAGCCGAAATCTTTTCATGAAAATTTTGAACTTTTTTGAAGCAGAAATCTTTTCATCAAAATTTTCAAATTTTTTGAAGCCGAAATACTTCATGAAAGTTTTCAACCTTTTTGAAGCTGAAATACTTCATGAAAATTTTTACCTTTTTTAAAGCCAAAATCCTGTCATGAAAATTTTCAACTTTGTTGAAGCCGAAATCTTTTCATGAAAATTTTCAATTTTGTTGAAGCTGAAATCTTTTCATGGAAATTTTCAACTTTTTTGAAGCCAAAATCGTTTCATGAAGATCTTCAACTTTTTTGAAGCAAAAATCTTTTCATCAAAATTTTCAAATTTTTTGAAGCTGAAATACTTCATGAAAATGTTCAACTTTTTTGAAGCCGAAATCTTTTCATGAAAATTTTCAACTTTGTTGAAGCAGAAATCTTTTCATGAAAATTTTCAACTTTGTTGAAGCAGAAATCTTTTCATGAAAATTTTAAAGCAGAAATCTTTTCATGAAAATTTTCAACTTTTTTGAAGCTGAAATCTTTTCATGTAAATTTTCAACTTTTTTGAAACCAAAATACTTCATGAAAATTTTTGACTTTTTTGAAGCCGAAATCTTTTCATGAAAATCTTCGACTTTTTTGAAGCAGAAATCTTTTTATGAAAATTTTCAACTTTTTTGAAGCAGAAATCTTTTCATGAAAATTTTAAAGCAGAAATCTTTTCATGAAAATTTTCAACTTTTTTGAAGCTGAAATCTTTTCATGTAAATTTTCAACTTTTTTGAAACCAAAATACTTCATGAAAATTTTCGACTTTTTTGAAGCCGAAATCTTTTCATGAAAATCTTCGACTTTTTTGAAGCAGAAATCTTTTTATGAAAATTTTCAACTTTTTTGAAGCAGAAATCTTTTCATGAAAATTTTCAACTTTTTTAAAGCCAAAATCCTGTAATGAAAAATTTCAATTTTGTTGAAGCAGAAATCTTTTCATGAAAATTTTCAATTTTGTTGAAGCAGAAATCTTTTCATGAAAATTTTCAACTTTGTTGAAGCAGAAATCTTTTCATGAAAATTTTAAAGCAGAAATCTTTTCATGAAAATTTTCAACTTTTTTGAAACCAAAATACTTCATGAAAATTTTTGACTTTTTTGAAGCCGAAATCTTTTCATGAAAATTTTCAACTTTTTTGAAGCAGAAATCTTTTCATGAAAATTTTCAACTTTTTTAAAGCCAAAATCCTGTAGTGAAAAATTTCAATTTTGTTGAAGCAGAAATCTTTTCATGAAAATTTTCAACTTTGTTGAAGCAGAAATCTTTTCATGAAAATTTTAAAGCAGAAATCTTTTCATGAAAATTTTCAACTTTTTTGAAGCCGAAATCTTTTCATGTAAATTTTCAACTTTTTTGAAACCAAAATACTTCATGAAAATTTTTGACTTTTTTGAAGCCGAAATCTTTTCATGAAAATTTTCAACTTTTTTGAAGCAGAAATCTTTTCATGAAAATTTTCAACTTTTTTAAAGCCAAAATCCTGTAATGAAAAATTTCAATTTTGTTCTAGCTGAAATCTTTTCATGGAAATTTTCAACTTTTTTGAAGCCAAAATCTTGTCATGAAAATTTTCAACTTTTTTGAAGCAGAAATCTTTTCATAAAAATTATCAACTTTTTTGAAAATGAAACCTTTTCATCAAAATTTTCAACTTTTTTGAAGCCGAAATTTTTTCATGTAAATTTTTAACTTTTTTGAAACCGAAATACTTCATGGAAATGTTCAACTTTTTTGAAGCCGAAATCTTTTCATGAAAATTTTGAACTTTTTTGAAGCAGAAATCTTTTCATCAAAATTTTCAAATTTTTTGAAGCTGAAATACTTCATGAAATTTTTTACCTTTTTTAAAGCCAAAATCCTGTCATGAAAATTTTCAACTTTGTTGAAGCCGAAATCTTTTCATGAAAATTTTGAACTTTTTTGAAGCAGAAATCTTTTCATGAAAATCTTCAACTTTTTTGAAGCAGAAATACTTTATGAAAATGTTCAACTTTTTTGAAGCCGAAATCTTTTCATGAAAATTTTCAACTTTTTTGAAGGCTAAATCTTTTCATGAAAATTTTTAACTTTGTTGAAGCAGAAATCTTTTCATGAAAATTTTCAACTTTGTTGAAGCAGAAATCTTTTCATGAAAATTTTCAAGCAGAAATCTTTTCATGAAAATTTTCAACTTTTTTGAAGCTGAAATCTTTTCATGTAAATTTTCAACTTTTTTGAAACCAAAATACTTCATGAAAATTTTTGACTTTTTTGAAGCCGAAATCTTTTCATGAAAATGGTCAACTTTTTTGAAGCCGAAATCTTTTTATGAAAATTTTCAACTTTTTTGTAGCCGAAATGTTTTCATTAAAATTTTCAACTTTTTTAAATCCGAAATCTTTTCATGAAAATCTTTGACTTTTTTAATGCAGAAATATTTTTATGAAAATTTTCAAGCAGAAATCTTTTCATGAAAATTTTCAATTTTTTTAAGCAGAAATCTTTTCATGTAAATTTTCAACTTTTTTGAATCCGAAATACTTCATGAAAATTTTCAACTTTTTTGTAGCCGAAATGTTTTCATTAAAATTTTCAACTTTTTGAAGCAAAAATACTTCATGAAAATTTTCAACTTTTTAAAAAGCTTGAAATTTTCAACTTTTTTGAAACAGAAATCTTTTCATGTAAATTTTGAACTTTTTTGAAAATGAAATCTTTTCATGAAAATTTTGAACTTTTTTGAAGCCGAAATACTTATTGAAAATTTTCAACTTTTTTGAAGTCGAAATACTTCATGAAAGTTTTCAACTTTTTCAAAGCTGAAATACTTCATGAAAGTTTTCAACTTTTTTAAAGCTGAAATCTTTATATGTAAATTTTCAACTTTATTCAAACTGATATTCTACATTTTCTAACATGTTTTTGAGACATAAAGTGACACTTACTGTTCAGACTACATTTTCTAACTCAAAGTGTCGTTTCAAAGTAAAAATACTATTAGAAGGAGTGATTCAGACAAAATTAGATGAAACAGCTGTACTGATTAGAAATGAGCGCAGTTACATGAAATGACATCAAAATCAACATTCCCTGAGCCAGAAAACGCTATTAACAGCTTTAGTGATCAAATTGAGCGTATCTTGCGAAGCTGAGCTCGAAAGTGACATGAAACATGTTTTTGAGACATAAAATGACACTTACTGTTCAGACTACATTTTCTAACTCAAAGTGCCGTTTCAAAGTAAAAATACTGTTAGAAGGCGTGATTCAGACAAAATTAGATGAAACAGCTGTACTGGTAACAAACAACGATATTAACAGCTTTAGTGATCAAATTGAGCGTATCTTGCGAAGCTGAGCTCGAAAGTGACATGAAACATGTTTTTGAGACATAAAATGACACTTACTGTTCAGACTACATTTTCTAACTCAAAGTGCCGTTTCAAAGTAAAAATACTGTTAGAAGGAGTGATTCAGACAATATTAGATGAAACAGCTGTACTGGTAACAAATGAGCGCAGTTACATGAAATGACATCAAAATCAACATTCCCTGAGCCAGACAACGCTATTAACAGCTTTAGTGATCAAATTGAGCGTATCTTGCGAAGCTGAGCTCGAAAGTGACATGAAACATGTTTTTCAGACATAAAGTGACACTTACAATGAATACCTGTCCTGACTACATTTTTTAACTCAAAGTGTCGTTTCAAAGTAAAAATACTGTTAGAAGGAGTGATTCATCAAAAATAAGATGAAACAGCAGCACTGGTAACAAATGAGCGCAGTTACATGAAATGACATCAAAATCAACATTCCCTGAGCCAGACAACGCTATTAACAGCTTTAGTGATCAAATTGAGCGTATCTTGCGAAGCTGAGCTCGAAAGTGACATGAAACATGTTTTTGAGACATAAAGTGACACTTACAGTGAATACCTGTTCTGACTACATTTTCTAACTCAAAGTGTCGTTTCAAAGTAAAAATATTGTTAGAAGGAGTGATTCAGACAAAATTAGATGAAACAGCAGCACTGGTAACAAATGAGCGCAGTTACATGAAATGACATCAAAATCAACATTCCCTGAGCCAGACAACGCTATTAACAGCTTTAGTGATCAAATTGAGCGTATCTTGCGAAGCTGAGCTCGAAAGTGACATGAAACATGTTTTTGAGACATAAAGTGACACTTACAGTGAATACCTGTTCTGACTACATTTTCTAACTCAAAGTGTCGTTTCAAAGTAAAAATACTGTTAGAAGGAGTGATTCAGACAAAATTAGATGAAACAGCAGCACTGGTAACAAACAACGATATTAACAGCTTTAGTGATCAAATTGAGCGTATCTTGCGAAGCTGAGCTCGAAAGTGACATGAAACAAGTTTTTGAGACATAAAGTGACACTTACTGTTCAGACTACATTTTTAACTCAAAGTGCCGTTTCAAAGTAAAAATACTGTTAGAAGGAGTGATTCAGACAAAATTAGATGAAACAGCTGTACTGGTAACAAATGAGCGCAGTTACATGAAATGACATCAAAATCAACATTCCCTGAGCCAGACAACGCTATTAACAGCTTTAGTGATCAAATTGAGCGTATCTTGCGAAGTTGTGCTCGAAAGTGACATGAAACATGTTTTGAACAGTAAGTGTCACTTTATGTCTCAAAAACATGTTTCATGTCACTTTCGAGCTCAGCTTCGCAAGATACGCTCAATTTGATCACTAAAGCTGTTAATATCGTTGATTGTTAGCAGTACAGCTGTTTCAACTAATTTTGTCTGAAACACTCCTTCTAACAGTATTTTTACTTTGAAACGACGCTTTCAGTTAGAAAATGTAGTCAGAACAGGTATTCACTGTAAGTGTCACTTTATGTCTCAAAAACATGTTTCATGACACTTTCGAGCTCAGCTTCGCAAGATACGCTCAATTTGATCACTAAAGCTGTTAATAGCGTTGTCTGGCTCAGGGAATGTTGATTTTGATGTCATTTCATGTAACTGCGCTCATTTTTTACCACTACAGCTGTTTCATCTAATTTTGCCTGAAACACTCCTTCTAACAGTATTTTTACTTTGAAACGACGCTTTCAGTTAGAAAATGTAGTCAGAACAGGTATTCACTGTAAGTGTCACTTTATGTCTCAAAAACATGTTTCATGTCACTTTCGAGCTCAGCTTCGCAAGATACGCTCAATTTGATCACTAAAGCTGTTAATAGCGTTGTCTGGCTCAGGGAATGTTGATTTTGATGTCATTTCATGTAACTGCGCTCATTTTTTACCACTACAGCTGTTTCATCTAATTTTGCCTGAAACACTCCTTCTAACAGTATTTTTACTTTGAAACGACGCTTTCAGTTAGAAAATGTAGTCAGAACAGGTATTCACTGTAAGTGTCACTTTATGTCTCAAAAACATGTTTCATGTCACTTTCGAGCTCAGCTTCGCAAGATACGCTCAATTTGATCACTAAAGCTGTTAATAGCGTTGTCTGGCTCAGGGAATGTTGATTTTGATGTCATTTCATGTAACTGCGCTCATTTGTTACCACTACAGCTGTTTCATCTAATTTTGTCTGAATCACTCCCTCTAACAGTATTTTTACTTTGAAACGACACTTTGAGTTAGAAAATGTAGTCTGAACAGTAAGTGTCACTTTTTGTCTGAAAAACATGTTTCATGTCACTTTCGAGCTCAGCTTCGCAAGATACGCTCAATTTGATCACTAAAGCTGTTAATAGCGTTGTCTGGCTCAGGGAATGTTGATTTTGATGTCATTTCATGTAACTGCGCTCATTTTTTACCACTACAGCTGTTTCATCTAATTTTGCCTGAAAAACTCCTTCTAACAGTATTTTTACTTTGAAACGACACTTTGAGTTAGAAAATGCAGTCTGAACAGTAAGTGTCACTTTTTGTCTGAAAAACATGTTTCATGTCACTTTCGAGCTCAGCTTCGCAAGATACGCTCAATTTGATCACTAAAGCTGTTAATATCGTTGTTTGTTACCAGTACAGCTGTTTCATCTAATTTTGTCTGAATCACTCCCTCTAACAGTATTTTTACTTTGAAACGACACTTTGAGTTAGAAAATGTAGAATATCAGTTTGAATAAAGTCGAAAATTTTCATGAAAAGATTTCTGCTTCAAAAAAGTATAAATTTTTCATGACAGGATTTTGGCTTTAAAAAAGGTAAAAATTTTCATGAAAAGATTTCGGCTTCAAAAAAGTTGAAAATTTTCATGAAAAGATTTACACTTCAAAAAAGTTGAAAATGTTCATGAATTTTTTCGACTTCAAAAAAGTCTAAGATTTTCATGAAAAGATTTCTGCTTCAAAAACTTGAAAATTTTCATGAAAAGATTTCGTATTCAAAAAAGTTGAAAATTTTCATGAAAATATTTACACTTCAAAAAAGTTGAAAATGTTCATGAATTTTTTCGACTTCAAAAAAGTTGAAAAAATGTCATGAACTATTACGGCATCAAAAAAGTTGAAAATTTACATTAAAAGATTTCGGCTTCAAAAAAGTCAAAAATTTTCATGAAGTATTTCGGTTTCAAAAAAGTTGAAAATTTTCATGAAAAGATTTCGGCTTCAAAAAAGTTGAAAATTTTCATGAAAAGATTTCTGCTTCAAAAACTTGAAAATTTTCATGAAAAGATTTCGGCTTCAAAAAAGTTGAAAATTTTCATGAAAAGATTTCTGCTTCAAAAAGTTTAAAATTTTCATGTATTTTTTCAACTTCAAAAAAGTTAAAAATTTTCATCAAAAGATTTCTGCTTCAAAATAGTTGACAATTTTCATGAATAGATTTCTGCTTCAAAAAAGTTGAAAATTTTCATGAACTATTTCGGCATCAAAAAAGTTGAAAATTTACATTAAAAGATTTCGGCTTTCAAAAAAGTAAAAAATTTTCATGAAGTATTTCGGCTTCAAAAAAGTTGAAAATTTTCATGAAAAGATTTCTGCTTCAAAAAGTTGAAAATTTTCATGAAAAGATTTCGGCTTCAAAAAAGTTGAAAATTTTCATGAAGTATTTGGGCTTCAAAAAAGTCAATGATTTTCATGAAAAGATTTCTGCTTCAGAAAAGTCGAACATTTTCATGAAGTATTTCGGCTTCAAAAAGGTTGAAAATTTACATTAAAAGATTTGGGCTTCAAAAAAGTCAACGATTTTCATGAAAAGATTTCGGCTTCAAAAAAGTTGAAAATTTTCATGAAATAATTTCAGCTTCAGAAAAGTTGAAAATTTTCATGACAGGATTATGGCTTTAAAAAAGGTAAGAATTTTCATGAAGTATTTCGGCTTCAAAAAAGTTAAAAATTTTCATCAAAAGATTTCTGCTTGAGAAAAGTTGAAAATTTTCATGAAAAGATTTCGGCTTCAAAAAAGTTGAAAATTTTCTTGAAGTATTTCGGCTTCAAAAAAGTTGAAAATTTTCATGACAAGATTTCGGCTTCAAAAAAGTTGAAAATTTTCATGAAATAATTTCGGCTTCAAAAAAGTTGAAAATTTTCATGAAAAGATTTCGGCTTCAAAAAAGTTGAAAATTTTCATGACAGGATTTTGGCTTTACAAAAAGTAAAAATTTTCATAAAGTATTTCGGCTTCAAAAAGGTTGAAAACTTTCATGAACTATTTCGACTTCAAAAAAGTCGAAGATTTTCATGAAAAGATTTCTGCTTCAAAAAAATTGAAAATTTTCATTAAAAGATTTCGGCTTCAAAAAATTTGAAAATTTTCATGAAAAGATTTCGGCTTCAAAAAAGTTGAAAATTTTCATGAAAAGATTTACACTTCAAAAAAGTTGAAAATGTTCATGAATTTTTTCGACTTCAAAAAAGTCTAAGATTTTCATGAAAAGATTTCTATTTCAAAAACTTGAAAATTTTCATGAAAAGATTTCGGCTTCAAAAAAGTTGAAAATTTTCATGAAAATATTTACACTTCAAAAAAGTTGAAAATGTTCATGAATTTTTTCGACTTCAAAAAAGTTGAAAAAATGTCATGAACTATTACGGCATCAAAAAAGTTGAAAATTTACATTAAAAGATTTCGGCTTCAAAAAAGTCAAAAATTTTCATGAAGTATTTCGGTTTCAAAAAAGTTGAAAATTTTCATGAAAAGATTTCGGCTTCAAAAAAGTTGAAAATTTTCATGAAAAGATTTCTGCTTCAAAAACTTGAAAATTTTCATGAAAAGATTTCGGCTTCAAAAAAGTTGAAAATTTTCATGAAAAGATTTCTGCTTCAAAAAGTTTAAAATTTTCATGTATTTTTTCAACTTCAAAAAAGTTAAAAATTTTCATCAAAAGATTTCTGCTTCAAAATAGTTGACAATTTTCATGAATAGATTTCTGCTTCAAAAAAGTTGAAAATTTTCATGAACTATTTCGGCATCAAAAAAGTTGAAAATTTACATTAAAAGATTTCGGCTTTCAAAAAAGTAAAACATTTTCATGAAGTATTTCGGCTTCAAAAAAGTTGAAAATTTTCATGAAAAGATTTCTGCTTCAAAAAGTTGAAAATTTTCATGAAAAGATTTCAGCTTCAAAAAAGTTGAAAATTTTCATGAACTATTTCGGCATCAAAAAAGTTGAAAATTTGCATGAAAAGATTTCGGCTTCAAAAAAGTTGAAAATTTTCATGAAGTATTTGGGCTTCAAAAAAGTCAATGATTTTCATGAAAAGATTTCTGCTTCAGAAAAGTCGAACATTTTCATGAAGTATTTCGGCTTCAAAAAGGTTGAAAATTTACATTAAAAGATTTGGGCTTCAAAAAAGTCAACGATTTTCATGAAAAGATTTCGGCTTCAAAAAAGTTGAAAATTTTCATGAAATAATTTCAGCTTCAGAAAAGTTGAAAATTTTCATGACAGGATTATGGCTTTAAAAAAGGTAAGAATTTTCATGAAGTATTTCGGCTTCAAAAAAGTTAAAAATTTCTTGAAGTATTTCGGCTTCAAAAAAGTTGAAAATTTTCATGACAAGATTTCGGCTTCAAAAAAGTTGAAAATTTTCATGAAATAATTTCGGCTTCAAAAAAGTTGAAAATTTTCATGAAAAGATTTCGGCTTCAAAAAAGTTGAAAATTTTCATGACAGGATTTTGGCTTTACAAAAAGTAAAAATTTTCATAAAGTATTTCGGCTTCAAAAAGGTTGAAAACTTTCATGAACTATTTCGACTTCAAAAAAGTCGAAGATTTTCATGAAAAGATTTCTGCTTCAAAAAAGTTGAAAATTTTCATTAAAAGATTTCGGCTTCAAAAAATTCAAAAACTTTCATGAAGTATTTCGGCTTCAAAAAGGTTGAAAATTTACATTAAAAGATTTGGGCTTCAAAAAAGTCAACGATTTTCATGAAAAGATTTCTGCTTCAAAAAAGTTGAAAATTTTCATGAAAAGATTTCGGCTTCAAAAAGTTTGAAAATTTTCATGAAAAGATTTCGGCTTCAAAAAAGTTAAAAATGTTCATGAATTTTTTCGACGTCAAAAAATTCTAAGATTTTCATGAAAAGATTTCAGCTTCAAAAAAGTCAAAGATTTTCTTGAAAAGATTTCTGCTTCAAAAAAGTTGAAAATTTTCATGACAGGATTTTGGCTTTAAAAAAGTTGAAAATTTTCATGAAAAGATTTCGGCTTCAAAAAGGTTGAAAACTTTCATGAACTATTTCGACTTCAAAAAAGTTGAAGATTTTCATGAAAAGATTTCTGCTTCAAAAAAGTTGAAAATTTTCATTAAAAGATTTCGGCTTCAAAAAATTCCAAAACTTTCATGAAGTATTTCGGCTTCAAAAAAGTTGAAAATTTTCATGAAAAGATTTCGGCTTCAAAAAAGTTGAAAATTTTCATGAAGTATTTCGGCTGCAAAAAAGTCGAAGATTTTCATGAAAAGATTTCTGCTTCAAAAAAGTTGAACATTTTCATGAAAAGATTTCTGCTTCAAAAAAGTTTAAAATGTTCATGAAAAGATTTCGGCTCCAAAAAGTTGAAAATTTTCATGAAAAGATTTCGGCTTCAAATAAGTTGAAAATTTTCATGAAAAGATTTCGGCTTCAAAAAAGTATAAAATTTTCATCAAGTATTTCGGCTTCAAAAAAGTCAAAGTATTTCATGAAAAGATTTCTGCTTCAAAAAAGTTGAAAATTTTCATGAAAAGATTTCGGCTTCAAAAAAGTTGAAAATTTACATGAAAAGATTTCGGCTTCAAAAAAGTTGAAAATTTTCATGAAAAGATTTCAGCTTCAAAAAAGTTGAAAATTTTCATGACAGCATTATGGCTTTAAAAAAGGTAAGAATTTTCATCAAGTATTTCGGCTTCAAAAAAGTCGAAGTATTTCATGAAAAGATTTCTGCTTCAAAAAAGTTGAAAATTTTCATTAAAAGATTTCGGCTTCAAAAAATTCAAAAACTTTCATGAAGTATTTCGGCTTCAAAAAAGTTGAAAATTTTCATGAAAAGATTTCGGCTTCAAAAAGGTTGAAAACTTTCATGAACTATTTCGACTTCAAAAAAGTCGAAGATTTTCATGAAAAGATTTCTGCTTCAAAAAAGTTGAAAATTTTCATTAAAAGATTTCGGCTTCAAAAAATTCCAAAACTTTCATGAAGTATTTCGGCTTCAAAAAAGTTGAAAATTTTCATGAAAAGATTTCGGCTTCAAAAAAGTTGAAAATTTTCATGAAGTATTTCGGCTGCAAAAAAGTCGAAGATTTTCATGAAAAGATTTCTGCTTCAAAAAAGTTGAACATTTTCATGAAAAGATTTCGGCTTCAAAAAAGTTTAAAATGTTCATGAAAAGATTTCGGCTTCAAAAAAGTTGAAAACTTTCATGAAGTATTTCGGCATCAAAAAAGTTGAAAACTTTAATGAAGTATTTCGGCTTCAAAAATGTTGAAAATTTTCATGAAAAGATTTCTATTTCAAAAAAGTTGAAAATTTTCATGAAAAGATTTCGGCTTCAAAAAAGTTGAAAATTTTCTTGAAAAGATTTCTGCTTCAAAAAAGTTGAAAATTTTCATGAAAAGATTTCGGCTTCAAAAAAGTTGAAAATTTTCATGAAAAGATTTCGGCTTCAAAAAAGTTGAAAATTTTCATCAAGTATTTCGGCTTCAAAAAAGTCAAAGTATTTCATGAAAAGATTTCTGCTTCAAAAAAGTTGAAAATTTTCATGAAAAGATTTCGGCTTCAAAAAAGTTGAAAATTTACATGAAAAGATTTCGGCTTCAAAAAAGTTGAAAATTTTCATGAAAAGATTTCGGCATCAAAAAAGTCTAAAACTTTCATGAACTATTTCGGCATCAAAAAAGTCTAAAACTTTCATGAAGTATTTCTGCTTTAAAAATGTCAAAGTGACCCGGTTGAGTTTTTATTTTCTACATCTTTGCAATAAATTCATCTCTTCATTCAGTATTCAAGTTATTCCTCAATTAACTTGTTTTTGATCATCATACATCCTTATTTTATTTTTTCCTTTCTTACTTTTTGAATAAAAAACATTTTTGTATCATTACCCTTCTAATGCACAACATGGGTCAAAAATGAATCCACTTTCTATGTTATTTCATGTATGGCTGAGTGTTTCTATGATATATCTTTGAAATAAATACATTTTATCATTTTCTTTTCCAAGTATGCAGTAAATATCTTGTTTTTGTTAAGCACAAATCATCATTTGTATTTTTCCTTTCTTACTTTATGAACGAGCACAGCTTTTGTATTTCTACATCAAGTCAGAAACGACCCCAGAAACGACCCACATGCATTTACTATAGCATTTGCTGTGAAACGTGGTTGTTTCAGACATTTCACAGCTCAGCACAGCTCCCTTGGAACATCTAATACATGTAAGTATTGTTTTTAAATTGTTCTAACATCACTTTAGAAAATATTTGATGACAATTGTGAAAGATAACTGTACATAACATTTGATTAGGTTTAGGTTACCTTGAGAGTGAGTACATTACTTGTCAGAAAGTTACAAGTAATTACTATTAGCTAGCTAGCTGTTGACACTTCTATTTTAGTTAGCTAATTCTATTGTAGTTAGCTAACTATTATGTAGATTGCTAGGCTACTTAGCAAAGTACTTAGCTAAGCTACTTAGCCAAGTCACCAAAATAAAACTCTATGTATGTGTATGTATATTGATGTGCATCTGAAAATTTTATTGTGCTTTTGATTTTCTTTATCCAGAGTATGGCTGGTCCCAGATTTACTACTGAGATGGTTGTAGCGATGCTGCAGGAAGAACCAGATGAGGAGGCAATTTGTCTTGATTCAGAGTCTGAAATTTCTGATGATGATGACCCAGAATATTTGCCAGAGGGTCAAGCTGGAGTTGTGGGTGTGTCTGGGAATCCATGAAGAAGACTCCTCTGATGATACAGAAGACTCATCTGATGAGTCCTCTGAAGAGGAAACTCAGACCCAGTCCAATAGATTGAGTAAAAACGGATCTTACTGGAATGAGAATCCCCCCATTCATGGCAGAACAAGAAGCCATAACATTCTGAGGAGCTGCCCAGGACCTACACCTGGATCACCAGCTGTTTCACCAAAAGATGCCTGGGATATGTTCATGAGTGACAACATCATTGAGGAGGTTCTAATATGTACCAACTTAGAGGGACGAAGAACAGCCACAGCAAAAGGGAAAGAGTGGAGAAGCATTGATAAAGAAGAATTGATGGCCTTCATCAATTCTTGCAGGGGGGGAGAAGAGCTGGGATGTGGCCTTGCAGGAGCTGTTTGTGGATCCGCTGCAAAATCCAATTTACAAGGCCACCATGGGGCTTAGGAGATATGAAGATATCCGCCGCGTCATACGGTTTGACGACAAGAGGACCAGGGCTCTGCGACTGGAAACACACCACATGGCGACATTTAGGTACGTGTGGGACTGTTTCCTGGACAACTGCAGAAGAAAGTTCATCCCCAGTGACTGTGTCACCATAGATGAGCAGCTTGTGCCATTCCGAGGCAGGTGCAAGTTACGGCAACACATGCCCAGCAAGCCTGCAAAATATGGGATAAAAATCTTCTGGATGTGCGACGCAAGGGTACCTTATGCAATAGATGGAATTGTCTATACCGGGAGACAGCCAGGTTCAGAGGAACCTTGGAGAGAATGTCGTCCAGCAATTGTGCAGTGGAATCAGACAGACAGGTGAATGTAAAGTACAATAGAGAAACTAATGTATTAAGTTTTAGCACAATACCTACATACTTTTTCCCAATCTTTAATAATGAGTATTTTATTTTTTTATTTGATTTCTCTGTAAGCAAAATAGTAAAACAGAATAAAATGCAATGCAATGCAACAGATTATGGCGTTAGAGTTTAAAGAATTCCATGTTGAGTAAATTTACAATCTTTTCCCCCTCTCATAGGTCGCAACATCACAATTAGCAACTTCTTCACCAGTGTCCCGCTGGCTGAGAAGCTCCTCGAGAAGAACCTGACCATTGTTGGGACTCTTTGCCAGAACAAATCGGACATACCACCTATCATGAAGCCATCCAAATCACGGGAGATTCATAGCTCAGAATTCGGATTCAATGGCAACATGACCATGGTGAGCTATGTGCAGAAGAAGGGAAAAGCTGTTGTCCTCCTGAGCACTATGCATGATGACAAAGCAGTGGATGACAGCAGTCAGAAGAAGAAACAATGGGAAGATGTGGGTTTAAAAAACAAAACACAGCCACCACCCAGCCACAAGAGGACATCAGACAGGAGGGCCAAAGGAAGAGGAAGAGGTGCACGATCTGCCCAGTTACCAAAGACAGAAAAGTCAGCAGCTAGTGTTCCCAGTGCACCAGGCCTGTGTGCAAGGAGCACAAACTCTTAGTGATCATTTGTGAGGCATGTCAAAATTGAGAAGGCAATTTGTGCTCTAGTGATGTGTTCAGTTGTATTTCATTTTGTTTGGTCACATTCACCAGTTTACAGTTGTTAAATTACAGATACAGTTCAGTTCAACAGCCGTGTTATCTGTTATCAGAGGTATGTGTATGTGTGACAAAATGACAAATAAACATGTTGCAAATATGAAATACATAAGTGTTTGGCTCCACTCACTGCTAAAGTAATTACTTGAAACAAATTATTATTATAGTATTAATTCATTTAATTTTAAATCACACTTGGATGTATGGGTCATTTTTGACCCATGTGTGTAAACTTGATGTAGTAATAAAAAAAGCTATTTTTGTTCATAAAGCATGAAAGTAAAAATGGAAATAGTGATTGGTGGTAATCAAAAACAAGATATTTAAAGAATACTTGGAATATTCAATCATAAAATAAATTGATTTCAAAAGATAGAACAAAGAAAAACTCAGCCAGCATGAAGAAAGTCAAAGATTTTCATGAAAATTTTCAACTTTTTTGAAGCCGAAATACTTCATGAAAATCTTTGACTTTTTTGAAGCCGAAATCTTTTCATGAAAGTTTTCAACTTTTTTAAAGCCGAAATCTTTTCATGAAAATTTTGAACTTTTTTGAAGCAGAAATCTTTTCATCAAAATTTTCAAATTTTTTGAAGCCGAAATACTTCATGAAAGTTTTCAACCTTTTTGAAGCTGAAATACTTCATGAAAATTTTTACCTTTTTTAAAGCCAAAATCCTGTCATGAAAATTTTCAACTTTGTTGAAGCCGAAATCTTTTCATGAAAATTTTCAACTTTTTTGAAGCCGAACTCTTTTCATGAAAAATTTCAATTTTGTTGAAGCTGAAATCTTTTCATGGAAATTTTCAACTTTTTTGAAGCCAAAATCGTTTCATGAAGATCTTCAACTTTTTTGAAGCAAAAATCTTTTCATCAAAATTTTCAAATTTTTTGAAGCTGAAATACTTCATGAAAATGTTCAACTTTTTTGAAGCCGAAATCTTTTCATGAAAATTTTCAACTTTTTTGAAGGCTAAATCTTTTCATGAAAATTTTTAACTTTGTTGAAGCAGAAATCTTTTCATGAAAATTTTCAACTTTGTTGAAGCAGAAATCTTTTCATGAAAATTTTAAAGCAGAAATCTTTTCATGAAAATTTTCAACTTTTTTGAAGCTGAAATCTTTTCATAAAAATTATCAACTTTTTTGAAAATGAAACCTTTTCATCAAAATTTTCAACTTTTTTGAAGCCGAAATCTTTTCATGTAAATTTTTAACTTTTTTGAAACCGAAATACTTCATGGAAATGTTCAACTTTTTTGAAGCCGAAATCTTTTCATGAAAATTTTGAACTTTTTTGAAGCAGAAATCTTTTCATCAAAATTTTCAAATTTTTTGAAGCTGAAATACTTCATGAAATTTTTTACCTTTTTTAAAGCCAAAATCCTGTCATGAAAATTTTCAACTTTGTTGAAGCCGAAATCTTTTCATGAAAATCTTCAACTTTTTTGAAGCAGAAATACTTTATGAAAATGTTCAACTTTTTTGAAGCCGAAATCTTTTCATGAAAATTTTCAACTTTTTTGAAGGCTAAATCTTTTCATGAAAATTTTTAACTTTGTTGAAGCAGAAATCTTTTCATGTAAATTTTCAACTTTTTTGAAACCAAAATACTTCATGAAAATTTTCGACTTTTTTGAAGCCGAAATCTTTTCATGAAAATCTTCGACTTTTTTGAAGCAGAAATCTTTTTATGAAAATTTTCAATTTTGTTGAAGCAGAAATCTTTTCATGAAAATTTTCAATTCTGTTGAAGCAGAAATCTTTTCATGAAAATTTTCAACTTTGTTGAAGCAGAAATCTTTTCATGAAAATTTTCAACTTTGTTGAAGCAGAAATCTTTTCATGAAAATTTTCAACTTTTTTGAAGCCGAAATCTTTTCATGTAAACTTTCAACTTTTTTGAAACCAAAATACTTCATGAAAATTTTTGACTTTTTTGAAGCCGAAATCTTTTCATGAAAATCTTCAACTTTTTTGAAGCAGAAATCTTTTCATGAAAATTTTCAACTTTTTTAAAGCCAAAATCCTGTAATGAAAAATTTCAATTTTGTTGAAGCAGAAATCTTTTCATGAAAATTTTCAACTTTGTTGAAGCAGAAATCTTTTCATGAAAATTTTAAAGCAGAAATCTTTTCATGAAAATTTTCAACTTTTTTGAAGCCGAAATCTTTTCATGTAAATTTTCAACTTTTTTGAAACCAAAATACTTCATGAAAATTTTTGACTTTTTTGAAGCCGAAATCTTTTCATGAAAATTTTCAACTTTTTTGAAGCAGAAATCTTTTCATGAAAATTTTCAACTTTTTTAAAGCCAAAATCCTGTAATGAAAAATTTCAATTTTGTTCTAGCTGAAATCTTTTCATGGAAATTTTCAACTTTTTTGAAGCCAAAATCTTGTCATGAAAATTTTCAACTTTTTTGAAGCAGAAATCTTTTCATAAAAATTATCAACTTTTTTGAAAATGAAACCTTTTCATCAAAATTTTCAACTTTTTTGAAGCCGAAATCTTTTCATGTAAATTTTTAACTTTTTTGAAACCGAAATACTTCATGGAAATGTTCAACTTTTTTGAAGCCGAAATCTTTTCATGAAAATTTTGAACTTTTTTGAAGCAGAAATCTTTTCATCAAAATTTTCAAATTTTTTGAAGCTGAAATACTTCATGAAATTTTTTACCTTTTTTAAAGCCAAAATCCTGTCATGAAAATTTTCAACTTTGTTGAAGCCGAAATCTTTTCATGAAAATCTTCAACTTTTTTGAAGCAGAAATACTTTATGAAAATGTTCAACTTTTTTGAAGCCGAAATCTTTTCATGAAAATTTTCAACTTTTTTGAAGGCTAAATCTTTTCATGAAAATTTTTAACTTTGTTGAAGCAGAAATCTTTTCATGTAAATTTTCAACTTTTTTGAAACCAAAATACTTCATGAAAATTTTCGACTGTTTTGAAGCCGAAATCTTTTCATGAAAATCTTCGACTTTTTTGAAGCAGAAATCTTTTTATGAAAATTTTCAACTTTTTTGAAGCAGAAATCTTTTCATGAAAATTTTCAACTTTTTTAAAGCCAAAATCCTGTAATGAAAAATTTCAATTTTGTTGAAGCAGAAATCTTTTCATGAAAATTTTCAATTTTGTTGAAGCAGAAATCTTTTCATGAAAATTTTCAACTTTGTTGAAGCAGAAATTTTTTCTTGAAAATTTTAAAGCAGAAATCTTTTCATGAAAATTTTCAACTTTTTTGAAGCCGAAATCTTTTCATGTAAACTTTCAACTTTTTTGAAACCAAAATACTTCATGAAAATTTTTGACTTTTTTGAAGCCGAAATCTTTTCATGAAAATCTTCAACTTTTTTGAAGCAGAAATCTTTTCATGAAAATTTTCAACTTTTTTAAAGCCAAAATCCTGTAATGAAAAATTTCAATTTTGTTGAAGCAGAAATCTTTTCATGAAAATTTTCAACTTTGTTGAAGCAGAAATCTTTTCATGAAAATTTTAAAGCAGAAATCTTTTCATGAAAATTTTCAACTTTTTTGAAGCCGAAATCTTTTCATGTAAATTTTCAACTTTTTTGAAACCAAAATACTTCATGAAAATTTTTGACTTTTTTGAAGCCGAAATCTTTTCATGAAAATTTTCAACTTTTTTGAAGCAGAAATCTTTTCATGAAAATTTTCAACTTTTTTAAAGCCAAAATCCTGTAATGAAAAATTTCAATTTTGTTCTAGCTGAAATCTTTTCATGGAAATTTTCAACTTTTTTGAAGCCAAAATCTTGTCATGAAAATTTTCAACTTTTTTGAAGCAGAAATCTTTTCATAAAAATTATCAACTTTTTTGAAAATGAAACCTTTTCATCAAAATTTTCAACTTTTTTGAAGCCGAAATCTTTTCATGTAAATTTTTAACTTTTTTGAAACCGAAATACTTCATGGAAATGTTCAACTTTTTTGAAGCCGAAATCTTTTCATGAAAATTTTGAACTTTTTTGAAGCAGAAATCTTTTCATCAAAATTTTCAAATTTTTTGAAGCTGAAATACTTCATGAAATTTTTTACCTTTTTTAAAGCCAAAATCCTGTCATGAAAATTTTCAACTTTGTTGAAGCCGAAATCTTTTCATGAAAATCTTCAACTTTTTTGAAGCAGAAATACTTTATGAAAATGTTCAACTTTTTTGAAGCCGAAATCTTTTCATGAAAATTTTCAACTTTTTTGAAGGCTAAATCTTTTCATGAAAATTTTTAACTTTGTTGAAGCAGAAATCTTTTCATGTAAATTTTCAACTTTTTTGAAACCAAAATACTTCATGAAAATTTTCGACTGTTTTGAAGCCGAAATCTTTTCATGAAAATCTTCGACTTTTTTGAAGCAGAAATCTTTTTATGAAAATTTTCAACTTTTTTGAAGCAGAAATCTTTTCATGAAAATTTTCAACTTTTTTAAAGCCAAAATCCTGTAATGAAAAATTTCAATTTTGTTGAAGCAGAAATCTTTTCATGAAAATTTTCAATTTTGTTGAAGCAGAAATCTTTTCATGAAAATTTTCAACTTTGTTGAAGCAGAAATTTTTTCTTGAAAATTTTAAAGCAGAAATCTTTTCATGAAAATTTTCAACTTTTTTGAAGCCGAAATCTTTTCATGTAAACTTTCAACTTTTTTGAAACCAAAATACTTCATGAAAATTTTTGACTTTTTTGAAGCCGAAATCTTTTCATGAAAATCTTCAACTTTTTTGAAGCAGAAATCTTTTCATGAAAATTTTCAACTTTTTTAAAGCCAAAATCCTGTAATGAAAAATTTCAATTTTGTTGAAGCAGAAATGTTTTCATTAAAATTTTCAACTTTTTTAAATCCGAAATCTTTTCATGAAAATCTTTGACTTTTTTAATGCAGAAATATTTTTATGAAAATTTTCAAGCAGAAATCTTTTCATGAAAATTTTCAATTTTTTTAAGCAGAAATCTTTTCATGTAAATTTTCAACTTTTTTGAATCCGAAATACTTCATGAAAATTTTCAACTTTTTTGAAGCCGAAATGTTTTCATTAAAATTTTCAACTTTTTTAAATCCGAAATCTTTTCATGAATCTTTTCATGAAAATTTTGAAGCAGAAATCTTTTCATGAAAATTTTCAACTTTTTTGAAGCCGAAATCTTTTCATGAAAGTTTTCAACTTTTTGAAGCAAAAATACTTCATGAAAATTTTCAACTTTTTAAAAAGCTTGAAATTTTCAACTTTTTTGAAACAGAAATCTTTTCATGTAAATTTTGAACTTTTTTGAAAATGAAATCTTTTCATGAAAATTTTGAACTTTTTTGAAGCCGAAATACTTATTGAAAATTTTCAACTTTTTTGAAGTCGAAATACTTCATGAAAGTTTTCAACTTTTTCAAAGCTGAAATACTTCATGAAAGTTTTCAACTTTTTTAAAGCTGAAATCTTTATATGTAAATTTTCAACTTTATTCAAACTGATATTCTACATTTTCTAACATGTTTTTGAGACATAAAGTGACACTTACTGTTCAGACTACATTTTCTAACTCAAAGTGTCGTTTCAAAGTAAAAATACTATTAGAAGGAGTGATTCAGACAAAATTAGATGAAACAGCTGTACTGATAAGAAATGAGCGCAGTTACATGAAATGACATCAAAATCAACATTCCCTGAGCCAGAAAACGCTATTAACAGCTTTAGTGATCAAATTGAGCGTATCTTGCGAAGCTGAGCTCGAAAGTGACATGAAACATGTTTTTGAGACATAAAATGACACTTACTGTTCAGACTACATTTTCTCACTCAAAGTGCCGTTTCAAAGTAAAAATACTGTTAGAAGGCGTGATTCAGACAAAATTAGATGAAACAGCTGTACTGGTAACAAACAACGATATTAACAGCTTTAGTGATCAAATTGAGCGTATCTTGCGAAGCTGAGCTCGAAAGTGACATGAAACATGTTTTTGAGACATAAAATGACACTTACTGTTCAGACTACATTTTCTAACTCAAAGTGCCGTTTCAAAGTAAAAATACTGTTAGAAGGAGTGATTCAGACAATATTAGATGAAACAGCTGTACTGGTAACAAATGAGCGCAGTTACATGAAATGACATCAAAATCAACATTCCCTGAGCCAGACAACGCTATTAACAGCTTTAGTGATCAAATTGAGCGTATCTTGCGAAGCTGAGCTCGAAAGTGACATGAAACATGTTTTTCAGACATAAAGTGACACTTACAATGAATACCTGTCCTGACTACATTTTTTAACTCAAAGTGTCGTTTCAAAGTAAAAATACTGTTAGAAGGAGTGATTCATCAAAAATAAGATGAAACAGCAGCACTGGTAACAAATGAGCGCAGTTACATGAAATGACATCAAAATCAACATTCCCTGAGCCAGACAACGCTATTAACAGCTTTAGTGATCAAATTGAGCGTATCTTGCGAAGCTGAGCTCGAAAGTGACATGAAACATGTTTTTGAGACATAAAGTGACACTTACAGTGAATACCTGTTCTGACTACATTTTCTAACTCAAAGTGTCGTTTCAAAGTAAAAATATTGTTAGAAGGAGTGATTCAGACAAAATTAGATGAAACAGCAGCACTGGTAACAAATGAGCGCAGTTACATGAAATGACATCAAAATCAACATTCCCTGAGCCAGACAACGCTATTAACAGCTTTAGTGATCAAATTGAGCGTATCTTGCGAAGCTGAGCTCGAAAGTGACATGAAACATGTTTTTGAGACATAAAGTGACACTTACAGTGAATACCTGTTCTGACTACATTTTCTAACTCAAAGTGTCGTTTCAAAGTAAAAATACTGTTAGAAGGAGTGATTCAGACAAAATTAGATGAAACAGCAGCACTGGTAACAAACAACGATATTAACAGCTTTAGTGATCAAATTGAGCGTATCTTGCGAAGCTGAGCTCGAAAGTGACATGAAACAAGTTTTTGAGACATAAAGTGACACTTACTGTTCAGACTACATTTTTAACTCAAAGTGCCGTTTCAAAGTAAAAATACTGTTAGAAGGAGTGATTCAGACAAAATTAGATGAAACAGCTGTACTGGTAACAAATGAGCGCAGTTACATGAAATGACATCAAAATCAACATTCCCTGAGCCAGACAACGCTATTAACAGCTTTAGTGATCAAATTGAGCGTATCTTGCGAAGTTGTGCTCGAAAGTGACATGAAACATGTTTTGAACAGTAAGTGTCACTTTATGTCTCAAAAACATGTTTCATGTCACTTTCGAGCTCAGCTTCGCAAGATACGCTCAATTTGATCACTAAAGCTGTTAATATCGTTGATTGTTAGCAGTACAGCTGTTTCAACTAATTTTGTCTGAAACACTCCTTCTAACAGTATTTTTACTTTGAAACGACGCTTTCAGTTAGAAAATGTAGTCAGAACAGGTATTCACTGTAAGTGTCACTTTATGTCTCAAAAACATGTTTCATGTCACTTTCGAGCTCAGCTTCGCAAGATACGCTCAATTTGATCACTAAAGCTGTTAATAGCGTTGTCTGGCTCAGGGAATGTTGATTTTGATGTCATTTCATGTAACTGCGCTCATTTGTTACCACTACAGCTGTTTCATCTAATTTTGTCTGAATCACTCCCTCTAACAGTATTTTTACGTTGAAACGACACTTTGAGTTAGAAAATGTAGTCTGAACAGTAAGTGTCACTTTTTGTCTGAAAAACATGTTTCATGTCACTTTCGAGCTCAGCTTCGCAAGATACGCTCAATTTGATCACTAAAGCTGTTAATAGCGTTGTCTGGCTCAGGGAATGTTGATTTTGATGTCATTTCATGTAACTGCGCTCATTTTTTACCACTACAGCTGTTTCATCTAATTTTGCCTGAAAAACTCCTTCTAACAGTATTTTTACTTTGAAACGACACTTTGAGTTAGAAAATGCAGTCTGAACAGTAAGTGTCACTTTTTGTCTGAAAAACATGTTTCATGTCACTTTCGAGCTCAGCTTCGCAAGATACGCTCAATTTGATCACTAAAGCTGTTAATATCGTTGTTTGTTACCAGTACAGCTGTTTCATCTAATTTTGTCTGAATCACTCCCTCTAACAGTATTTTTACTTTGAAACGACACTTTGAGTTAGAAAATGTAGAATATCAGTTTGAATAAAGTCGAAAATTTTCATGAAAAGATTTCTGCTTCAAAAAAGTATAAATTTTTCATGACAGGATTTTGGCTTTAAAAAAGGTAAAAATTTTCATGAAAAGATTTCGGCTTCAAAAAAGTTGAAAATTTTCATGAAAAGATTTACACTTCAAAAAAGTTGAAAATGTTCATGAATTTTTTCGACTTCAAAAAAGTCTAAGATTTTCATGAAAAGATTTCTGCTTCAAAAACTTGAAAATTTTCATGAAAAGATTTCGTATTCAAAAAAGTTGAAAATTTTCATGAAAATATTTACACTTCAAAAAAGTTGAAAATGTTCATGAATTTTTTCGACTTCAAAAAAGTCTAAGATTTTCATGAAAAGATTTCTGCTTCAAAAACTTGAAAATTTTCATGAAAAGATTTCGTATTCAAAAAAGTTGAAAATTTTCATGAAAATATTTACACTTCAAAAAAGTTGAAAATGTTCATGAATTTTTTCGACTTCAAAAAAGTTGCAAAAATGTCATGAACTATTTCGGCATCAAAAAAGTTGAAAATTTACATTAAAAGATTTCGGCTTCAAAAAAGTCAAAAATTTTCATGAAGTATTTCGGCTTCAAAAAAGTTGAAAATTTTCATGAAAAGATTTCGGCTTCAAAAAAGTTGAAAATTTTCATGAAAAGATTTACACTTCAAAAAAGTTGAAAATGTTCATGAATTTTTTCGACTTCAAAAAAGTCTAAGATTTTCATGAAAAGATTTCTATTTCAAAAACTTGAAAATTTTCATGAAAAGATTTCGGCTTCAAAAAAGTTGAAAATTTTCATGAAAATATTTACACTTCAAAAAAGTTGAAAATGTTCATGAATTTTTTCGACTTCAAAAAAGTTGAAAAAATGTCATGAACTATTTCGGCATCAAAAAAGTTGAAAATTTACATTAAAAGATTTCGGCTTCAAAAAAGTCAAAAATTTTCATGAAGTATTTCGGTTTCAAAAAAGTTGAAAATTTTCATGAAAAGATTTCGGCTTCAAAAAAGTTGAAAATTTTCATGAAAAGATTTCTGCTTCAAAAACTTGAAAATTTTCATGAAAAGATTTCGGCTTCAAAAAAGTTGAAAATTTTCATGAAAAGATTTACACTTCAAAAAAGTTGAAAATGTTCATGAATTTTTTCGACTTCAAAAAAGTCTAAGATTTTCATGAAAAGATTTCTGCTTCAAAAAGTTTAAAATTTTCATGTATTTTTTCAACTTCAAAAAAGTTAAAAATTTTCATCAAAAGATTTCTGCTTCAAAATAGTTGACAATTTTCATGAATAGATTTCTGCTTCAAGAAAGTTGAAAATTTTCATGAACTATTTCGGCATCAAAAAAGTTGAAAATTTACATTAAAAGATTTCGGCTTTCAAAAAAGTAAAAAATTTTCATGAAGTATTTCGGCTTCAAAAAAGTTGAAAATTTTCATGAAAAGATTTCGGCTTCAAAAAAGTTGAAAATTTTCATGAACTATTTCGGCATCAAAAAAGTTGAAAATTTGCATGAAAAGATTTCGGCTTCAAAAAAGTTGAAAATTTTCATGAAGTATTTGGGCTTCAAAAAAGTCAATGATTTTCATGAAAAGATTTCTGCTTCAGAAAAGTCGAACATTTTCATGAAGTATTTCGGCTTCAAAAAGGTTGAAAATTTACATTAAAAGATTTGGGCTTCAAAAAAGTCAACGATTTTCATGAAAAGATTTCGGCTTCAAAAAAGTTGAAAATTTTCATGAAATAATTTCAGCTTCAGAAAAGTTGAAAATTTTCATGACAGGATTATGGCTTTAAAAAAGGTAAGAATTTTCATGAAGTATTTCGGCTTCAAAAAAGTTAAAAATTTTCATCAAAAGATTTCTGCTTGAGAAAAGTTGAAAATTTTCATGAAAAGATTTCGGCTTCAAAAAAGTTGAAAATTTTCTTGAAGTATTTCGGCTTCAAAAAAGTTGAAAATTTTCATGACAAGATTTCGGCTTCAAAAAAGTTGAAAATTTTCATGAAATAATTTCGGCTTCAAAAAAGTTGAAAATTTTCATGAAAAGATTTCGGCTTCAAAAAAGTTGAAAATTTTCATGACAGGATTTTGGCTTTACAAAAAGTAAAAATTTTCATAAAGTATTTCGGCTTCAAAAAGGTTGAAAACTTTCATGAACTATTTCGACTTCAAAAAAGTCGAAGATTTTCATGAAAAGATTTCTGCTTCAAAAAAGTTGAAAATTTTCATTAAAAGATTTCGGCTTCAAAAAATTCAAAAACTTTCATGAAGTATTTCGGCTTCAAAAAGGTTGAAAATTTACATTAAAAGATTTGGGCTTCAAAAAAGTCAACGATTTTCATGAAAAGATTTCTGCTTCAAAAAAGTTGAAAATTTTCATGAAAAGATTTCGGCTTCAAAAAGTTTGAAAATTTTCATGAAAAGATTTCGGCTTCAAAAAAGTTAAAAATGTTAATGAATTTTTTCGACGTCAAAAAATTCTAAGATTTTCATGAAAAGATTTCAGCTTCAAAAAAGTCAAAGATTTTCTTGAAAAGATTTCTGCTTCAAAAAAGTTGAAAATTTTCATGACAGGATTTTGGCTTTAAAAAAGTTGAAAATTTTCATGAAAAGATTTCGGCTTCAAAAAGGTTGAAAACTTTCATGAACTATTTCGACTTCAAAAAAGTCGAAGATTTTCATGAAAAGATTTCTGCTTCAAAAAAGTTGAAAATTTTCATTAAAAGATTTCGGCTTCAAAAAATTCCAAAACTTTCATGAAGTATTTCGGCTTCAAAAAAGTTGAAAATTTTCATGAAAAGATTTCGGCTTCAAAAAAGTTGAAAATTTTCATGAAGTATTTCGGCTGCAAAAAAGTCGAAGATTTTCATGAAAAGATTTCTGCTTCAAAAAAGTTGAACATTTTCATGAAAAGATTTCGGCTTCAAAAAAGTTTAAAATGTTCATGAAAAGATTTCGGCTCCAAAAAGTTGAAAATTTTCATGAAAAGATTTCGGCTTCAAATAAGTTGAAAATTTTCATGAAAAGATTTCGGCTTCAAAAAAGTATAAAATTTTCATCAAGTATTTCGGCTTCAAAAAAGTCAAAGTATTTCATGAAAAGATTTCTGCTTCAAAAAAGTTGAAAATTTTCATGAAAAGATTTCGGCTTCAAAAAAGTTGAAAATTTACATGAAAAGATTTCGGCTTCAAAAAAGTTGAAAATTTTCATGAAAAGATTTCAGCTTCAAAAAAGTTGAAAATTTTCATGACAGCATTATGGCTTTAAAAAAGGTAAGAATTTTCATCAAGTATTTCGGCTTCAAAAAAGTCGAAGTATTTCATGAAAAGATTTCTGCTTCAAAAAAGTTGAAAATTTTCATTAAAAGATTTCGGCTTCAAAAAATTCAAAAACTTTCATGAAGTATTTCGGCTTCAAAAAAGTTGAAAATTTTCATGAAAAGATTTCGGCTTCAAAAAGGTTGAAAACTTTCATGAACTATTTCGACTTCAAAAAAGTCGAAGATTTTCATGAAAAGATTTCTGCTTCAAAAAAGTTGAAAATTTTCATTAAAAGATTTCGGCTTCAAAAAATTCCAAAACTTTCATGAAGTATTTCGGCTTCAAAAAAGTTGAAAATTTTCATGAAAAGATTTCGGCTTCAAAAAAGTTGAAAATTTTCATGAAGTATTTCGGCTGCAAAAAAGTCGAAGATTTTCATGAAAAGATTTCTGCTTCAAAAAAGTTGAACATTTTCATGAAAAGATTTCGGCTTCAAAAAAGTTTAAAATGTTCATGAAAAGATTTCGGCTTCAAAAAAGTTGAAAACTTTCATGAAGTATTTCGGCATCAAAAAAGTTGAAAACTTTAATGAAGTATTTCGGCTTCAAAAATGTTGAAAATTTTCATGAAAAGATTTCTATTTCAAAAAAGTTGAAAATTTTCATGAAAAGATTTCGGCTTCAAAAAAGTTGAAAATTTTCATGAAAAGATTTCAGCTTCAAAAAAGTCAAAGATTTTCTTGAAAAGATTTCTGCTTCAAAAAAGTTGAAAATTTTCATGACAGGATTTTGGCTTTAAAAAAGGTAAAAATTTTCATGACAAGATTTCGGCTCCAAAAAGTTGAAAATTTTCATGAAAAGATTTCGGCTTCAAAAAAGTTGAAAATTTTCATGAAAAGATTTCGGCTTCAAAAAAGTTGAAAATTTTCATCAAGTATTTCGGCTTCAAAAAAGTCAAAGTATTTCATGAAAAGATTTCTGCTTCAAAAAAGTTGAAAATTTTCATGAAAAGATTTCGGCTTCAAAAAAGTTGAAAATTTACATGAAAAGATTTCGGCTTCAAAAAAGTTGAAAATTTTCATGAAAAGATTTCAGCTTCAAAAAAGTTGAAAATTTTCATGACAGCATTATGGCTTTAAAAAAGGTAAGAATTTTCATCAAGTATTTCGGCTTCAAAAAAGTCAAAGTATTTCATGAAAAGATTTCTGCTTCAAAAAAGTTGAAAATTTTCATGAAAAGATTTTGGCTTCAAAAAAGTTGAAAATTTTCATGAACTATTTCGGCATCAAAAAAGTCTAAAACTTTCATGAAGTATTTCTGCTTTAAAAATGTCAAAGTGACCCGGTTGAGTTTTTATTTTCTACATCTTTGCAATAAATTCATCTCTTCATTCAGTATTCAAGGTATTCCTCAATTAACTTGTTTTTGATCATCATACATCCTTATTTTATTTTTTCCTTTCTTACTTTTTGAATAAAAAACATTTTTGTATCATTACCCTTCTAATGCACAACATGGGTCAAAAATGAATCCACTTTCTATGTTATTTCATGTATGGCTGAGTGTTTCTATGATATATCTTTGAAATAAATACATTTTATCATTTTCTTTTCCAAGTATGCAGTAAATATCTTGTTTTTGTTAAGCACAAATCATCATTTGTATTTTTCCTTTCTTACTTTATGAACGAGCACAGCTTTTGTATTTCTACATCAAGTCAGAAACGACCCCAGAAACGACCCACATGCATTTACTATAGCATTTGCTGTGAAACGTGGTTGTTTCAGACATTTCACAGCTCAGCACAGCTCCCTTGGAACATCTAATACATGTAAGTATTGTTTTTAAATTGTTCTAACATCACTTTAGAAAATATTTGATGACAATTGTGAAAGATAACTGTACATAACATTTGATTAGGTTTAGGTTACCTTGAGAGTGAGTACATTACTTGTCAGAAAGTTACAAGTAATTACTATTAGCTAGCTAGCTGTTGACACTTCTATTTTAGTTAGCTAATTCTATTGTAGTTAGCTAACTATTATGTAGATTGCTAGGCTACTTAGCAAAGTACTTAGCTAAGCTACTTAGCCAAGTCACCAAAATAAAACTCTATGTATGTGTATGTATATTGATGTGCATCTGAAAATTTTATTGTGCTTTTGATTTTCTTTATCCAGAGTATGGCTGGTCCCAGATTTACTACTGAGATGGTTGTAGCGATGCTGCAGGAAGAACCAGATGAGGAGGCAATTTGTCTTGATTCAGAGTCTGAAATTTCTGATGATGATGACCCAGAATATTTGCCAGAGGGTCAAGCTGGAGTTGTGGGTGTGTCTGGGAATCCATGAAGAAGACTCCTCTGATGATACAGAAGACTCATCTGATGAGTCCTCTGAAGAGGAAACTCAGACCCAGTCCAATAGATTGAGTAAAAACGGATCTTACTGGAATGAGAATCCCCCCATTCATGGCAGAACAAGAAGCCATAACATTCTGAGGAGCTGCCCAGGACCTACACCTGGATCACCAGCTGTTTCACCAAAAGATGCCTGGGATATGTTCATGAGTGACAACATCATTGAGGAGGTTCTAATATGTACCAACTTAGAGGGACGAAGAACAGCCACAGCAAAAGGGAAAGAGTGGAGAAGCATTGATAAAGAAGAATTGATGGCCTTCATCAATTCTTGCAGGGGGGGAGAAGAGCTGGGATGTGGCCTTGCAGGAGCTGTTTGTGGATCCGCTGCAAAATCCAATTTACAAGGCCACCATGGGGCTTAGGAGATATGAAGATATCCGCCGCGTCATACGGTTTGACGACAAGAGGACCAGGGCTCTGCGACTGGAAACACACCACATGGCGACATTTAGGTACGTGTGGGACTGTTTCCTGGACAACTGCAGAAGAAAGTTCATCCCCAGTGACTGTGTCACCATAGATGAGCAGCTTGTGCCATTCCGAGGCAGGTGCAAGTTACGGCAACACATGCCCAGCAAGCCTGCAAAATATGGGATAAAAATCTTCTGGATGTGCGACGCAAGGGTACCTTATGCAATAGATGGAATTGTCTATACCGGGAGACAGCCAGGTTCAGAGGAACCTTGGAGAGAATGTGGTCCAGCAATTGTGCAGTGGAATCAGACAGACAGGTGAATGTAAAGTACAATAGAGAAACTAATGTATTAAGTTTTAGCACAATACCTACATACTTTTTCCCAATCTTTAATAATGTGTATTTTATTTTTTTATTTGATTTCTCTGTAAGCAAAATAGTAAAACAGAATAAAATGCAATGCAATGCAACAGATTATGGCGTTAGAGTTTAAAGAATTCCATGTTGAGTAAATTTACAATCTTTTCCCCCTCTCATAGGTCGCAACATCACAATTAGCAACTTCTTCACCAGTGTCCCGCTGGCTGAGAAGCTCCTCGAGAAGAACCTGACCATTGTTGGGACTCTTTGCCAGAACAAATCGGACATACCACCTATCATGAAGCCATCCAAATCACGGGAGATTCATAGCTCAGAATTCGGATTCAATGGCAACATGACCATGGTGAGCTATGTGCAGAAGAAGGGAAAAGCTGTTGTCCTCCTGAGCACTATGCATGATGACAAAGCAGTGGATGACAGCAGTCAGAAGAAGAAACAATGGGAAGATGTGGGTTTAAAAAACAAAACACAGCCACCACCCAGCCACAAGAGGACATCAGACAGGAGGGCCAAAGGAAGAGGAAGAGGTGCACGATCTGCCCAGTTACCAAAGACAGAAAAGTCAGCAGCTAGTGTTCCCAGTGCACCAGGCCTGTGTGCAAGGAGCACAAACTCTTAGTGATCATTTGTGAGGCATGTCAAAATTGAGAAGGCAATTTGTGCTCTAGTGATGTGTTCAGTTGTATTTCATTTTGTTTGGTCACATTCACCAGTTTACAGTTGTTAAATTACAGATACAGTTCAGTTCAACAGCCGTGTTATCTGTTATCAGAGGTATGTGTATGTGTGACAAAATGACAAATAAACATGTTGCAAATATGAAATACATAAGTGTTTGGCTCCACTCACTGCTAAAGTAATTACTTGAAACAAATTATTATTATAGTATTAATTCATTTAATTTTAAATCACACTTGGATGTATGGGTCATTTTTGACCCATGTGTGTAAACTTGATGTAGTAATAAAAAAAGCTATTTTTGTTCATAAAGCATGAAAGTAAAAATGGAAATAGTGATTGGTGGTAATCAAAAACAAGATATTTAAAGAATACTTGGAATATTCAATCATAAAATAAATTGATTTCAAAAGATAGAACAAAGAAAAACTCAGCCAGCATGAAGAAAGTCAAAGATTTTCATGAAAATTTTCAACTTTTTTGAAGCCGAAATACTTCATGAAAATCTTTGACTTTTTTGAAGCCGAAATCTTTTCATGAAAGTTTTCAACTTTTTTAAAGCCGAAATCTTTTCATGAAAATTTTGAACTTTTTTGAAGCAGAAATCTTTTCATCAAAATTTTCAAATTTTTTGAAGCCGAAATACTTCATGAAAGTTTTCAACCTTTTTGAAGCTGAAATACTTCATGAAAATTTTTACCTTTTTTAAAGCCAAAATCCTGTCATGAAAATTTTCAACTTTGTTGAAGCCGAAATCTTTTCATGAAAATTTTCAATTTTGTTGAAGCTGAAATCTTTTCATGGAAATTTTCAACTTTTTTGAAGCCAAAATCGTTTCATGAAGATCTTCAACTTTTTTGAAGCAAAAATCTTTTCATCAAAATTTTCAAATTTTTTGAAGCTGAAATACTTCATGAAAATGTTCAACTTTTTTGAAGCCGAAATCTTTTCATGAAAATTTTCAACTTTTTTGAAGGCTAAATCTTTTCATGAAAATTTTTAACTTTGTTGAAGCAGAAATCTTTTCATGAAAATTTTCAAATTTGTTGAAGCAGAAATCTTTTCATGAAAATTTTAAAGCAGAAATCTTTTCATGAAAATTTTCAACTTTTTTGAAGCTGAAATCTTTTCATGTAAATTTTCAACTTTTTTGAAACCAAAATACTTCATGAAAATTTTTGACTTTTTTGAAGCCGAAATCTTTTCATGAAAATCTTCGACTTTTTTGAAGCAGAAATCTTTTTATGAAAATTTTCAACTTTTTTGAAGCAGAAATCTTTTCATGAAAATTTTAAAGCAGAAATCTTTTCATGAAAATTTTCAACTTTTTTGAAGCTGAAATCTTTTCATGTAAATTTTCAACTTTTTTGAAACCAAAATACTTCATGAAAATTTTCGACTTTTTTGAAGCCGAAATCTTTTCATGAAAATCTTCGACTTTTTTGAAGCAGAAATCTTTTTATGAAAATTTTCAACTTTTTTGAAGCAGAAATCTTTTCATGAAAATTTTAAAGCAGAAATCTTTTCATGAAAATTTTCAACTTTTTTGAAACCAAAATACTTCATGAAAATTTTTGACTTTTTTGAAGCCGAAATCTTTTCATGAAAATTTTCAACTTTTTTGAAGCAGAAATCTTTTCATGAAAATTTTCAACTTTTTTAAAGCCAAAATCCTGTAATGAAAAATTTCAATTTTGTTGAAGCAGAAATCTTTTCATGAAAATTTTCAACTTTGTTGAAGCAGAAATCTTTTCATGAAAATTTTAAAGCAGAAATCTTTTCATGAAAATTTTCAACTTTTTTGAAGCCGAAATCTTTTCATGTAAATTTTCAACTTTTTTGAAACCAAAATACTTCATGAAAATTTTTGACTTTTTTGAAGCCGAAATCTTTTCATGAAAATTTTCAACTTTTTTGAAGCAGAAATCTTTTCATGAAAATTTTCAACTTTTTTAAAGCCAAAATCCTGTAATGAAAAATTTCAATTTTGTTCTAGCTGAAATCTTTTCATGGAAATTTTCAACTTTTTTGAAGCCAAAATTTTGTCATGAAAATTTTCAACTTTTTTGAAGCAGAAATCTTTTCATAAAAATTATCAACTTTTTTGAAAATGAAACCTTTTCATCAAAATTTTCAACTTTTTTGAAGCCGAAATCTTTTCATGTAAATTTTTAACTTTTTTGAAACCGAAATACTTCATGGAAATGTTCAACTTTTTTGAAGCCGAAATCTTTTCATGAAAATTTTGAACTTTTTTGAAGCAGAAATCTTTTCATCAAAATTTTCAAATTTTTTGAAGCTGAAATACTTCATGAAATTTTTTACCTTTTTTAAAGCCAAAATCCTGTCATGAAAATTTTCAACTTTGTTGAAGCCGAAATCTTTTCATGAAAATCTTCAACTTTTTTGAAGCAGAAATACTTTATGAAAATGTTCAACTTTTTTGAAGCCGAAATCTTTTCATGAAAATTTTCAACTTTTTTGAAGGCTAAATCTTTTCATGAAAATTTTTAATTTTTTTGAAGCAGAAATCTTTTCATGAAAATTTTCAACTTTGTTGAAGCAGAAATCTTTTCATGAAAATTTTCAAGCAGAAATCTTTTCATGAAAATTTTCAACTTTTTTGAAGCTGAAATCTTTTCATGTAAATTTTCAACTGTTTTGAAACCAAAATACTTCATGAAAATTTTTGACTTTTTTGAAGCCGAAATCTTTTCATGAAAATCTTCGACTTTTTTGAAGCAGAAATCTTTTTATGAAAATTTTCAACTTTTTTGTAGCCGAAATGTTTTCATTAAAATTTTCAACTTTTTTAAATCCGAAATCTTTTCATGAAAATCTTTGACTTTTTTAATGCAGAAATATTTTTATGAAAATTTTCAAGCAGAAATCTTTTCATGAAAAATTTCAAATTTTTTAAGCAGAAATCTTTTCATGTAAATTTTCAACTTTTTTGAATCCGAAATACTTCATGAAAATTTTCAACTTTTTTGAAGCCGAAATGTTTTCATTAAAATTCTCAACTTTTTTAAATCCGAAATCTTTTCATGAATCTTTTCATGAAAATTTTGAAGCAGAAATCTTTTCATGAAAATTTTCAACTTTTTTGAAGCCGAAATCTTTTCATGAAAGTTTTCAACTTTTTGAAGCAAAAATACTTCATGAAAATTTTCAACTTTTTAAAAAGCTTGAAATTTTCAACTTTTTTGAAACAGAAATCTTTTCATGTAAATTTTGAACTTTTTTGAAAATGAAATCTTTTCATGAAAATTTTGAACTTTTTTGAAGCCGAAATACTTATTGAAAATTTTCAACTTTTTTGAAGTCGAAATACTTCATGAAAGTTTTCAACTTTTTCAAAGCTGAAATACTTCATGAAAGTTTTCAACTTTTTTAAAGCTGAAATCTTTATATGTAAATTTTCAACTTTATTCAAACTGATATTCTACATTTTCTAACATGTTTTTGAGACATAAAGTGACACTTACTGTTCAGACTACATTTTCTAACTCAAAGTGTCGTTTCAAAGTAAAAATACTATTAGAAGGAGTGATTCAGACAAAATTAGATGAAACAGCTGTACTGATAAGAAATGAGCGCAGTTACATGAAATGACATCAAAATCAACATTCCCTGAGCCAGAAAACGCTATTAACAGCTTTAGTGATCAAATTGAGCGTATCTTGCGAAGCTGAGCTCGAAAGTGACATGAAACATGTTTTTGAGACATAAAATGACACTTACTGTTCAGACTACATTTTCTCACTCAAAGTGCCGTTTCAAAGTAAAAATACTGTTAGAAGGCGTGATTCAGACAAAATTAGATGAAACAGCTGTACTGGTAACAAACAACGATATTAACAGCTTTAGTGATCAAATTGAGCGTATCTTGCGAAGCTGAGCTCGAAAGTGACATGAAACATGTTTTTGAGACATAAAATGACACTTACTGTTCAGACTACATTTTCTAACTCAAAGTGCCGTTTCAAAGTAAAAATACTGTTAGAAGGAGTGATTCAGACAATATTAGATGAAACAGCTGTACTGGTAACAAATGAGCGCAGTTACATGAAATGACATCAAAATCAACATTCCCTGAGCCAGACAACGCTATTAACAGCTTTAGTGATCAAATTGAGCGTATCTTGCGAAGCTGAGCTCGAAAGTGACATGAAACATGTTTTTGAGACATAAAGTGACACTTACAGTGAATACCTGTTCTGACTACATTTTCTAACTGAAAGCGTCGTTTCAAAGTAAAAATACTGTTAGAAGGAGTGTTTCAGACAAAATTAGTTGAAACAGCTGTACTGCTAACAATCAACGATATTAACAGCTTTAGTGATCAAATTGAGCGTATCTTGCGAAGCTGAGCTCGAAAGTGACATGAAACATGTTTTTGAGACATAAAGTGACACTTACAGTGAATACCTGTTCTGACTACATTTTCTAACTCAAAGTGTCGTTTCAAAGTAAAAATATTGTTAGAAGGAGTGATTCAGACAAAATTAGATGAAACAGCAGCACTGGTAACAAATGAGCGCAGTTACATGAAATGACATCAAAATCAACATTCCCTGAGCCAGACAACGCTATTAACAGCTTTAGTGATCAAATTGAGCGTATCTTGCGAAGCTGAGCTCGAAAGTGACATGAAACATGTTTTTGAGACATAAAGTGACACTTACAGTGAATACCTGTTCTGACTACATTTTCTAACTCAAAGTGTCGTTTCAAAGTAAAAATACTGTTAGAAGGAGTGATTCAGACAAAATTAGATGAAACAGCAGCACTGGTAACAAACAACGATATTAACAGCTTTAGTGATCAAATTGAGCGTATCTTGCGAAGCTGAGCTCGAAAGTGACATGAAACAAGTTTTTGAGACATAAAGTGACACTTACTGTTCAGACTACATTTTTAACTCAAAGTGCCGTTTCAAAGTAAAAATACTGTTAGAAGGAGTGATTCAGACAAAATTAGATGAAACAGCTGTACTGGTAACAAATGAGCGCAGTTACATGAAATGACATCAAAATCAACATTCCCTGAGCCAGACAACGCTATTAACAGCTTTAGTGATCAAATTGAGCGTATCTTGCGAAGTTGTGCTCGAAAGTGACATGAAACATGTTTTGAACAGTAAGTGTCACTTTATGTCTCAAAAACATGTTTCATGTCACTTTCGAGCTCAGCTTCGCAAGATACGCTCAATTTGATCACTAAAGCTGTTAATATCGTTGATTGTTAGCAGTACAGCTGTTTCAACTAATTTTGTCTGAAACACTCCTTCTAACAGTATTTTTACTTTGAAACGACGCTTTCAGTTAGAAAATGTAGTCAGAACAGGTATTCACTGTAAGTGTCACTTTATGTCTCAAAAACATGTTTCATGTCACTTTCGAGCTCAGCTTCGCAAGATACGCTCAATTTGATCACTAAAGCTGTTAATATCGTTGTTTGTTACCAGTACAGCTGTTTCATCTAATTTTGTCTGAATCACTCCCTCTAACAGTATTTTTACTTTGAAACGACACTTTGAGTTAGAAAATGTAGAATATCAGTTTGAATAAAGTCGAAAATTTTCATGAAAAGATTTCTGCTTCAAAAAAGTATAAATTTTTCATGACAGGATTTTGGCTTTAAAAAAGGTAAAAATTTTCATGAAAAGATTTCGGCTTCAAAAAAGTTGAAAATTTTCATGAAAAGATTTACACTTCAAAAAAGTTGAAAATGTTCATGAATTTTTTCGACTTCAAAAAAGTCTAAGATTTTCATGAAAAGATTTCTGCTTCAAAAACTTGAAAATTTTCATGAAAAGATTTCGTATTCAAAAAAGTTGAAAATTTTCATGAAAATATTTACACTTCAAAAAAGTTGAAAATTTACATTAAAAGATTTCGGCTTCAAAAAAGTTGAAAATTTTCATGAAAATATTTACACTTCAAAAAAGTTGAAAATGTTCATGAATTTTTTCGACTTCAAAAAAGTTGAAAAAATGTCATGAACTATTTCGGCATCAAAAAAGTTGAAAATTTACATTAAAAGATTTCGGCTTCAAAAAAGTTGAAAATTTTCATGAAAATATTTACACTTCAAAAAAGTTGAAAATGTTCATGAATTTTTTCGACTTCAAAAAAGTTGAAAAAATGTCATGAACTATTTCGGCATCAAAAAAGTTGAAAATTTACATTAAAAGATTTCGGCTTCAAAAAAGTCAAAAATTTTCATGAAGTATTTCGGTTTCAAAAAAGTTGAAAATTTTCATGAAAAGATTTCTGCTTCAAAAAAGTTGAACATTTTCATTAAAAGATTTCGGCTTCAAAAAATTCAAAAACTTTCATGAAGTATTTCGGCTTCAAAAAAGTTGAAAATTTTCATGAAAAGATTTCGGCTTCAAAAAGGTTGAAAACTTTCATGAACTATTTCGACTTCAAAAAAGTCGAAGATTTTCATGAAAAGATTTCTGCTTCAAAAAAGTTGAAAATTTTCATTAAAAGATTTCGGCTTCAAAAAATTCCAAAACTTTCATGAAGTATTTCGGCTTCAAAAAAGTTGAAAATTTTCATGAAAAGATTTCGGCTTCAAAAAAGTTGAAAATTTTCATGAAGTATTTCGGCTGCAAAAAAGTCGAAGATTTTCATGAAAAGATTTCTGCTTCAAAAAAGTTGAACATTTTCATGAAAAGATTTCGGCTTCAAAAAAGTTTAAAATGTTCATGAAAAGATTTCGGCTTCAAAAAAGTTGAAAACTTTCATGAAGTATTTCGGCATCAAAAAAGTTGAAAACTTTAATGAAGTATTTCGGCTTCAAAAATGTTGAAAATTTTCATGAAAAGATTTCTATTTCAAAAAAGTTGAAAATTTTCATGAAAAGATTTCGGCTTCAAAAAAGTTGAAAATTTTCATGAAAAGATTTCAGCTTCAAAAAAGTCAAAGATTTTCTTGAAAAGATTTCTGCTTCAAAAAAGTTGAAAATTTTCATGACAGGATTTTGGCTTTAAAAAAGGTAAAAATTTTCATGACAAGATTTCGGCTCCAAAAAGTTGAAAATTTTCATGAAAAGATTTCGGCTTCAAAAAAGTTGAAAATTTTCATGAAAAGATTTCGGCTTCAAAAAAGTTGAAAATTTTCATCAAGTATTTCGGCTTCAAAAAAGTCAAAGTATTTCATGAAAAGATTTCTGCTTCAAAAAAGTTGAAAATTTTCATGAAAAGATTTCGGCTTCAAAAAAGTTGAAAATTTACATGAAAAGATTTCGGCTTCAAAAAAGTTGAAAATTTTCATGAAAAGATTTCAGCTTCAAAAAAGTTGAAAATTTTCATGACAGCATTATGGCTTTAAAAAAGGTAAGAATTTTCATCAAGTATTTCGGCTTCAAAAAAGTCAAAGTATTTCATGAAAAGATTTCTGCTTCAAAAAAGTTGAAAATTTTCATGAAAAGATTTCGGCATCAAAAAAGTCTAAAACTTTCATGAACTATTTCGGCATCAAAAAAGTCTAAAACTTTCATGAAGTATTTCTGCTTTAAAAATGTCAAAGTGACCCGGTTGAGTTTTTATTTTCTACATCTTTGCAATAAATTCATCTCTTCATTCAGTATTCAAGTTATTCCTCAATTAACTTGTTTTTGATCATCATACATCCTTATTTTATTTTTTCCTTTCTTACTTTTTGAATAAAAAACATTTTTGTATCATTACCCTTCTAATGCACAACATGGGTCAAAAATGAATCCACTTTCTATGTTATTTCATGTATGGCTGAGTGTTTCTATGATATATCTTTGAAATAAATACATTTTATCATTTTCTTTTCCAAGTATGCAGTAAATATCTTGTTTTTGTTAAGCACAAATCATCATTTGTATTTTTCCTTTCTTACTTTATGAACGAGCACAGCTTTTGTATTTCTACATCAAGTCAGAAACGACCCCAGAAACGACCCACATGCATTTACTATAGCATTTGCTGTGAAACGTGGTTGTTTCAGACATTTCACAGCTCAGCACAGCTCCCTTGGAACATCTAATACATGTAAGTATTGTTTTTAAATTGTTCTAACATCACTTTAGAAAATATTTGATGACAATTGTGAAAGATAACTGTACATAACATTTGATTAGGTTTAGGTTACCTTGAGAGTGAGTACATTACTTGTCAGAAAGTTACAAGTAATTACTATTAGCTAGCTAGCTGTTGACACTTCTATTTTAGTTAGCTAATTCTATTGTAGTTAGCTAACTATTATGTAGATTGCTAGGCTACTTAGCAAAGTACTTAGCTAAGCTACTTAGCCAAGTCACCAAAATAAAACTCTATGTATGTGTATGTATATTGATGTGCATCTGAAAATTTTATTGTGCTTTTGATTTTCTTTATCCAGAGTATGGCTGGTCCCAGATTTACTACTGAGATGGTTGTAGCGATGCTGCAGGAAGAACCAGATGAGGAGGCAATTTGTCTTGATTCAGAGTCTGAAATTTCTGATGATGATGACCCAGAATATTTGCCAGAGGGTCAAGCTGGAGTTGTGGGTGTGTCTGGGAATCCATGAAGAAGACTCCTCTGATGATACAGAAGACTCATCTGATGAGTCCTCTGAAGAGGAAACTCAGACCCAGTCCAATAGATTGAGTAAAAACGGATCTTACTGGAATGAGAATCCCCCCATTCATGGCAGAACAAGAAGCCATAACATTCTGAGGAGCTGCCCAGGACCTACACCTGGATCACCAGCTGTTTCACCAAAAGATGCCTGGGATATGTTCATGAGTGACAACATCATTGAGGAGGTTCTAATATGTACCAACTTAGAGGGACGAAGAACAGCCACAGCAAAAGGGAAAGAGTGGAGAAGCATTGATAAAGAAGAATTGATGGCCTTCATCAATTCTTGCAGGGGGGGAAGAGCTGGGATGTGGCCTTGCAGGAGCTGTTTGTGGATCCGCTGCAAAATCCAATTTACAAGGCCACCATGGGGCTTAGGAGATATGAAGATATCCGCCGCGTCATACGGTTTGACGACAAGAGGACCAGGGCTCTGCGACTGGAAACACACCACATGGCGACATTTAGGTACGTGTGGGACTGTTTCCTGGACAACTGCAGAAGAAAGTTCATCCCCAGTGACTGTGTCACCATAGATGAGCAGCTTGTGCCATTCCGAGGCAGGTGCAAGTTACGGCAACACATGCCCAGCAAGCCTGCAAAATATGGGATAAAAATCTTCTGGATGTGCGACGCAAGGGTACCTTATGCAATAGATGGAATTGTCTATACCGGGAGACAGCCAGGTTCAGAGGAACCTTGGAGAGAATGTCATCCAGCAATTGTGCAGTGGAATCAGACAGACAGGTGAATGTAAAGTACAATAGAGAAACTAATGTATTAAGTTTTAGCACAATACCTACATACTTTTTCCCAATCTTTAATAATGTGTATTTTATTTTTTTATTTGATTTCTCTGTAAGCAAAATAGTAAAACAGAATAAAATGCAATGCAATGCAACAGATTATGGCGTTAGAGTTTAAAGAATTCCATGTTGAGTAAATTTACAATCTTTTCCCCCTCTCATAGGTTGCAACATCACAATTAGCAACTTCTTCACCAGTGTCCCGCTGGCTGAGAAGCTCCTCGAGAAGAACCTGACCATTGTTGGGACTCTTTGCCAGAACAAATCGGACATACCACCTATCATGAAGCCATCCAAATCACGGGAGATTCATAGCTCAGAATTCGGATTCAATGGCAACATGACCATGGTGAGCTATGTGCAGAAGAAGGGAAAAGCTGTTGTCCTCCTGAGCACTATGCATGATGACAAAGCAGTGGATGACAGCAGTCAGAAGAAGAAACAATGGGAAGATGTGGGTTTAAAAAACAAAACACAGCCACCACCCAGCCACAAGAGGACATCAGACAGGAGGGCCAAAGGAAGAGGAAGAGGTGCACGATCTGCCCAGTTACCAAAGACAGAAAAGTCAGCAGCTAGTGTTCCCAGTGCACCAGGCCTGTGTGCAAGGAGCACAAACTCTTAGTGATCATTTGTGAGGCATGTCAAAATTGAGAAGGCAATTTGTGCTCTAGTGATGTGTTCAGTTGTATTTCATTTTGTTTGGTCACATTCACCAGTTTACAGTTGTTAAATTACAGATACAGTTCAGTTCAACAGCCGTGTTATCTGTTATCAGAGGTATGTGTATGTGTGACAAAATGACAAATAAACATGTTGCAAATATGAAATACATAAGTGTTTGGCTCCACTCACTGCTAAAGTAATTACTTGAAACAAATTATTATTATAGTATTAATTCATTTAATTTTAAATCACACTTGGATGTATGGGTCATTTTTGACCCATGTGTGTAAACTTGATGTAGTAATAAAAAAAGCTATTTTTGTTCATAAAGCATGAAAGTAAAAATGGAAATAGTGATTGGTGGTAATCAAAAACAAGATATTTAAAGAATACTTGGAATATTCAATCATAAAATAAATTGATTTCAAAAGATAGAACAAAGAAAAACTCAGCCAGCATGAAGAAAGTCAAAGATTTTCATGAAAATTTTCAACTTTTTTGAAGCCGAAATACTTCATGAAAATCTTTGACTTTTTTGAAGCCGAAATCTTTTCATGAAAGTTTTCAACTTTTTTAAAGCCGAAATCTTTTCATGAAAATTTTGAACTTTTTTGAAGCAGAAATCTTTTCATCAAAATTTTCAAATTTTTTGAAGCCGAAATACTTCATGAAAGTTTTCAACCTTTTTGAAGCTGAAATACTTCATGAAAATTTTTACCTTTTTTAAAGCCAAAATCCTGTCATGAAAATTTTCAACTTTGTTGAAGCCGAAATCTTTTCATGAAAATTTTCAACTTTTTTGAAGCCGAACTCTTTTCATGAAAAATTTCAATTTTGTTGAAGCTGAAATCTTTTCATGGAAATTTTCAACTTTTTTGAAGCCAAAATCGTTTCATGAAGATCTTCAACTTTTTTGAAGCAAAAAATCTTTTCATCAAAATTTTCAAATTTTTTGAAGCTGAAATACTTCATGAAAATGTTCAACTTTTTTGAAGCCGAAATCTTTTCATGAAAAATTTCAACTTCTTTGAAGGCTAAATCTTTTCATGAAAATTTTTAACTTTGTTGAAGCAGAAATCTTTTCATGAAAATTTTCAACTTTGTTGAAGCAGAAATCTTTTCATGAAAATTTTAAAGCAGAAATCTTTTCATGAAAATTTTCAACTTTTTTGAAGCTGAAATCTTTTCATGTAAATTTTCAACTTTTTTGAAACCAAAATACTTCATGAAAATTTTTGACTTTTTTGAAGCAGAAATCTTTTTATGAAAATTTTCAACTTTTTTGAAGCAGAAATCTTTTCATGAAAATTTTAAAGCAGAAATCTTTTCATGAAAATTTTCAACTTTTTTGAAGCTGAAATCTTTTCATGTAAATTTTCAACTTTTTTGAAACCAAAATACTTCATGAAAATTTTCGACTTTTTTGAAGCCGAAATCTTTTCATGAAAATCTTCGACTTTTTTGAAGCAGAAATCTTTTTATGAAAATTTTCAACTTTTTTGAAGCAGAAATCTTTTCATGAAAATTTTCAACTTTTTTAAAGCCAAAATCCTGTAATGAAAAATTTCAATTTTGTTGAAGCAGAAATCTTTTCATGAAAATTTTCAATTTTGTTGAAGCAGAAATCTTTTCATGAAAATTTTCAACTTTGTTGAAGCAGAAATCTTTTCATGAAAATTTTAAAGCAGAAATCTTTTCATGAAAATTTTCAACTTTTTTGAAGCCGAAATCTTTTCATGTAAACTTTCAACTTTTTTGAAACCAAAATACTTCATGAAAATTTTTGACTTTTTTGAAGCCGAAATCTTTTCATGAAAATCTTCAACGTTTTTGAAGCAGAAATCTTTTCATGAAAATTTTCAACTTTTTTAAAGCCAAAATCCTGTAATGAAAAATTTCAATTTTGTTGAAGCAGAAATCTTTTCATGAAAATTTTCAACTTTGTTGAAGCAGAAATCTTTTCATGAAAATTTTAAAGCAGAAATCTTTTCATGAAAATTTTCAACTTTTTTGAAGCCGAAATCTTTTCATGTAAATTTTCAACTTTTTTGAAACCAAAATACTTCATGAAAATTTTTGACTTTTTTGAAGCCGAAATCTTTTCATGAAAATTTTCAACTTTTTTGAAGCAGAAATCTTTTCATGAAAATTTTCAACTTTTTTAAAGCCAAAATCCTGTAATGAAAAATTTCAATTTTGTTCTAGCTGAAATCTTTTCATGGAAATTTTCAACTTTTTTGAAGCCAAAATCTTGTCATGAAAATTTTCAACTTTTTTGAAGCAGAAATCTTTTCATAAAAATTATCAACTTTTTTGAAAATGAAACCTTTTCATCAAAATTTTCAACTTTTTTGAAGCCGAAATCTTTTCATGTAAATTTTTAACTTTTTTGAAACCGAAATACTTCATGGAAATGTTCAACTTTTTTGAAGCCGAAATCTTTTCATGAAAATTTTGAACTTTTTTGAAGCAGAAATCTTTTCATCAAAATTTTCAAATTTTTTGAAGCTGAAATACTTCATGAAATTTTTTACCTTTTTTAAAGCCAAAATCCTGTCATGAAAATTTTCAACTTTGTTGAAGCCGAAATCTTTTCATGAAAATCTTCAACTTTTTTGAAGCAGAAATACTTTATGAAAATGTTCAACTTTTTTGAAGCCGAAATCTTTTCATGAAAATTTTCAACTTTTTTGAAGGCTAAATCTTTTCATGAAAATTTTTAACTTTGTTGAAGCAGAAATCTTTTCATGTAAATTTTCAACTTTTTTGAAACCAAAATACTTCATGAAAATTTTCGACTTTTTTGAAGCCGAAATCTTTTCATGAAAATCTTCGACTTTTTTGAAGCAGAAATCTTTTTATGAAAATTTTCAACTTTTTTGAAGCAGAAATCTTTTCATGAAAATTTTCAACTTTTTTAAAGCCAAAATCCTGTAATGAAAAATTTCAATTTTGTTGAAGCAGAAATCTTTTCATGAAAATTTTCAATTTTGTTGAAGCAGAAATCTTTTCATGAAAATTTTCAACTTTGTTGAAGCAGAAATCTTTTCATGAAAATTTTAAAGCAGAAATCTTTTCATGAAAATTTTCAACTTTTTTGAAGCCGAAATCTTTTCATGTAAACTTTCAACTTTTTTGAAACCAAAATACTTCATGAAAATTTTTGACTTTTTTGAAGCCGAAATCTTTTCATGAAAATCTTCAACTTTTTTGAAGCAGAAATCTTTTCATGAAAATTTTCAACTTTTTTAAAGCCAAAATCCTGTAATGAAAAATTTCAATTTTGTTGAAGCAGAAATCTTTTCATGAAAATTTTCAACTTTGTTGAAGCAGAAATCTTTTCATGAAAATTTTAAAGCAGAAATCTTTTCATGAAAATTTTCAACTTTTTTGAAGCCGAAATCTTTTCATGTAAATTTTCAACTTTTTTGAAACCAAAATACTTCATGAAAATTTTTGACTTTTTTGAAGCCGAAATCTTTTCATGAAAATTTTCAACTTTTTTGAAGCAGAAATCTTTTCATGAAAATTTTCAACTTTTTTAAAGCCAAAATCCTGTAATGAAAAATTTCAATTTTGTTCTAGCTGAAATCTTTTCATGGAAATTTTCAACTTTTTTGAAGCCAAAATCTTGTCATGAAAATTTTCAACTTTTTTGAAGCAGAAATCTTTTCATAAAAATTATCAACTTTTTTGAAAATGAAACCTTTTCATCAAAATTTTCAACTTTTTTGAAGCCGAAATCTTTTCATGTAAATTTTTAACTTTTTTGAAACCGAAATACTTCATGGAAATGTTCAACTTTTTTGAAGCCGAAATCTTTTCATGAAAATTTTGAACTTTTTTGAAGCAGAAATCTTTTCATCAAAATTTTCAAATTTTTTGAAGCTGAAATACTTCATGAAATTTTTTACCTTTTTTAAAGCCAAAATCCTGTCATGAAAATTTTCAACTTTGTTGAAGCCGAAATCTTTTCATGAAAATCTTCAACTTTTTTGAAGCAGAAATACTTTATGAAAATTTTCAACTTTTTTGAAGCCGAAATCTTTTCATGAAAATTTTCAACTTTTTTGAAGGCTAAATCTTTTCATGAAAATTTTTAACTTTGTTGAAGCAGAAATCTTTTCATGTAAATTTTCAACTTTTTTGAAACCAAAATACTTCATGAAAATTTTCGACTTTTTTGAAGCCGAAATCTTTTCATGAAAATCTTCGACTTTTTTGAAGCAGAAATCTTTTTATGAAAATTTTCAACTTTTTTGAAGCAGAAATCTTTTCATGAAAATTTTCAACTTTTTTAAAGCCAAAATCCTGTAATGAAAAATTTCAATTTTGTTGAAGCAGAAATCTTTTCATGAAAATTTTCAATTTTGTTGAAGCAGAAATCTTTTCATGAAAATTTTCAACTTTGTTGAAGCAGAAATCTTTTCATGAAAATTTTAAAGCAGAAATCTTTTCATGAAAATTTTCAACTTTTTTGAAGCCGAAATCTTTTCATGTAAACTTTCAACTTTTTTGAAACCAAAATACTTCATGAAAATTTTTGACTTTTTTGAAGCCGAAATCTTTTCATGAAAATCTTCAACTTTTTTGAAGCAGAAATCTTTTCATGAAAATTTTTAACTTTTTTAAAGCCAAAATCCTGTAATGAAAAATTTCAATTTTGTTGAAGCAGAAATGTTTTCATTAAAATTTTCAACTTTTTTAAATCCGAAATCTTTTCATGAAAATCTTTGACTTTTTTAATGCAGAAATATTTTTATGAAAATTTTCAAGCAGAAATCTTTTCATGAAAATTTTCAATTTTTTTAAGCAGAAATCTTTTCATGTAAATTTTCAACTTTTTTGAATCCGAAATACTTCATGAAAATTTTCAACTTTTTTGAAGCCGAAATGTTTTCATTAAAATTTTCAACTTTTTTAAATCCGAAATCTTTTCATGAATCTTTTCATGAAAATTTTGAAGCAGAAATCTTTTCATGAAAATTTTCAACTTTTTTGAAGCCGAAATCTTTTCATGAAAGTTTTCAACTTTTTGAAGCAAAAATACTTCATGAAAATTTTCAACTTTTTAAAAAGCTTGAAATTTTCAACTTTTTTGAAACAGAAATCTTTTCATGTAAATTTTGAACTTTTTTGAAAATTAAATCTTTTCATGAAAATTTTGAACTTTTTTGAAGCCGAAATACTTATTGAAAATTTTCAACTTTTTTTAAGTCGAAATACTTCATGAAAGTTTTCAACTTTTTCAAAGCTGAAATACTTCATGAAAGTTTTCAACTTTTTTAAAGCTGAAATCTTTATATGTAAATTTTCAACTTTATTCAAACTGATATTCTACATTTTCTAACATGTTTTTGAGACATAAAGTGACACTTACTGTTCAGACTACATTTTCTAACTCAAAGTGTCGTTTCAAAGTAAAAATACTATTAGAAGGAGTGATTCAGACAAAATTAGATGAAACAGCTGTACTGATAAGAAATGAGCGCAGTTACATGAAATGACATCAAAATCAACATTCCCTGAGCCAGAAAACGCTATTAACAGCTTTAGTGATCAAATTGAGCGTATCTTGCGAAGCTGAGCTCGAAAGTGACATGAAACATGTTTTTGAGACATAAAATGACACTTACTGTTCAGACTACATTTTCTCACTCAAAGTGCCGTTTCAAAGTAAAAATACTGTTAGAAGGCGTGATTCAGACAAAATTAGATGAAACAGCTGTACTGGTAACAAACAACGATATTAACAGCTTTAGTGATCAAATTGAGCGTATCTTGCGAAGCTGAGCTCGAAAGTGACATGAAACATGTTTTTGAGACATAAAATGACACTTACTGTTCAGACTACATTTTCTAACTCAAAGTGCCGTTTCAAAGTAAAAATACTGTTAGAAGGAGTGATTCATCAAAAATAAGATGAAACAGCAGCACTGGTAACAAATGAGCGCAGTTACATGAAATGACATCAAAATCAACATTCCCTGAGCCAGACAACGCTATTAACAGCTTTAGTGATCAAATTGAGCGTATCTTGCGAAGCTGAGCTCGAAAGTGACATGAAACATGTTTTTGAGACATAAAGTGACACTTACAGTGAATACCTGTCCTGACTACATTTTCTAACTCAAAGTGTCGTTTCAAAGTAAAAATACTGTTAGAAGGAGTGATTCAGACAAAATTAGATGAAACAGCAGCACTGGTAACAAATGAGCGCAGTTACATGAAATGACATCAAAATCAACATTCCCTGAGCCAGACAACGCTATTAACAGCTTTAGTGATCAAATTGAGCGTTTCTTGCGAAGCTGAGCTCGAAAGTGACATGAAACATGTTTTTGAGACATAAAGTGACACTTACAGTGAATACCTGTCCTGACTACATTTTTTAACTCAAAGTGTCGTTTCAAAGTAAAAATACTGTTAGAAGGAGTGATTCATCAAAAATAAGATGAAACAGCAGCACTGGTAACAAATGAGCGCAGTTACATGAAATGACATCAAAATCAACATTCCCTGAGCCAGACAACGCTATTAACAGCTTTAGTGATCAAATTGAGTGTATCTTGCGAAGCTGAGCTCGAAAGTGACATGAAACATGTTTTTGAGACATAAAGTGACACTTACAGTGAATACCTGTTCTGACTACATTTTCTATCTCAAAGTGTCGTTTCAAAGTAAAAATATTGTTAGAAGGAGTGATTCAGACAAAATTAGATGAAACAGCAGCACTGGTAACAAATGAGCGCAGTTACATGAAATGACATCAAAATCAACATTCCCTGAGCCAGACAACGCTATTAACAGCTTTAGTGATCAAATTGAGCGTATCTTGCGAAGCTGAGCTCGAAAGTGACATGAAACATGTTTTTGAGACATAAAGTGACACTTACAGTGAATACCTGTTCTGACTACATTTTCTAACTCAAAGTGTCGTTTCAAAGTAAAAATACTGTTAGAAGGAGTGATTCAGACAAAATTAGATGAAACAGCAGCACTGGTAACAAATGAGCGCAGTTACATGAAATGACATCAAAATCAACATTCCCTGAGCCAGACAACGCTATTAACAGCTTTAGTGATCAAATTGAGCGTATCTTGCGAAGCTGAGCTCGAAAGTGACATGAAACATGTTTTTGAGACATAAAGTGACACTTACAGTGAATACCTGTTCTGACTACATTTTCTAACTCAAAGTGTCGTTTCAAAGTAAAAATACTGTTAGAAGGAGTGATTCAGACAAAATTAGATGAAACAGCAGCACTGGTAACAAACAACGATATTAACAGCTTTAGTGATCAAATTGAGCGTATCTTGCGAAGCTGAGCTCGAAAGTGAAATGAAACAAGTTTTTGAGACATAAAGTGACACTTACTGTTCAGACTACATTTTTAACTCAAAGTGCCGTTTCAAAGTAAAAATACTGTTAGAAGGAGTGATTCAGACAAAATTAGATGAAACAGCTGTACTGGTAACAAATGAGCGCAGTTACATGAAATGACATCAAAATCAACATTCCCTGAGCCAGACAACGCTATTAACAGCTTTAGTGATCAAATTGAGCGTATCTTGCGAAGTTGTGCTCGAAAGTGACATGAAACATGTTTTGAACAGTAAGTGTCACTTTATGTCTCAAAAACATGTTTCATGTCACTTTCGAGCTCAGCTTCGCAAGATACGCTCAATTTGATCACTAAAGCTGTTAATATCGTTGATTGTTAGCAGTACAGCTGTTTCAACTAATTTTGCCTGAAACACTCCTTCTAACAGTATTTTTACTTTGAAACGACGCTTTCAGTTAGAAAATGTAGTCAGAACAGGTATTCACTGTAAGTGTCACTTTATGTCTCAAAAACATGTTTCATGTCACTTTCGAGCTCAGCTTCGCAAGATACGCTCAATTTGATCACTAAAGCTGTTAATAGCGTTGTCTGGCTCAGGGAATGTTGATTTTGATGTCATTTCATGTAACTGCGCTCATTTTTTACCACTACAGCTGTTTCATCTAATTTTGCCTGAAACACTCCTTCTAACAGTATTTTTACTTTGAAACGACGCTTTCAGTTAGAAAATGTAGTCAGAACAGGTATTCACTGTAAGTGTCACTTTATGTCTCAAAAACATGTTTCATGTCACTTTCGAGCTCAGCTTCGCAAGATACGCTCAATTTGATCACTAAAGCTGTTAATAGCGTTGTCTGGCTCAGGGAATGTTGATTTTGATGTCATTTCATGTAACTGCGCTCATTTGTTACCACTACAGCTGTTTCATCTAATTTTGTCTGAATCACTCCCTCTAACAGTATTTTTACTTTGAAACGACACTTTGAGTTAGAAAATGTAGTCTGAACAGTAAGTGTCACTTTTTGTCTGAAAAACATGTTTCATGTCACTTTCGAGCTCAGCTTCGCAAGATACGCTCAATTTGATCACTAAAGCTGTTAATAGCGTTGTCTGGCTCAGGGAATGTTGATTTTGATGTCATTTCATGTAACTGCGCTCATTTTTTACCACTACAGCTGTTTCATCTAATTTTGCCTGAAAAACTCCTTCTAACAGTATTTTTACTTTGAAACGACACTTTGAGTTAGAAAATTCAGTCTGAACAGTAAGTGTCACTTTTTGTCTGAAAAACATGTTTCATGTCACTTTCGAGCTCAGCTTCGCAAGATACGCTCAATTTGATCACTAAAGCTGTTAATATCGTTGTTTGTTACCAGTACAGCTGTTTCATCTAATTTTGTCTGAATCACTCCCTCTAACAGTATTTTTACTTTGAAACGACACTTTGAGTTAGAAAATATAGAATATCAGTTTGAATAAAGTCGAAAATTTTCATGAAAAGATTTCTGCTTCAAAAAAGTATAAATTTTTCATGACAGGATTTTGGCTTTAAAAAAGGTAAAAATTTTCATGAAAAGATTTCGGCTTCAAAAAAGTTGAAAATTTTCATGAAAAGATTTACACTTCAAAAAAGTTGAAAATGTTCATGAATTTTTTCGACTTCAAAAAAGTCTAAGATTTTCATGAAAAGATTTCTGCTTCAAAAACTTGAAAATTTTCATGAAAAGATTTCGTATTCAAAAAAGTTGAAAATTTTCATGAAAATATTTACACTTCAAAAAAGTTGAAAATGTTCATGAATTTTTTCGACTTCAAAAAAGTTGAAAAAATGTCATGAACTATTTCGGCATCAAAAAAGTTGAAAATTTACATTAAAAGATTTCGGCTTCAAAAAAGTCAAAAATTTTCATGAAGTATTTCGGCTTCAAAAAAGTTGAAAATTTTCATGAAAAGATTTCGGCTTCAAAAAAGTTGAAAATTTTCATGAAAAGATTTACACTTCAAAAAAGTTGAAAATGTTCATGAATTTTTTCGACTTCAAAAAAGTCTAAGATTTTCATGAAAAGATTTCTATTTCAAAAACTTGAAAATTTTCATGAAAAGATTTCGGCTTCAAAAAAGTTGAAAATTTTCATGAAAATATTTACACTTTAAAAAAGTTGAAAATGTTCATGAATTTTTTCGACTTCAAAAAAGTTGAAAAAATGTCATGAACTATTTCGGCATCAAAAAAGTTGAAAATTTACATTAAAAGATTTCGGCTTCAAAAAAGTCAAAAATTTTCATGAAGTATTTCGGTTTCAAAAAAGTTGAAAATTTTCATGAAAAGATTTCGGCTTCAAAAAAGTTGAAAATTTTCATGAAAAGATTTCTGCTTCAAAAACTTGAAAATTTTCATGAAAAGATTTCGGCTTCAAAAAAGTTGAAAATTTTCATGAAAAGATTTCTGCTTCAAAAAGTTTAAAATTTTCATGTATTTTTTCAACTTCAAAAAAGTTAAAAATTTTCATCAAAAGATTTCTGCTTCAAAATAGTTGACAATTTTCATGAATAGATTTCTGCTTCAAAAAAGTTGAAAATTTTCATGAACTATTTCGGCATCAAAAAAGTTGAAAATTTACATTAAAAGATTTCGGCTTTCAAAAAATTTAAAAATTTTCATGAAGTATTTCGGCTTCAAAAAAGTTGAAAATTTTCATGAAAAGATTTCTGCTTCAAAAAGTTGAAAATTTTCATGAAAAGATTTCGGCTTCAAAAAAGTTGAAAATTTTCATGAAGTATTTGGGCTTCAAAAAAGTCAATGATTTTCATGAAAAGATTTCTGCTTCAGAAAAGTCGAACATTTTCATGAAGTATTTCGGCTTCAAAAAGGTTGAAAATTTACATTAAAAGATTTGGGCTTCAAAAAAGTCAACGATTTTCATGAAAAGATTTCGGCTTCAAAAAAGTTGAAAATTTTCATGAAATAATTTCAGCTTCAGAAAAGTTGAAAATTTTCATGACAGGATTATGGCTTTAAAAAAGGTAAGAATTTTCATGAAGTATTTCGGCTTCAAAAAAGTTAAAAATTTTCATCAAAAGATTTCTGCTTGAGAAAAGTTGAAAATTTTCATGAAAAGATTTCGTATTCAAAAAAGTTGAAAATTTTCATGAAAATATTTACACTTCAAAAAAGTTGAAAATGTTCATGAATTTTTTCGACTTCAAAAAAGTTGAAAAAATGTCATGAACTATTTCGGCATCAAAAAAGTTGAAAATTTACATTAAAAGATTTCGGCTTCAAAAAAGTCAAAAATTTTCATGAAGTATTTCGGCTTCAAAAAAGTTGAAAATTTTCATGAAAAGATTTCGGCTTCAAAAAAGTTGAAAATTTTCATGAAAAGATTTACACTTCAAAAAAGTTGAAAATGTTCATGAATTTTTTCGACTTCAAAAAAGTCTAAGATTTTCATGAAAAGATTTCTATTTCAAAAACTTGAAAATTTTCATGAAAAGATTTCGGCTTCAAAAAAGTTGAAAATTTTCATGAAAATATTTACACTTCAAAAAAGTTGAAAATGTTCATGAATTTTTTCGACTTCAAAAAAGTTGAAAAAATGTCATGAACTATTTCGGCATCAAAAAAGTCAAAAATTTACATTAAAAGATTTCGGCTTCAAAAAAGTCAAAAATTTTCATGAAGTATTTCGGTTTCAAAAAAGTTGAAAATTTTCATGAAAAGATTTCGGCTTCAAAAAAGTTGAAAATTTTCATGAAAAGATTTCTGCTTCAAAAACTTGAAAATTTTCATGAAAAGATTTCGGCTTCAAAAAAGTTGAAAATTTTCATGAAAAGATTTCTGCTTCAAAAAGTTTAAAATTTTCATGTATTTTTTCAACTTCAAAAAAGTTAAAAATTTTCATCAAAAGATTTCTGCTTCAAAATAGTTGACAATTTTCATGAATAGATTTCTGCTTCAAAAAAGTTGAAAATTTTCATGAACTATTTCGGCATCAAAAAAGTTGAAAATTTACATTAAAAGATTTCGGCTTTCAAAAAAGTAAAACATTTTCATGAAGTATTTCGGCTTCAAAAAAGTTGAAAATTTTCATGAAAAGATTTCTGCTTCAAAAAGTTGAAAATTTTCATGAAAAGATTTCGGCTTCAAAAAAGTTGAAAATTTTCATGAACTATTTCGGCATCAAAAAAGTTGAAAATTTGCATGAAAAGATTTCGGCTTCAAAAAAGTTGAAAATTTTCATGAAGTATTTGGGCTTCAAAAAAGTCAATGATTTTCATGAAAAGATTTCTGCTTCAGAAAAGTCGAACATTTTCATGAAGTATTTCGGCTTCAAAAAGGTTGAAAATTTACATTAAAAGATTTGGGCTTCAAAAAAGTCAACGATTTTCATGAAAAGATTTCGGCTTCAAAAAAGTTGAAAATTTTCATGAAATAATTTCAGCTTCAGAAAAGTTGAAAATTTTCATGACAGGATTATGGCTTTAAAAAAGGTAAGAATTTTCATGAAGTATTTCGGCTTCAAAAAAGTTAAAAATTTTCATCAAAAGATTTCTGCTTGAGAAAAGTTGAAAATTTTCATGAAAAGATTTCGGCTTCAAAAAAGTTGAAAATTTTCTTGAAGTATTTCGGCTTCAAAAAAGTTGAAAATTTTCATGACAAGATTTCGGCTTCAAAAAAGTTGAAAATTTTCATGAAATAATTTCGGCTTCAAAAAAGTTGAAAATTTTCATGAAAAGATTTCGGCTTCAAAAAAGTTGAAAATTTTCATGACAGGATTTTGGCTTTACAAAAAGTAAAAATTTTCATAAAGTATTTCGGCTTCAAAAAGGTTGAAAACTTTCATGAACTATTTCGACTTCAAAAAAGTCGAAGATTTTCATGAAAAGATTTCTGCTTCAAAAAAGTTGAAAATTTTCATTAAAAGATTTCGGCTTCAAAAAATTCAAAAACTTTCATGAAGTATTTCGGCTTCAAAAAGGTTGAAAATTTACATTAAAAGATTTGGGCTTCAAAAAAGTCAACGATTTTCATGAAAAGATTTCTGCTTCAAAAAAGTTGAAAATTTTCATGAAAAGATTTCGGCTTCAAAAAGTTTGAAAATTTTCATGAAAAGATTTCGGCTTCAAAAAAGTTAAAAATGTTCATGAATTTTTTCGGCGTCAAAAAATTCTAAGATTTTCATGAAAAGATTTCAGCTTCAAAAAAGTCAAAGATTTTCTTGAAAAGATTTCTGCTTCAAAAAAGTTGAAAATGTTCATGAAAAGATTTCGGCTTCAAAAAAGTTTAAAATGTTCATGAAAAGATTTCGGCTTCAAAAAAGTTGAAAACTTTCATGAAGTATTTCGGCATCAAAAAAGTTGAAAACTTTAATGAAGTATTTCGGCTTCAAAAATGTTGAAAATTTTCATGAAAAGATTTCTATTTCAAAAAAGTTGAAAATTTTCATGAAAAGATTTCGGCTTCAAAAAAGTTGAAAATTTTCATGAAAAGATTTCAGCTTCAAAAAAGTCAAAGATTTTCTTGAAAAGATTTCTGCTTCAAAAAAGTTGAAAATTTTCATGAAAAGATTTCGGCTTCAAAAAAGTTGAAAATTTTCATGAAAAGATTTCGGCTTCAAAAAAGTTGAAAATTTTCATCAAGTATTTCGGCTTCAAAAAAGTCAAAGTATTTCATGAAAAGATTTCTGCTTCAAAAAAGTTGAAAATTTTCATGAAAAGATTTCGGCTTCAAAAAAGTTGAAAATTTACATGAAAAGATTTCGGCTTCAAAAAAGTTGAAAATTTTCATGAAAAGATTTCGGCATCAAAAAAGTCTAAAACTTTCATGAACTATTTCGGCATCAAAAAAGTCTAAAACTTTCATGAAGTATTTCTGCTTTAAAAATGTCAAAGTGACCCGGTTGAGTTTTTATTTTCTACATCTTTGCAATAAATTCATCTCTTCATTCAGTATTCAAGTTATTCCTCAATTAACTTGTTTTTGATCATCATACATCCTTATTTTATTTTTTCCTTTCTTACTTTTTGAATAAAAAACATTTTTGTATCATTACCCTTCTAATGCACAACATGGGTCAAAAATGAATCCACTTTCTATGTTATTTCATGTATGGCTGAGTGTTTCTATGATATATCTTTGAAATAAATACATTTTATCATTTTCTTTTCCAAGTATGCAGTAAATATCTTGTTTTTGTTAAGCACAAATCATCATTTGTATTTTTCCTTTCTTACTTTATGAACGAGCACAGCTTTTGTATTTCTACATCAAGTCAGAAACGACCCCAGAAACGACCCACATGCATTTACTATAGCATTTGCTGTGAAACGTGGTTGTTTCAGACATTTCACAGCTCAGCACAGCTCCCTTGGAACATCTAATACATGTAAGTATTGTTTTTAAATTGTTCTAACATCACTTTAGAAAATATTTGATGACAATTGTGAAAGATAACTGTACATAACATTTGATTAGGTTTAGGTTACCTTGAGAGTGAGTACATTACTTGTCAGAAAGTTACAAGTAATTACTATTAGCTAGCTAGCTGTTGACACTTCTATTTTAGTTAGCTAATTCTATTGTAGTTAGCTAACTATTATGTAGATTGCTAGGCTACTTAGCAAAGTACTTAGCTAAGCTACTTAGCCAAGTCACCAAAATAAAACTCTATGTATGTGTATGTATATTGATGTGCATCTGAAAATTTTATTGTGCTTTTGATTTTCTTTATCCAGAGTATGGCTGGTCCCAGATTTACTACTGAGATGGTTGTAGCGATGCTGCAGGAAGAACCAGATGAGGAGGCAATTTGTCTTGATTCAGAGTCTGAAATTTCTGATGATGATGACCCAGAATATTTGCCAGAGGGTCAAGCTGGAGTTGTGGGTGTGTCTGGGAATCCATGAAGAAGACTCCTCTGATGATACAGAAGACTCATCTGATGAGTCCTCTGAAGAGGAAACTCAGACCCAGTCCAATAGATTGAGTAAAAACGGATCTTACTGGAATGAGAATCCCCCCATTCATGGCAGAACAAGAAGCCATAACATTCTGAGGAGCTGCCCAGGACCTACACCTGGATCACCAGCTGTTTCACCAAAAGATGCCTGGGATATGTTCATGAGTGACAACATCATTGAGGAGGTTCTAATATGTACCAACTTAGAGGGACGAAGAACAGCCACAGCAAAAGGGAAAGAGTGGAGAAGCATTGATAAAGAAGAATTGATGGCCTTCATCAATTCTTGCAGGGGGGGAGAAGAGCTGGGATGTGGCCTTGCAGGAGCTGTTTGTGGATCCGCTGCAAAATCCAATTTACAAGGCCACCATGGGGCTTAGGAGATATGAAGATATCCGCCGCGTCATACGGTTTGACGACAAGAGGACCAGGGCTCTGCGACTGGAAACACACCACATGGCGACATTTAGGTACGTGTGGGACTGTTTCCTGGACAACTGCAGAAGAAAGTTCATCCCCAGTGACTGTGTCACCATAGATGAGCAGCTTGTGCCATTCCGAGGCAGGTGCAAGTTACGGCAACACATGCCCAGCAAGCCTGCAAAATATGGGATAAAAATCTTCTGGATGTGCGACGCAAGGGTACCTTATGCAATAGATGGAATTGTCTATACCGGGAGACAGCCAGGTTCAGAGGAACCTTGGAGAGAATGTCGTCCAGCAATTGTGCAGTGGAATCAGACAGACAGGTGAATGTAAAGTACAATAGAGAAACTAATGTATTAAGTTTTAGCACAATACCTACATACTTTTTCCCAATCTTTAATAATGTGTATTTTATTTTTTTATTTGATTTCTCTGTAAGCAAAATAGTAAAACAGAATAAAATGCAATGCAATGCAACAGATTATGGCGTTAGAGTTTAAAGAATTCCATGTTGAGTAAATTTACAATCTTTTCCCCCTCTCATAGGTCGCAACATCACAATTAGCAACTTCTTCACCAGTGTCCCGCTGGCTGAGAAGCTCCTCGAGAAGAACCTGACCATTGTTGGGACTCTTTGCCAGAACAAATCGGACATACCACCTATCATGAAGCCATCCAAATCACGGGAGATTCATAGCTCAGAATTCGGATTCAATGGCAACATGACCATGGTGAGCTATGTGCAGAAGAAGGGAAAAGCTGTTGTCCTCCTGAGCACTATGCATGATGACAAAGCAGTGGATGACAGCAGTCAGAAGAAGAAACAATGGGAAGATGTGGGTTTAAAAAACAAAACACAGCCACCACCCAGCCACAAGAGGACATCAGACAGGAGGGCCAAAGGAAGAGGAAGAGGTGCACGATCTGCCCAGTTACCAAAGACAGAAAAGTCAGCAGCTAGTGTTCCCAGTGCACCAGGCCTGTGTGCAAGGAGCACAAACTCTTAGTGATCATTTGTGAGGCATGTCAAAATTGAGAAGGCAATTTGTGCTCTAGTGATGTGTTCAGTTGTATTTCATTTTGTTTGGTCACATTCACCAGTTTACAGTTGTTAAATTACAGATACAGTTCAGTTCAACAGCCGTGTTATCTGTTATCAGAGGTATGTGTATGTGTGACAAAATGACAAATAAACATGTTGCAAATATGAAATACATAAGTGTTTGGCTCCACTCACTGCTAAAGTAATTACTTGAAACAAATTATTATTATAGTATTAATTCATTTAATTTTAAATCACACTTGGATGTATGGGTCATTTTTGACCCATGTGTGTAAACTTGATGTAGTAATAAAAAAAGCTATTTTTGTTCATAAAGCATGAAAGTAAAAATGGAAATAGTGATTGGTGGTAATCAAAAACAAGATATTTAAAGAATACTTGGAATATTCAATCATAAAATAAATTGATTTCAAAAGATAGAACAAAGAAAAACTCAGCCAGCATGAAGAAAGTCAAAGATTTTCATGAAAATTTTCAACTTTTTTGAAGCCGAAATACTTCATGAAAATCTTTGACTTTTTTGAAGCCGAAATCTTTTCATGAAAGTTTTCAACTTTTTTAAAGCCGAAATCTTTTCATCAAAATTTTGAACTTTTTTGAAGCAGAAATCTTTTCATCAAAATTTTCAAATTTTTTGAAGCCGAAATACTTCATGAAAGTTTTCAACCTTTTTGAAGCTGAAATACTTCATGAAAATTTTTACCTTTTTTAAAGCCAAAATCCTGTCATGAAAATTTTCAACTTTGTTGAAGCCGAAATCTTTTCATGAAAATTTTCAACTTTTTTGAAGCCGAACTCTTTTCATGAAAAATTTCAATTTTGTTGAAGCTGAAATCTTTTCATGGAAATTTTCAACTTTTTTGAAGCCAAAATCGTTTCATGAAGATCTTCAACTTTTTTGAAGCAAAAATCTTTATCATCAAAATTTTCAAATTTTTTGAAGCTGAAATACTTCATGAAAATGTTCAACTTTTTTGAAGCCGAAATCTTTTCATGAAAATTTTCAACTTTTTTGAAGGCTAAATCTTTTCATGAAAATTTTTAACTTTGTTGAAGCAGAAATCTTTTCATGAAAATTTTCAACTTTGTTGAAGCAGAAATCTTTTCATGAAAATTTTAAAGCAGAAATCTTTTCATGAAAATTTTCAACTTTTTTGAAGCTGAAATCTTTTCATGTAAATTTTCAACTTTTTTGAAACCAAAATACTTCATGAAAATTTTTGACTTTTTTGAAGCCGAAATCTTTTCATGAAAATCTTCGACTTTTTTGAAGCAGAAATCTTTTTATGAAAATTTTCAACTTTTTTGAAGCAGAAATCTTTTCATGAAAATTTTAAAGCAGAAATCTTTTCATGAAAATTTTCAACTTTTTTGAAGCTGAAATCTTTTCATGTAAATTTTCAACTTTTTTGAAACCAAAATACTTCATGAAAATTTTCGACTTTTTTGAAGCCGAAATCTTTTCATGAAAATCTTCGACTTTTTTGAAGCAGAAATCTTTTTATGAAAATTTTCAACTTTTTTGAAGCAGAAATCTTTTCATGAAAATTTTCAACTTTTTTAAAGCCAAAATCCTGTAATGAAAAATTTCAATTTTGTTGAAGCAGAAATCTTTTCATGAAAATTTTCAATTTTGTTGAAGCAGAAATCTTTTCATGAAAATTTTCAACTTTGTTGAAGCAGAAATCTTTTCATGAAAATTTTAAAGCAGAAATCTTTTCATGAAAATTTTCAACTTTTTTGAAGCCGAAATCTTTTCATGTAAACTTTCAACTTTTTTGAAACCAAAATACTTCATGAAAATTTTTGACTTTTTTGAAGCCGAAATCTTTTCATGAAAATCTTCAACTTTTTTGAAGCAGAAATCTTTTCATGAAAATTTTCAACTTTTTTAAAGCCAAAATCCTGTAATGAAAAATTTCAATTTTGTTGAAGCAGAAATCTTTTCATGAAAATTTTCAACTTTGTTGAAGCAGAAATCTTTTCATGAAAATTTTAAAGCAGAAATCTTTTCATGAAAATTTTCAACTTTTTTGAAGCCGAAATCTTTTCATGTAAATTTTCAACTTTTTTGAAACCAAAATACTTCATGAAAATTTTTGACTTTTTTGAAGCCGAAATCTTTTCATGAAAATTTTCAACTTTTTTGAAGCAGAAATCTTTTCATGAAAATTTTCAACTTTTTTAAAGCCAAAATCCTGTAATGAAAAATTTCAATTTTGTTCTAGCTGAAATCTTTTCATGGAAATTTTCAACTTTTTTGAAGCCAAAATCTTGTCATGAAAATTTTCAACTTTTTTGAAGCAGAAATCTTTTCATAAAAATTATCAACTTTTTTGAAAATGAAACCTTTTCATCAAAATTTTCAACTTTTTTGAAGCCGAAATCTTTTCATGTAAATTTTTAACTTTTTTGAAACCGAAATACTTCATGGAAATGTTCAACTTTTTTGAAGCCGAAATCTTTTCATGAAAATTTTGAACTTTTTTGAAGCAGAAATCTTTTCATCAAAATTTTCAAATTTTTTGAAGCTGAAATACTTCATGAAATTTTTTACCTTTTTTAAAGCCAAAATCCTGTCATGAAAATTTTCAACTTTGTTGAAGCCGAAATCTTTTCATGAAAATCTTCAACTTTTTTGAAGCAGAAATACTTTATGAAAATGTTCAACTTTTTTGAAGCCGAAATCTTTTCATGAAAATTTTCAACTTTTTTGAAGGCTAAATCTTTTCATGAAAATTTTTAACTTTGTTGAAGCAGAAATCTTTTCATGAAAATTTTCAACTTTGTTGAAGCAGAAATCTTTTCATGAAAATTTTCAAGCAGAAATCTTTTCATGAAAATTTTCAACTTTTTTGAAGCTGAAATCTTTTCATGTACATTTTCAACTTTTTTGAAACCAAAATACTTCATGAAAATTTTTGACTTTTTTGAAGCCGAAATCTTTTCATGAAAATCTTCGACTTTTTTGAAGCAGAAATCTTTTTATGAAAATTTTCAACTTTTTTGAAGCTGAAATCTTTTCATGAAAATTTTCAACTTTTTTAAAGCCAAAATCCTTTAATGAAAAATTTCAATTTTGTTGAAGCAGAAATCTTTTCATGAAAATTTTCAATTTTGTTGAAGCAGAAATCTTTTCATGAAAATTTTCAACTTTGTTGAAGCAGAAATCTTTTCATGAAAATTTTAAAGCAGAAATCTTTTCATGAAAATTTTCAACTTTTTTGAAGCCGAAATCTTTTCATGTAAACTTTCAACTTTTTTGAAACCAAAATACTTCATGAAAATTTTTGACTTTTTTGAAGCCGAAATCTTTTCATGAAAATCTTCAACTTTTTTGAAGCAGAAATCTTTTCATGAAAATTTTCAACTTTTTTAAAGCCAAAATCCTGTAATGAAAAATTTCAATTTTGTTGAAGCAGAAATCTTTTCATGAAAATTTTCAACTTTGTTGAAGCAGAAATCTTTTCATGAAAATTTTCAACTTTGTTGAAGCAGAAATCTTTTCATGAAAATTTTAAAGCAGAAATCTTTTCATGAAAATTTTCAACTTTTTTGAAGCCGAAATCTTTTCATGTAAACTTTCAACTTTTTTGAAACCAAAATACTTCATGAAAATTTTTGACTTTTTTGAAGCCGAAATCTTTTCATGAAAATCTTCAACTTTTTTGAAGCAGAAATCTTTTCATGAAAATTTTCAACTTTTTTAAAGCCAAAATCCTGTAATGAAAAATTTCAATTTTGTTGAAGCAGAAATCTTTTCATGAAAATTTTCAACTTTGTTGAAGCAGAAATCTTTTCATGAAAATTTTAAAGCAGAAATCTTTTCATAAAAATTATCAACTTTTTTGAAAATGAAACCTTTTCATCAAAATTTTCAACTTTTTTGAAGCCGAAATCTTTTCATGTAAATTTTTAACTTTTTTGAAACCGAAATACTTCATGGAAATGTTCAACTTTTTTGAAGCCGAAATCTTTTCATGAAAATTTTGAACTTTTTTGAAGCAGAAATCTTTTCATCAAAATTTTCAAATTTTTTGAAGCTGAAATACTTCATGAAATTTTTTACCTTTTTTAAAGCCAAAATCCTGTCATGAAAATTTTCAACTTTGTTGAAGCCGAAATCTTTTCATGAAAATCTTCAACTTTTTTGAAGCAGAAATACTTTATGAAAATGTTCAACTTTTTTGAAGCCGAAATCTTTTCATGAAAATTTTCAACTTTTTTGAAGGCTAAATCTTTTCATGAAAATTTTTAACTTTGTTGAAGCAGAAATCTTTTCATGAAAATTTTCAACTTTGTTGAAGCAGAAATCTTTTCATGAAAATTTTCAAGCAGAAATCTTTTCATGAAAATTTTCAACTTTTTTGAAGCCGAAATCTTTTCATGTAAATTTTCAACTTTTTTGAAACCAAAATACTTCATGAAAATTTTTGACTTTTTTGAAGCCGAAATCTTTTCATGAAAATTTTCAACTTTTTTGAAGCAGAAATCTTTTCATGAAAATTTTCAACTGTTTTAAAGCCAAAATCCTGTAATGAAAAATTTCAATTTTGTTCTAGCTGAAATCTTTTCATGGAAATTTTCAACTTTTTTGAAGCCAAAATCTTGTCATGAAAATTTTCAACTTTTTTGAAGCAGAAATCTTTTCATAAAAATTATCAACTTTTTTGAAAATGAAACCTTTTCATCAAAATTTTCAACTTTTTTGAAGCCGAAATTTTTTCATGTAAATTTTTAACTTTTTTGAAACCGAAATACTTCATGGAAATGTTCAACTTTTTTGAAGCCGAAATCTTTTCATGAAAATTTTGAACTTTTTTGAAGCAGAGATCTTTTCATCAAAATTTTCAAATTTTTTGAAGCTGAAATACTTCATGAAATTTTTTACCTTTTTTAAAGCCAAAATCCTGTCATGAAAATTTTCAACTTTGTTGAAGCCGAAATCTTTTCATGAAAATTTTGAACTTTTTTGAAGCAGAAATCTTTTCATGAAAATCTTCTTTCAGTTACATGAAATGACATCAAAATCAACATTCCCTGAGCCAGAAAACGCTATTAACAGCTTTAGTGATCAAATTGAGCGTATCTTGCGAAGCTGAGCTCGAAAGTGACATGAAACATGTTTTTGAGACATAAAATGACACTTACTGTTCAGACTACATTTTCTAACTCAAAGTGCCGTTTCAAAGTAAAAATACTGTTAGAAGGCGTGATTCAGACAAAATTAGATGAAACAGCTGTACTGGTAACAAACAACGATATTAACAGCTTTAGTGATCAAATTGAGCGTATCTTGCGAAGCTGAGCTCGAAAGTGACATGAAACATGTTTTTGAGACATAAAATGACACTTACTGTTCAGACTACATTTTCTAACTCAAAGTGCCGTTTCAAAGTAAAAATACTGTTAGAAGGAGTGATTCAGACAATATTAGATGAAACAGCTGTACTGGTAACAAATGAGCGCAGTTACATGAAATGACATCAAAATCAACATTCCCTGAGCCAGACAACGCTATTAACAGCTTTAGTGATCAAATTGAGCGTATCTTGCGAAGCTGAGCTCGAAAGTGACATGAAACATGTTTTTCAGACATAAAGTGACACTTACAATGAATACCTGTCCTGACTACATTTTTTAACTCAAAGTGTCGTTTCAAAGTAAAAATACTGTTAGAAGGAGTGATTCATCAAAAATAAGATGAAACAGCAGCACTGGTAACAAATGAGCGCAGTTACATGAAATGACATCAAAATCAACATTCCCTGAGCCAGACAACGCTATTAACAGCTTTAGTGATCAAATTGAGCGTATCTTGCGAAGCTGAGCTCGAAAGTGACATGAAACATGTTTTTGAGACATAAAGTGACACTTACAGTGAATACCTGTTCTGACTACATTTTCTAACTCAAAGTGTCGTTTCAAAGTAAAAATATTGTTAGAAGGAGTGATTCAGACAAAATTAGATGAAACAGCAGCACTGGTAACAAATGAGCGCAGTTACATGAAATGACATCAAAATCAACATTCCCTGAGCCAGACAACGCTATTAACAGCTTTAGTGATCAAATTGAGCGTATCTTGCGAAGCTGAGCTCGAAAGTGACATGAAACATGTTTTTGAGACATAAAGTGACACTTACAGTGAATACCTGTTCTGACTACATTTTCTAACTCAAAGTGTCGTTTCAAAGTAAAAATACTGTTAGAAGGAGTGATTCAGACAAAATTAGATGAAACAGCAGCACTGGTAACAAACAACGATATTAACAGCTTTAGTGATCAAATTGAGCGTATCTTGCGAAGCTGAGCTCGAAAGTGACATGAAACAAGTTTTTGAGACATAAAGTGACACTTACTGTTCAGACTACATTTTTAACTCAAAGTGCCGTTTCAAAGTAAAAATACTGTTAGAAGGAGTGATTCAGACAAAATTAGATGAAACAGCTGTACTGGTAACAAATGAGCGCAGTTACATGAAATGACATCAAAATCAACATTCCCTGAGCCAGACAACGCTATTAACAGCTTTAGTGATCAAATTGAGCGTATCTTGCGAAGTTGTGCTCGAAAGTGACATGAAACATGTTTTGAACAGTAAGTGTCACTTTATGTCTCAAAAACATGTTTCATGTCACTTTCGAGCTCAGCTTCGCAAGATACGCTCAATTTGATCACTAAAGCTGTTAATATCGTTGATTGTTAGCAGTACAGCTGTTTCAACTAATTTTGTCTGAAACACTCCTTCTAACAGTATTTTTACTTTGAAACGACGCTTTCAGTTAGAAAATGTAGTCAGAACAGGTATTCACTGTAAGTGTCACTTTATGTCTCAAAAACATGTTTCATGTCACTTTCGAGCTCAGCTTCGCAAGATACGCTCAATTTGATCACTAAAGCTGTTAATAGCGTTGTCTGGCTCAGGGAATGTTGATTTTGATGTCATTTCATGTAACTGCGCTCATTTTTTACCACTACAGCTGTTTCATCTAATTTTGCCTGAAACACTCCTTCTAACAGTATTTTTACTTTGAAACGACGCTTTCAGTTAGAAAATGTAGTCAGAACAGGTATTCACTGTAAGTGTCACTTTATGTCTCAAAAACATGTTTCATGTCACTTTCGAGCTCAGCTTCGCAAGATACGCTCAATTTGATCACTAAAGCTGTTAATAGCGTTGTCTGGCTCAGGGAATGTTGATTTTGATGTCATTTCATGTAACTGCGCTCATTTTTTACCACTACAGCTGTTTCATCTAATTTTGCCTGAAACACTCCTTCTAACAGTATTTTTACTTTGAAACGACGCTTTCAGTTAGAAAATGTAGTCAGAACAGGTATTCACTGTAAGTGTCACTTTATGTCTCAAAAACATGTTTCATGTCACTTTCGAGCTCAGCTTCGCAAGATACGCTCAATTTGATCACTAAAGCTGTTAATAGCGTTGTCTGGCTCAGGGAATGTTGATTTTGATGTCATTTCATGTAACTGCGCTCATTTGTTACCACTACAGCTGTTTCATCTAATTTTGTCTGAATCACTCCCTCTAACAGTATTTTTACTTTGAAACGACACTTTGAGTTAGAAAATGTAGTCTGAACAGTAAGTGTCACTTTTTGTCTGAAAAACATGTTTCATGTCACTTTCGAGCTCAGCTTCGCAAGATACGCTCAATTTGATCACTAAAGCTGTTAATAGCGTTGTCTGGCTCAGGGAATGTTGATTTTGATGTCATTTCATGTAACTGCGCTCATTTTTTACCACTACAGCTGTTTCATCTAATTTTGCCTGAAAAACTCCTTCTAACAGTATTTTTACTTTGAAACGACACTTTGAGTTAGAAAATGCAGTCTGAACAGTAAGTGTCACTTTTTGTCTGAAAAACATGTTTCATGTCACTTTCGAGCTCAGCTTCGCAAGATACGCTCAATTTGATCACTAAAGCTGTTAATATCGTTGTTTGTTACCAGTACAGCTGTTTCATCTAATTTTGTCTGAATCACTCCCTCTAACAGTATTTTTACTTTGAAACGACACTTTGAGTTAGAAAATGTAGAATATCAGTTTGAATAAAGTCGAAAATTTTCATGAAAAGATTTCTGCTTCAAAAAAGTATAAATTTTTCATGACAGGATTTTGGCTTTAAAAAAGGTAAAAATTTTCATGAAAAGATTTCGACTTCAAAAAAGTCTAAGATTTTCATGAAAAGATTTCGTATTCAAAAAAGTTGAAAATTTTCATGAAAATATTTACACTTCAAAAAAGTTGAAAATGTTCATGAATTTTTTCGACTTCAAAAAAGTTGAAAAAATGTCATGAACTATTTCGGCATCAAAAAAGTTGAAAATTTACATTAAAAGATTTCGGCTTCAAAAAAGTCAAAAATTTTCATGAAGTATTTCGGTTTCAAAAAAGTTGAAAATTTTCATGAAAAGATTTCGGCTTCAAAAAAGTTGAAAATTTTCATGAAATAATTTCAGCTTCAGAAAAGTTGAAAATTTTCATGACAGGATTATGGCTTTAAAAAAGGTAAGAATTTTCATGAAGTATTTCGGCTTCAAAAAAGTTAAAAATTTTCATCAAAAGATTTCTGCTTGAGAAAAGTTGAAAATTTTCATGAAAAGATTTCGGCTTCAAAAAAGTTGAAAATTTTCTTGAAGTATTTCGGCTTCAAAAAAGTTGAAAATTTTCATGACAAGATTTCGGCTTCAAAAAAGTTGAAAATTTTCATGAAATAATTTCGGCTTCAAAAAAGTTGAAAATTTTCATGAAAAGATTTCGGCTTCAAAAAAGTTGAAAATTTTCATGACAGGATTTTGGCTTTACAAAAAGTAAAAATTTTCATAAAGTATTTCGGCTTCAAAAAGGTTGAAAACTTTCATGAACTATTTCGACTTCAAAAAAGTCGAAGATTTTCATGAAAAGATTTCTGCTTCAAAAAAATTGAAAATTTTCATTAAAAGATTTCGGCTTCAAAAAATTTGAAAATTTTCATGAAAAGATTTCGGCTTCAAAAAAGTTGAAAATTTTCATGAAAAGATTTACACTTCAAAAAAGTTGAAAATGTTCATGAATTTTTTCGACTTCAAAAAAGTCTAAGATTTTCATGAAAAGATTTCTATTTCAAAAACTTGAAAATTTTCATGAAAAGATTTCGGCTTCAAAAAAGTTGAAAATTTTCATGAAAATATTTACACTTCAAAAAAGTTGAAAATGTTCATGAATTTTTTCGACTTCAAAAAAGTTGAAAAAATGTCATGAACTATTTCGGCATCAAAAAAGTTGAAAATTTACATTAAAAGATTTCGGCTTCAAAAAAGTCAAAAATTTTCATGAAGTATTTCGGTTTCAAAAAAGTTGAAAATTTTCATGAAAAGATTTCGGCTTCAAAAAAGTTGAAAATTTTCATGAAAAGATTTCTGCTTCAAAAACTTGAAAATTTTCATGAAAAGATTTCGGCTTCAAAAAAGTTGAAAATTTTCATGAAAAGATTTACACTTCAAAAAAGTTGAAAATGTTCATGAATTTTTTCGACTTCAAAAAAGTCTAAGATTTTCATGAAAAGATTTCTGCTTCAAAAACTTGAAAATTTTCATGAAAAGATTTCGGCTTCAAAAAAGTTGAAAATTTTAATGAAAAGATTTAGACTTCAAAAAAGTTGAAAATGTCCATGAATTTTTTCGACTTCAAAAAAGTCGAACATTTTCATGAATAGATTTCGGCTTCAAAAATGTTGAAAATTTTCATGAACTATTTCGGCATCAAAAAAGTTGAAAATTTTCATGAACTATTTCGGCATCAAAAAAGTTGAAAATTTTCATGAACTATTTCGGCTTCAAAAATGTTGAAAATTTTCATGAACTATTTCGGCATCAAAAAAGTTGAAAATTTTCATGAAAAGATTTCTGCTTCAAAAAGTTTAAAATTTTCATGTATTTTTTCAACTTCAAAAAAGTTAAAAATTTTCATCAAAAGATTTCTGCTTCAAAATAGTTGACAATTTTCATGAATAGATTTCTGCTTCAAAAAAGTTGAAAATTTTCATGAACTATTTCGGCATCAAAAAAGTTGAAAATTTACATTAAAAGATTTCGGCTTTCAAAAAAGTAAAACATTTTCATGAAGTATTTCGGCTTCAAAAAAGTTGAAAATTTTCATGAAAAGATTTCTGCTTCAAAAAGTTGAAAATTTTCATGAAAAGATTTCGGCTTCAAAAAAGTTGAAAATTTTCATGAACTATTTCGGCATCAAAAAAGTTGAAAATTTGCATGAAAAGATTTCGGCTTCAAAAAAGTTGAAAATTTTCATGAAGTATTTGGGCTTCAAAAAAGTCAATGATTTTCATGAAAAGATTTCTGCTTCAGAAAAGTCGAACATTTTCATGAAGTATTTCGGCTTCAAAAAGGTTGAAAATTTACATTAAAAGATTTGGGCTTCAAAAAAGTCAACGATTTTCATGAAAAGATTTCGGCTTCAAAAAAGTTGAAAATTTTCATGAAATAATTTCAGCTTCAGAAAAGTTGAAAATTTTCATGACAGGATTATGGCTTTAAAAAAGGTAAGAATTTTCATGAAGTATTTCGGCTTCAAAAAAGTTAAAAATTTTCATCAAAAGATTTCTGCTTGAGAAAAGTTGAAAATTTTCATGAAAAGATTTCGGCTTCAAAAAAGTTGAAAATTTTCTTGAAGTATTTCGGCTTCAAAAAAGTTGAAAATTTTCATGACAAGATTTCGGCTTCAAAAAAGTTGAAAATTTTCATGAAATAATTTCGGCTTCAAAAAAGTTGAAAATTTTCATGAAAAGATTTCGGCTTCAAAAAAGTTGAAAATTTTCATGACAGGATTTTGGCTTTACAAAAAGTAAAAATTTTCATAAAGTATTTCGGCTTCAAAAAGGTTGAAAACTTTCATGAACTATTTCGACTTCAAAAAAGTCGAAGATTTTCATGAAAAGATTTCTGCTTCAAAAAAGTTGAAAATTTTCATTAAAAGATTTCGGCTTCAAAAAATTCAAAAACTTTCATGAAGTATTTCGGCTTCAAAAAGGTTGAAAATTTACATTAAAAGATTTGGGCTTCAAAAAAGTCAACGATTTTCATGAAAAGATTTCTGCTTCAAAAAAGTTGAAAATTTTCATGAAAAGATTTCGGCTTCAAAAAGTTTGAAAATTTTCATGAAAAGATTTCGGCTTCAAAAAAGTTAAAAATGTTCATGAATTTTTTCGACGTCAAAAAATTCTAAGATTTTCATGAAAAGATTTCAGCTTCAAAAAAGTCAAAGATTTTCTTGAAAAGATTTCTGCTTCAAAAAAGTTGAAAATTTTCATGACAGGATTTTGGCTTTAAAAAAGTTGAAAATTTTCATGAAAAGATTTCGGCTTCAAAAAGGTTGAAAACTTTCATGAACTATTTCGACTTCAAAAAAGTCGAAGATTTTCATGAAAAGATTTCTGCTTCAAAAAAGTTGAAAATTTTCATTAAAAGATTTCGGCTTCAAAAAATTCCAAAACTTTCATGAAGTATTTCGGCTTCAAAAAAGTTGAAAATTTTCATGAAAAGATTTCGGCTTCAAAAAAGTTGAAAATTTTCATGAAGTATTTCGGCTGCAAAAAAGTCGAAGATTTTCATGAAAAGATTTCGGCTCCAAAAAGTTGAAAATTTTCATGAAAAGATTTCGGCTTCAAATAAGTTGAAAATTTTCATGAAAAGATTTCGGCTTCAAAAAAGTATAAAATTTTCATCAAGTATTTCGGCTTCAAAAAAGTCAAAGTATTTCATGAAAAGATTTCTGCTTCAAAAAAGTTGAAAATTTTCATGAAAAGATTTCGGCTTCAAAAAAGTTGAAAATTTACATGAAAAGATTTCGGCTTCAAAAAAGTTGAAAATTTTCATGAAAAGATTTCGGCTTCAAAAAAGTATAAAATTTTCATGAAGTATTTCGGCTGCAAAAAAGTCGAAGATTTTCATGAAAAGATTTCTGCTTCAAAAAAGTTGAACATTTTCATGAAAAGATTTCGGCTTCAAAAAAGTTTAAAATGTTCATGAAAAGATTTCGGCTTCAAAAAAGTTGAAAATTTTCATGAAGTATTTCGGCATCAAAAAAGTTGAAAACTTTAATGAAGTATTTCGGCTTCAAAAATGTTGAAAATTTTCATGAAAAGATTTCTATTTCAAAAAAGTTGAAAATTTTCATGAAAAGATTTCGGCTTCAAAAAAGTTGAAAATTTTCATGAAAAGATTTCAGCTTCAAAAAAGTCAAAGATTTTCTTGAAAAGATTTCTGCTTCAAAAAAGTTGAAAATTTTCATGACAGGATTTTGGCTTTAAAAAAGGTAAAAATTTTCATGACAAGATTTCGGCTCCAAAAAGTTGAAAATTTTCATGAAAAGATTTCGGCTTCAAAAAAGTTGAAAATTTTCATGAAAAGATTTCGGCTTCAAAAAAGTTGAAAATTTTCATCAAGTATTTCGGCTTCAAAAAAGTCAAAGTATTTCATGAAAAGATTTCTGCTTCAAAAAAGTTGAAAATTTTCATGAAAAGATTTCGGCTTCAAAAAAGTTGAAAATTTACATGAAAAGATTTCGGCTTCAAAAAAGTTGAAAATTTTCATGAAAAGATTTCAGCTTCAAAAAAGTTGAAAATTTTCATGACAGCATTATGGCTTTAAAAAAGGTAAGAATTTTCATCAAGTATTTCGGCTTCAAAAAAGTCAAAGTATTTCATGAAAAGATTTCTGCTTCAAAAAAGTTGAAAATTTTCATGAAAAGATTTTGGCTTCAAAAAAGTTGAAAATTTTCATGAACTATTTCGGCATCAAAAAAGTCTAAAACTTTCATGAAGTATTTCTGCTTTAAAAATGTCAAAGTGACCCGGTTGAGTTTTTATTTTCTACATCTTTGCAATAAATTCATCTCTTCATTCAGTATTCAAGGTATTCCTCAATTAACTTGTTTTTGATCATCATACATCCTTATTTTATTTTTTCCTTTCTTACTTTTTGAATAAAAAACATTTTTGTATCATTACCCTTCTAATGCACAACATGGGTCAAAAATGAATCCACTTTCTATGTTATTTCATGTATGGCTGAGTGTTTCTATGATATATCTTTGAAATAAATACATTTTATCATTTTCTTTTCCAAGTATGCAGTAAATATCTTGTTTTTGTTAAGCACAAATCATCATTTGTATTTTTCCTTTCTTACTTTATGAACGAGCACAGCTTTTGTATTTCTACATCAAGTCAGAAACGACCCCAGAAACGACCCACATGCATTTACTATAGCATTTGCTGTGAAACGTGGTTGTTTCAGACATTTCACAGCTCAGCACAGCTCCCTTGGAACATCTAATACATGTAAGTATTGTTTTTAAATTGTTCTAACATCACTTTAGAAAATATTTGATGACAATTGTGAAAGATAACTGTACATAACATTTGATTAGGTTTAGGTTACCTTGAGAGTGAGTACATTACTTGTCAGAAAGTTACAAGTAATTACTATTAGCTAGCTAGCTGTTGACACTTCTATTTTAGTTAGCTAATTCTATTGTAGTTAGCTAACTATTATGTAGATTGCTAGGCTACTTAGCAAAGTACTTAGCTAAGCTACTTAGCCAAGTCACCAAAATAAAACTCTATGTATGTGTATGTATATTGATGTGCATCTGAAAATTTTATTGTGCTTTTGATTTTCTTTATCCAGAGTATGGCTGGTCCCAGATTTACTACTGAGATGGTTGTAGCGATGCTGCAGGAAGAACCAGATGAGGAGGCAATTTGTCTTGATTCAGAGTCTGAAATTTCTGATGATGATGACCCAGAATATTTGCCAGAGGGTCAAGCTGGAGTTGTGGGTGTGTCTGGGAATCCATGAAGAAGACTCCTCTGATGATACAGAAGACTCATCTGATGAGTCCTCTGAAGAGGAAACTCAGACCCAGTCCAATAGATTGAGTAAAAACGGATCTTACTGGAATGAGAATCCCCCCATTCATGGCAGAACAAGAAGCCATAACATTCTGAGGAGCTGCCCAGGACCTACACCTGGATCACCAGCTGTTTCACCAAAAGATGCCTGGGATATGTTCATGAGTGACAACATCATTGAGGAGGTTCTAATATGTACCAACTTAGAGGGACGAAGAACAGCCACAGCAAAAGGGAAAGAGTGGAGAAGCATTGATAAAGAAGAATTGATGGCCTTCATCAATTCTTGCAGGGGGGGAGAAGAGCTGGGATGTGGCCTTGCAGGAGCTGTTTGTGGATCCGCTGCAAAATCCAATTTACAAGGCCACCATGGGGCTTAGGAGATATGAAGATATCCGCCGCGTCATACGGTTTGACGACAAGAGGACCAGGGCTCTGCGACTGGAAACACACCACATGGCGACATTTAGGTACGTGTGGGACTGTTTCCTGGACAACTGCAGAAGAAAGTTCATCCCCAGTGACTGTGTCACCATAGATGAGCAGCTTGTGCCATTCCGAGGCAGGTGCAAGTTACGGCAACACATGCCCAGCAAGCCTGCAAAATATGGGATAAAAATCTTCTGGATGTGCGACGCAAGGGTACCTTATGCAATAGATGGAATTGTCTATACCGGGAGACAGCCAGGTTCAGAGGAACCTTGGAGAGAATGTCGTCCAGCAATTGTGCAGTGGAATCAGACAGACAGGTGAATGTAAAGTACAATAGAGAAACTAATGTATTAAGTTTTAGCACAATACCTACATACTTTTTCCCAATCTTTAATAATGTGTATTTTATTTTTTTATTTGATTTCTCTGTAAGCAAAATAGTAAAACAGAATAAAATGCAATGCAATGCAACAGATTATGGCGTTAGAGTTTAAAGAATTCCATGTTGAGTAAATTTACAATCTTTTCCCCCTCTCATAGGTCGCAACATCACAATTAGCAACTTCTTCACCAGTGTCCCGCTGGCTGAGAAGCTCCTCGAGAAGAACCTGACCATTGTTGGGACTCTTTGCCAGAACAAATCGGACATACCACCTATCATGAAGCCATCCAAATCACGGGAGATTCATAGCTCAGAATTCGGATTCAATGGCAACATGACCATGGTGAGCTATGTGCAGAAGAAGGGAAAAGCTGTTGTCCTCCTGAGCACTATGCATGATGACAAAGCAGTGGATGACAGCAGTCAGAAGAAGAAACAATGGGAAGATGTGGGTTTAAAAAACAAAACACAGCCACCACCCAGCCACAAGAGGACATCAGACAGGAGGGCCAAAGGAAGAGGAAGAGGTGCACGATCTGCCCAGTTACCAAAGACAGAAAAGTCAGCAGCTAGTGTTCCCAGTGCACCAGGCCTGTGTGCAAGGAGCACAAACTCTTAGTGATCATTTGTGAGGCATGTCAAAATTGAGAAGGCAATTTGTGCTCTAGTGATGTGTTCAGTTGTATTTCATTTTGTTTGGTCACATTCACCAGTTTACAGTTGTTAAATTACAGATACAGTTCAGTTCAACAGCCGTGTTATCTGTTATCAGAGGTATGTGTATGTGTGACAAAATGACAAATAAACATGTTGCAAATATGAAATACATAAGTGTTTGGCTCCACTCACTGCTAAAGTAATTACTTGAAACAAATTATTATTATAGTATTAATTCATTTAATTTTAAATCACACTTGGATGTATGGGTCATTTTTGACCCATGTGTGTAAACTTGATGTAGTAATAAAAAAAGCTATTTTTGTTCATAAAGCATGAAAGTAAAAATGGAAATAGTGATTGGTGGTAATCAAAAACAAGATATTTAAAGAATACTTGGAATATTCAATCATAAAATAAATTGATTTCAAAAGATAGAACAAAGAAAAACTCAGCCAGCATGAAGAAAGTCAAAGATTTTCATGAAAATTTTCAACTTTTTTGAAGCTGAAATACTTCATGAAAATCTTTGACTTTTTTAAAGCCGAAATCTTTTCATGAAAATTTTGAACTTTTTTGAAGCAGAAATCTTTTCATCAAAATTTTCAAATTTTTTGAAGCCGAAATACTTCATGAAAGTTTTCAACCTTTTTGAAGCTGAAATACTTCATGAAAATTTTTACCTTTTTTAAAGCCAAAATCCTGTCATGAAAATTTTCAACTTTGTTGAAGCCGAAATCTTTTCATGAAAATTTTCAACTTTTTTGAAGCCGAACTCTTTTCATGAAAAATTTCAATTTTGTTGAAGCTGAAATCTTTTCATGGAAATTTTCAACTTTTTTGAAGCCAAAATCGTTTCATGAAGATCTTCAACTTTTTTGAAGCAAAAATCTTTTCATCAAAATTTTCAAATTTTTTGAAGCTGAAATACTTCATGAAAATGTTCAACTTTTTTGAAGCCGAAATCTTTTCATGAAAAATTTCAACTTCTTTGAAGGCTAAATCTTTTCATGAAAATTTTTAACTTTGTTGAAGCAGAAATCTTTTCATGAAAATTTTCAACTTTGTTGAAGCAGAAATCTTTTCATGAAAATTTTAAAGCAGAAATCTTTTCATGAAAATTTTCAACTTTTTTGAAGCTGAAATCTTTTCATGTAAATTTTCAACTTTTTTGAAACCAAAATACTTCATGAAAATTTTTGACTTTTTTGAAGCAGAAATCTTTTTATGAAAATTTTCAACTTTTTTGAAGCAGAAATCTTTTCATGAAAATTTTAAAGCAGAAATCTTTTCATGAAAATTTTCAACTTTTTTGAAGCTGAAATCTTTTCATGTAAATTTTCAACTTTTTTGAAACCAAAATACTTCATGAAAATTTTCGACTTTTTTGAAGCCGAAATCTTTTCATGAAAATCTTCGACTTTTTTGAAGCAGAAATCTTTTTATGAAAATTTTCAACTTTTTTGAAGCAGAAATCTTTTCATGAAAATTTTCAACTTTTTTAAAGCCAAAATCCTGTAATGAAAAATTTCAATTTTGTTGAAGCAGAAATCTTTTCATGAAAATTTTCAATTTTGTTGAAGCAGAAATCTTTTCATGAAAATTTTCAACTTTGTTGAAGCAGAAATCTTTTCATGAAAATTTTAAAGCAGAAATCTTTTCATGAAAATTTTCAACTTTTTTGAAGCCGAAATCTTTTCATGTAAACTTTCAACTTTTTTGAAACCAAAATACTTCATGAAAATTTTTGACTTTTTTGAAGCCGAAATCTTTTCATGAAAATCTTCAACGTTTTTGAAGCAGAAATCTTTTCATGAAAATTTTCAAATTTTTTAAAGCCAAAATCCTGTAATGAAAAATTTCAATTTTGTTGAAGCAGAAATCTTTTCATGAAAATTTTCAACTTTGTTGAAGCAGAAATCTTTTCATGAAAATTTTAAAGCAGAAATCTTTTCATGAAAATTTTCAACTTTTTTGAAGCCGAAATCTTTTCATGTAAATTTTCAACTTTTTTGAAACCAAAATACTTCATGAAAATTTTTGACTTTTTTGAAGCCGAAATCTTTTCATGAAAATTTTCAACTTTTTTGAAGCAGAAATCTTTTCATGAAAATTTTCAACTTTTTTAAAGCCAAAATCCTGTAATGAAAAATTTCAATTTTGTTCTAGCTGAAATCTTTTCATGGAAATTTTCAACTTTTTTGAAGCCAAAATCTTGTCATGAAAATTTTCAACTTTTTTGAAGCAGAAATCTTTTCATAAAAATTATCAACTTTTTTGAAAATGAAACCTTTTCATCAAAATTTTCAACTTTTTTGAAGCCGAAATCTTTTCATGTAAATTTTTAACTTTTTTGAAACCGAAATACTTCATGGAAATGTTCAACTTTTTTGAAGCCGAAATCTTTTCATGAAAATTTTGAACTTTTTTGAAGCAGAAATCTTTTCATCAAAATTTTCAAATTTTTTGAAGCTGAAATACTTCATGAAATTTTTTACCTTTTTTAAAGCCAAAATCCTGTCATGAAAATTTTCAACTTTGTTGAAGCCGAAATCTTTTCATGAAAATTTTGAACTTTTTTGAAGCAGAAATCTTTTCATCAAAATTTTCAAATTTTTTGAAGCTGAAATACTTCATGAAATTTTTTACCTTTTTTAAAGCCAAAATCCTGTCATGAAAATTTTCAACTTTGTTGAAGCCGAAATCTTTTCATGAAAATCTTCAACTTTTTTGAAGCAGAAATACTTTATGAAAATGTTCAACTTTTTTGAAGCCGAAATCTTTTCATGAAAATATTCAACTTTTTTGAAGGCTAAATCTTTTCATGAAAATTTTTAACTTTGTTGAAGCAGAAATCTTTTCATGTAAATTTTCAACTTTTTTGAAACCAAAATACTTCATGAAAATTTTCGACTTTTTTGAAGCCGAAATCTTTTCATGAAAATCTTCGACTTTTTTGAAGCAGAAATCTTTTTATGAAAATTTTCAATTTTGTTGAAGCAGAAATCTTTTCATGAAAATTTTCAACTTTGTTGAAGCAGAAATCTTTTCATGAAAATTTTCAACTTTGTTGAAGCAGAAATCTTTTCATGAAAATTTTCAACTTTTTTGAAGCCGAAATCTTTTCATGTAAACTTTCAACTTTTTTGAAACCAAAATACTTCATGAAAATCTTCAACTTTTTTGAAGCAGAAATCTTTTCATGAAAATTTTCAACTTTTTTAAAGCCAAAATCCTGTAATGAAAAATTTCAATTTTGTTGAAGCAGAAATCTTTTCATGAAAATTTTCAACTTTGTTGAAGCAGAAATCTTTTCATGAAAATTTTAAAGCAGAAATCTTTTCATGAAAATTTTCAACTTTTTTGAAGCCGAAATCTTTTCATGAAAATTTTCAACTTATTTGAAGCAGAAATCTTTTCATGAAAATTTTCAACTTTTTTAAAGCCAAAATCCTGTAATGAAAAATTTCAATTTTGTTGAAGCAGAAATCTTTTCATGAAAATTTTCAATTTTGTTGAAGCAGAAATCTTTTCATGAAAATTTTCAACTTTGTTGAAGCAGAAATCTTTTCATGAAAATTTTCAACTTTTTTAAAGCCAAAATCCTGTAATGAAAAATTTCAATTTTGTTGAAGCAGAAATCTTTTCATGAAAATTTTCAACTTTGTTGAAGCAGAAATCTTTTCATGAAAATTTTAAAGCAGAAATCTTTTCATGAAAATTTTCAACTTTTTTGAAGCCGAAATCTTTTCATGTAAATTTTCAACTTTTTTGAAACCAAAATACTTCATGAAAATTTTTGACTTTTTTGAAGCCGAAATCTTTTCATGAAAATTTTCAACTTTTTTGAAGCAGAAATCTTTTCATGAAAATTTTCAACTTTTTTAAAGCCAAAATCCTGTAATGAAAAATTTCAATTTTGTTCTAGCTGAAATCTTTTCATGGAAATTTTCAACTTTTTTGAAGCCAAAATCTTGTCATGAAAATTTTCAACTTTTTTGAAGCAGAAATCTTTTCATAAAAATTATCAACTTTTTTGAAAATGAAACCTTTTCATCAAAATTTTCAACTTTTTTGAAGCCGAAATCTTTTCATGTAAATTTTTAACTTTTTTGAAACCGAAATACTTCATGGAAATGTTCAACTTTTTTGAAGCCGAAATCTTTTCATGAAAATTTTGAACTTTTTTGAAGCAGAAATCTTTTCATCAAAATTTTCAAATTTTTTGAAGCTGAAATACTTCATGAAATTTTTTACCTTTTTTAAAGCCAAAATCCTGTCATGAAAATTTTCAACTTTGTTGAAGCCGAAATCTTTTCATGAAAATCTTCAACTTTTTTGAAGCAGAAATACTTTATGAAAATGTTCAACTTTTTTGAAGCCGAAATCTTTTCATGAAAATTTTCAACTTTTTTGAAGGCTAAATCTTTTCATGAAAATTTTTAACTTTGTTGAAGCAGAAATCTTTTCATGAAAATTTTCAACTTTGTTGAAGCAGAAATCTTTTCATGAAAATTTTCAAGCAGAAATCTTTTCATGAAAATTTTCAACTTTTTTGAAGCTGAAATCTTTTCATGTAAATTTTCAACTTTTTTGAAACCAAAATACTTCATGAAAATTTTTGACTTTTTTGAAGCCGAAATCTTTTCATGAAAATCTTCGACTTTTTTGAAGCAGAAATCTTTTTATGAAAATTTTCAACTTTTTTGTAGCCGAAATGTTTTCATTAAAATTTTCAACTTTTTTAAATCCGAAATCTTTTCATGAAAATCTTTGACTTTTTTAATGCAGAAATATTTTTATGAAAATTTTCAAGCAGAAATCTTTTCATGAAAATTTTCAATTTTTTTAAGCAGAAATCTTTTCATGTAAATTTTCAACTTTTTTGAATCCGAAATACTTCATGAAAATTTTCAACTTTTTTGAAGCCGAAATGTTTTCATTAAAATTTTCAACTTTTTTAAATCCGAAATCTTTTCATGAATCTTTTCATGAAAATTTTGAAGCAGAAATCTTTTCATGAAAATTTTCAACTTTTTTGAAGCCGAAATCTTTTCATGAAAGTTTTCAACTTTTTGAAGCAAAAATACTTCATGAAAATTTTCAACTTTTTAAAAAGCTTGAAATTTTCAACTTTTTTGAAACAGAAATCTTTTCATGTAAATTTTGAACTTTTTTGAAAATGAAATCTTTTCATGAAAATTTTGAACTTTTTTGAAGCCGAAATACTTATTGAAAATTTTCAACTTTTTTGAAGTCGAAATACTTCATGAAAGTTTTCAACTTTTTCAAAGCTGAAATACTTCATGAAAGTTTTCAACTTTTTTAAAGCTGAAATCTTTATATGTAAATTTTCAACTTTATTCAAACTGATATTCTACATTTTCTAACATGTTTTTGAGACATAAAGTGACACTTACTGTTCAGACTATATTTTCTAACTCAAAGTGTCGTTTCAAAGTAAAAATACTATTAGAAGGAGTGATTCAGACAAAATTAGATGAAACAGCTGTACTGATAAGAAATGAGCGCAGTTACATGAAATGACATCAAAATCAACATTCCCTGAGCCAGAAAACGCTATTAACAGCTTTAGTGATCAAATTGAGCGTATCTTGCGAAGCTGAGCTCGAAAGTGACATGAAACATGTTTTTGAGACATAAAATGACACTTACTGTTCAGACTACATTTTCTCACTCAAAGTGCCGTTTCAAAGTAAAAATACTGTTAGAAGGCGTGATTCAGACAAAATTAGATGAAACAGCTGTACTGGTAACAAACAACGATATTAACAGCTTTAGTGATCAAATTGAGCGTATCTTGCGAAGCTGAGCTCGAAAGTGACATGAAACATGTTTTTGAGACATAAAATGACACTTACTGTTCAGACTACATTTTCTAACTCAAAGTGCCGTTTCAAAGTAAAAATACTGTTAGAAGGAGTGATTCAGACAATATTAGATGAAACAGCTGTACTGGTAACAAATGAGCGCAGTTACATGAAATGACATCAAAATCAACATTCCCTGAGCCAGACAACGCTATTAACAGCTTTAGTGATCAAATTGAGCGTATCTTGCGAAGCTGAGCTCGAAAGTGACATGAAACATGTTTTTCAGACATAAAGTGACACTTACAATGAATACCTGTCCTGACTACATTTTTTAACTCAAAGTGTCGTTTCAAAGTAAAAATACTGTTAGAAGGAGTGATTCATCAAAAATAAGATGAAACAGCAGCACTGGTAACAAATGAGCGCAGTTACATGAAATGACATCAAAATCAACATTCCCTGAGCCAGACAACGCTATTAACAGCTTTAGTGATCAAATTGAGCGTATCTTGCGAAGCTGAGCTCGAAAGTGACATGAAACATGTTTTTGAGACATAAAGTGACACTTACAGTGAATACCTGTCCTGACTACATTTTCTAACTCAAAGTGTCGTTTCAAAGTAAAAATACTGTTAGAAGGAGTGATTCAGACAAAATTAGATGAAACAGCAGCACTGGTAACAAATGAGCGCAGTTACATGAAATGACATCAAAATCAACATTCCCTGAGCCAGACAACGCTATTAACAGCTTTAGTGATCAAATTGAGCGTATCTTGCGAAGCTGAGCTCGAAAGTGACATGAAACATGTTTTTGAGACATAAAGTGACACTTACAGTGAATACCTGTTCTGACTACATTTTCTAACTCAAAGTGTCGTTTCAAAGTAAAAATACTGTTAGAAGGAGTGATTCAGACAAAATTAGATGAAACAGCAGCACTGGTAACAAACAACGATATTAACAGCTTTAGTGATCAAATTGAGCGTATCTTGCGAAGCTGAGCTCGAAAGTGACATGAAACAAGTTTTTGAGACATAAAGTGACACTTACTGTTCAGACTACATTTTTAACTCAAAGTGCCGTTTCAAAGTAAAAATACTGTTAGAAGGAGTGATTCAGACAAAATTAGATGAAACAGCTGTACTGGTAACAAATGAGCGCAGTTACATGAAATGACATCAAAATCAACATTCCCTGAGCCAGACAACGCTATTAACAGCTTTAGTGATCAAATTGAGCGTATCTTGCGAAGTTGTGCTCGAAAGTGACATGAAACATGTTTTGAACAGTAAGTGTCACTTTATGTCTCAAAAACATGTTTCATGTCACTTTCGAGCTCAGCTTCGCAAGATACGCTCAATTTGATCACTGAAGCTGTTAATATCGTTGATTGTTAGCAGTACAGCTGTTTCAACTAATTTTGTCTGAAACACTCCTTCTAACAGTATTTTTACTTTGAAACGACGCTTTCAGTTAGAAAATATAGTCAGAACAGGTATTCACTGTAAGTGTCACTTTATGTCTCAAAAACATGTTTCATGTCACTTTCGAGCTCAGCTTCGCAAGATACGCTCAATTTGATCACTAAAGCTGTTAATAGCGTTGTCTGGCTCAGGGAATGTTGATTTTGATGTCATTTCATGTAACTGCGCTCATTTTTTACCACTACAGCTGTTTCATCTAATTTTGCCTGAAACACTCCTTCTAACAGTATTTTTACTTTGAAACGACGCTTTCAGTTAGAAAATGTAGTCAGAACAGGTATTCACTGTAAGTGTCACTTTATGTCTCAAAAACATGTTTCATGTCACTTTCGAGCTCAGCTTCGCAAGATACGCTCAATTTGATCACTAAAGCTGTTAATAGCGTTGTCTGGCTCAGGGAATGTTGATTTTGATGTCATTTCATGTAACTGCGCTCATTTTTTACCACTACAGCTGTTTCATCTAATTTTGCCTGAAAAACTCCTTCTAACAGTATTTTTACTTTGAAACGACACTTTGAGTTAGAAAATGCAGTCTGAACAGTAAGTGTCACTTTTTGTCTGAAAAACATGTTTCATGTCACTTTCGAGCTCAGCTTCGCAAGATACGCTCAATTTGATCACTAAAGCTGTTAATATCGTTGTTTGTTACCAGTACAGCTGTTTCATCTAATTTTGTCTGAATCACTCCCTCTAACAGTATTTTTACTTTGAAACGACACTTTGAGTTAGAAAATGTAGAATATCAGTTTGAATAAAGTCGAAAATTTTCATGAAAAGATTTCTGCTTCAAAAAAGTATAAATTTTTCATGACAGGATTTTGGCTTTAAAAAAGGTAAAAATTTTCATGAAAAGATTTCGGCTTCAAAAAAGTTGAAAATTTTCATGAAAAGATTTACACTTCAAAAAAGTTGAAAATGTTCATGAATTTTTTCGACTTCAAAAAAGTCTAAGATTTTCATGAAAAGATTTCTGCTTCAAAAACTTGAAAATTTTCATGAAAAGATTTCGTATTCAAAAAAGTTGAAAATTTTCATGAAAATATTTACACTTCAAAAAAGTTGAAAATGTTCATGAATTTTTTCGACTTCAAAAAAGTTGAAAAAATGTCATGAACTATTTCGGCATCAAAAAAGTTGAAAATTTACATTAAAAGATTTCGGCTTCAAAAAAGTCAAAAATTTTCATGAAGTATTTCGGCTTCAAAAAAGTTGAAAATTTTCATGAAAAGATTTCGGCTTCAAAAAAGTTGAAAATTTTCATGAAAAGATTTACACTTCAAAAAAGTTGAAAATGTTCATGAATTTATTCGACTTCAAAAAAGTTGAAAAAATGTCATGAACTATTTCGGCATCAAAAAAGTTGAAAATTTACATTAAAAGATTTCGGCTTCAAAAAAGTCAAAAATTTTCATGAAGTATTTCGGTTTCAAAAAAGTTGAAAATTTTCATGAAAATATTTACACTTCAAAAAAGTTGAAAATGTTCATGAATTTTTTCGACTTCAAAAAAGTTGAAAAAATGTCATGAACTATTTCGGCATCAAAAAAGTTGAAAATTTTCATGAAAAGATTTCTATTTCAAAAACTTGAAAATTTTCATGAAAAGATTTCGGCTTCAAAAAAGTTGAAAATTTTCATGAAAATATTTACACTTCAAAAAAGTTGAAAATGTTCATGAATTTTTTCGACTTCAAAAAAGTTGAAAAAATGTCATGAACTATTTCGGCATCAAAAAAGTTGAAAATTTACATTAAAAGATTTCGGCTTCAAAAAAGTCAAAAATTTTCATGAAGTATTTCGGTTTCAAAAAAGTTGAAAATTTTCATGAAAAGATTTCGGCTTCAAAAAAGTTGAAAATTTTCATGAACTATTTCGGCATCAAAAAAGTTGAAAATTTGCATGAAAAGATTTCGGCTTCAAAAAAGTTGAAAATTTTCATGAAGTATTTGGGCTTCAAAAAAGTCAATGATTTTCATGAAAAGATTTCTGCTTCAGAAAAGTCGAACATTTTCATGAAGTATTTCGGCTTCAAAAAGGTTGAAAATTTACATTAAAAGATTTGGGCTTCAAAAAAGTCAACGATTTTCATGAAAAGATTTCGGCTTCAAAAAAGTTGAAAATTTTCATGAAATAATTTCAGCTTCAGAAAAGTTGAAAATTTTCATGACAGGATTATGGCTTTAAAAAAGGTAAGAATTTTCATGAAGTATTTCGGCTTCAAAAAAGTTAAAAATTTTCATCAAAAGATTTCTGCTTGAGAAAAGTTGAAAATTTTCATGAAAAGATTTCGGCTTCAAAAAAGTTGAAAATTTTCTTGAAGTATTTCGGCTTCAAAAAAGTTGAAAATTTTCATGACAAGATTTCGGCTTCAAAAAAGTTGAAAATTTTCATGAAATAATTTCGGCTTCAAAAAAGTTGAAAATTTTCATGAAAAGATTTCGGCTTCAAAAAAGTTGAAAATTTTCATGACAGGATTTTGGCTTTACAAAAAGTAAAAATTTTCATAAAGTATTTCGGCTTCAAAAAGGTTGAAAACTTTCATGAACTATTTCGACTTCAAAAAAGTCGAAGATTTTCATGAAAAGATTTCTGCTTCAAAAAAGTTGAAAATTTTCATTAAAAGATTTCGGCTTCAAAAAATTCAAAAACTTTCATGAAGTATTTCGGCTTCAAAAAGGTTGAAAATTTACATTAAAAGATTTGGGCTTCAAAAAAGTCAACGATTTTCATGAAAAGATTTCTGCTTCAAAAAAGTTGAAAATTTTCATGAAAAGATTTCGGCTTCAAAAAGTTTGAAAACTTTCATGAACTATTTCGACTTCAAAAAAGTCGAAGATTTTCATGAAAAGATTTCTGCTTCAAAAAAGTTGAAAATTTTCATTAAAAGATTTCGGCTTCAAAAAATTCCAAAACTTTCATGAAGTATTTCGGCTTCAAAAAAGTTGAAAATTTTCATGAAAAGATTTCGGCTTCAAAAAAGTTGAAAATTTTCATGAAGTATTTCGTCTGCAAAAAAGTCGAAGATTTTCATGAAAAGATTTCTGCTTCAAAAAAGTTGAACATTTTCATGAAAAGATTTCGGCTTCAAAAAAGTTTAAAATGTTCATGAAAAGATTTCGGCTTCAAAAAAGTTGAAAACTTTCATGAAGTATTTCGGCATCAAAAAAGTTGAAAACTTTAATGAAGTATTTCGGCTTCAAAAATGTTGAAAATTTTCATGAAAAGATTTCTATTTCAAAAAAGTTGAAAATTTTCATGAAAAGATTTCGGCTTCAAAAAAGTTGAAAATTTTCATGAAAAGATTTCAGCTTCAAAAAAGTCAAAGATTTTCTTGAAAAGATTTCTGCTTCAAAAAAGTTGAAAATTTTCATGAAAAGATTTCGGCTTCAAAAAAGTTGAAAATTTTCATGAAAAGATTTCGGCTTCAAAAAAGTTGAAAATTTTCATGAAAAGATTTCGGCTTCAAAAAAGTTGAAAATTTTCATCAAGTATTTCGGCTTCAAAAAAGTCAAAGTATTTCATGAAAAGATTTCTGCTTCAAAAAAGTTGAAAATTTTCATGAAAAGATTTCGGCTTCAAAAAAGTTGAAAATTTTCATGAAAAGATTTCGGCTTCAAAAAAGTTGAAAATTTTCATGAAAAGATTTCGGCTTCAAAAAAGTTGAAAATTTTCATCAAGTATTTCGGCTTCAAAAAAGTCAAAGTATTTCATGAAAAGATTTCTGCTTCAAAAAAGTTGAAAATTTTCATGAAAAGATTTCGGCATCAAAAAAGTCTAAAACTTTCATGAACTATTTCGGCATCAAAAAAGTCTAAAACTTTCATGAAGTATTTCTGCTTTAAAAATGTCAAAGTGACCCGGTTGAGTTTTTATTTTCTACATCTTTGCAATAAATTCATCTCTTCATTCAGTATTCAAGTTATTCCTCAATTAACTTGTTTTTGATCATCATACATCCTTATTTTATTTTTTCCTTTCTTACTTTTTGAATAAAAAACATTTTTGTATCATTACCCTTCTAATGCACAACATGGGTCAAAAATGAATCCACTTTCTATGTTATTTCATGTATGGCTGAGTGTTTCTATGATATATCTTTGAAATAAATACATTTTATCATTTTCTTTTCCAAGTATGCAGTAAATATCTTGTTTTTGTTAAGCACAAATCATCATTTGTATTTTTCCTTTCTTACTTTATGAACGAGCACAGCTTTTGTATTTCTACATCAAGTCAGAAACGACCCCAGAAACGACCCACATGCATTTACTATAGCATTTGCTGTGAAACGTGGTTGTTTCAGACATTTCACAGCTCAGCACAGCTCCCTTGGAACATCTAATACATGTAAGTATTGTTTTTAAATTGTTCTAACATCACTTTAGAAAATATTTGATGACAATTGTGAAAGATAACTGTACATAACATTTGATTAGGTTTAGGTTACCTTGAGAGTGAGTACATTACTTGTCAGAAAGTTACAAGTAATTACTATTAGCTAGCTAGCTGTTGACACTTCTATTTTAGTTAGCTAATTCTATTGTAGTTAGCTAACTATTATGTAGATTGCTAGGCTACTTAGCAAAGTACTTAGCTAAGCTACTTAGCCAAGTCACCAAAATAAAACTCTATGTATGTGTATGTATATTGATGTGCATCTGAAAATTTTATTGTGCTTTTGATTTTCTTTATCCAGAGTATGGCTGGTCCCAGATTTACTACTGAGATGGTTGTAGCGATGCTGCAGGAAGAACCAGATGAGGAGGCAATTTGTCTTGATTCAGAGTCTGAAATTTCTGATGATGATGACCCAGAATATTTGCCAGAGGGTCAAGCTGGAGTTGTGGGTGTGTCTGGGAATCCATGAAGAAGACTCCTCTGATGATACAGAAGACTCATCTGATGAGTCCTCTGAAGAGGAAACTCAGACCCAGTCCAATAGATTGAGTAAAAACGGATCTTACTGGAATGAGAATCCCCCCATTCATGGCAGAACAAGAAGCCATAACATTCTGAGGAGCTGCCCAGGACCTACACCTGGATCACCAGCTGTTTCACCAAAAGATGCCTGGGATATGTTCATGAGTGACAACATCATTGAGGAGGTTCTAATATGTACCAACTTAGAGGGACGAAGAACAGCCACAGCAAAAGGGAAAGAGTGGAGAAGCATTGATAAAGAAGAATTGATGGCCTTCATCAATTCTTGCAGGGGGGGAGAAGAGCTGGGATGTGGCCTTGCAGGAGCTGTTTGTGGATCCGCTGCAAAATCCAATTTACAAGGCCACCATGGGGCTTAGGAGATATGAAGATATCCGCCGCGTCATACGGTTTGACGACAAGAGGACCAGGGCTCTGCGACTGGAAACACACCACATGGCGACATTTAGGTACGTGTGGGACTGTTTCCTGGACAACTGCAGAAGAAAGTTCATCCCCAGTGACTGTGTCACCATAGATGAGCAGCTTGTGCCATTCCGAGGCAGGTGCAAGTTACGGCAACACATGCCCAGCAAGCCTGCAAAATATGGGATAAAAATCTTCTGGATGTGCGACGCAAGGGTACCTTATGCAATAGATGGAATTGTCTATACCGGGAGACAGCCAGGTTCAGAGGAACCTTGGAGAGAATGTCGTCCAGCAATTGTGCAGTGGAATCAGACAGACAGGTGAATGTAAAGTACAATAGAGAAACTAATGTATTAAGTTTTAGCACAATACCTACATACTTTTTCCCAATCTTTAATAATGTGTATTTTATTTTTTTATTTGATTTCTCTGTAAGCAAAATAGTAAAACAGAATAAAATGCAATGCAATGCAACAGATTATGGCGTTAGAGTTTAAAGAATTCCATGTTGAGTAAATTTACAATCTTTTCCCCCTCTCATAGGTCGCAACATCACAATTAGCAACTTCTTCACCAGTGTCCCGCTGGCTGAGAAGCTCCTCGAGAAGAACCTGACCATTGTTGGGACTCTTTGCCAGAACAAATCGGACATACCACCTATCATGAAGCCATCCAAATCACGGGAGATTCATAGCTCAGAATTCGGATTCAATGGCAACATGACCATGGTGAGCTATGTGCAGAAGAAGGGAAAAGCTGTTGTCCTCCTGAGCACTATGCATGATGACAAAGCAGTGGATGACAGCAGTCAGAAGAAGAAACAATGGGAAGATGTGGGTTTAAAAAACAAAACACAGCCACCACCCAGCCACAAGAGGACATCAGACAGGAGGGCCAAAGGAAGAGGAAGAGGTGCACGATCTGCCCAGTTACCAAAGACAGAAAAGTCAGCAGCTAGTGTTCCCAGTGCACCAGGCCTGTGTGCAAGGAGCACAAACTCTTAGTGATCATTTGTGAGGCATGTCAAAATTGAGAAGGCAATTTGTGCTCTAGTGATGTGTTCAGTTGTATTTCATTTTGTTTGGTCACATTCACCAGTTTACAGTTGTTAAATTACAGATACAGTTCAGTTCAACAGCCGTGTTATCTGTTATCAGAGGTATGTGTATGTGTGACAAAATGACAAATAAACATGTTGCAAATATGAAATACATAAGTGTTTGGCTCCACTCACTGCTAAAGTAATTACTTGAAACAAATTATTATTATAGTATTAATTCATTTAATTTTAAATCACACTTGGATGTATGGGTCATTTTTGACCCATGTGTGTAAACTTGATGTAGTAATAAAAAAAGCTATTTTTGTTCATAAAGCATGAAAGTAAAAATGGAAATAGTGATTGGTGGTAATCAAAAACAAGATATTTAAAGAATACTTGGAATATTCAATCATAAAATAAATTGATTTCAAAAGATAGAACAAAGAAAAACTCAGCCAGCATGAAGAAAGTCAAAGATTTTCATGAAAATTTTCAACTTTTTTGAAGCCGAAATACTTCATGAAAATCTTTGACTTTTTTGAAGCCGAAATCTTTTCATGAAAGTTTTCAACTTTTTTAAAGCCGAAATCTTTTCATGAAAATTTTGAACTTTTTTGAAGCAGAAATCTTTTCATCAAAATTTTCAAATTTTTTGAAGCCGAAATACTTCATGAAAGTTTTCAACCTTTTTGAAGCTGAAATACTTCATGAAAATTTTTACCTTTTTTAAAGCCAAAATCCTGTCATGAAAATTTTCAACTTTGTTGAAGCCGAAATCTTTTCATGAAAATTTTCAACTTTTTTGAAGCCGAACTCTTTTCATGAAAAATTTCAATTTTGTTGAAGCTGAAATCTTTTCATGGAAATTTTCAACTTTTTTGAAGCCAAAATCGTTTCATGAAGATCTTCAACTTTTTTGAAGCAAAAATCTTTTCATCAAAATTTTCAAATTTTTTGAAGCTGAAATACTTCATGAAAATGTTCAACTTTTTTGAAGCCGAAATCTTTTCATGAAAATTTTCAACTTTTTTGAAGGCTAAATCTTTTCATGAAAATTTTTAACTTTGTTGAAGCAGAAATCTTTTCATGAAAATTTTCAACTTTGTTGAAGCAGAAATCTTTTCATGAAAATTTTAAAGCAGAAATCTTTTCATGAAAATTTTCAACTTTTTTGAAGCTGAAATCTTTTCATGTAAATTTTCAACTTTTTTGAAACCAAAATACTTCATGAAAATTTTTGACTTTTTTGAAGCCGAAATCTTTTCATGAAAATCTTCGACTTTTTTGAAGCAGAAATCTTTTTATGAAAATTTTCAACTTTTTTGAAGCAGAAATCTTTTCATGAAAATTTTAAAGCAGAAATCTTTTCATGAAAATTTTCAACTTTTTTGAAGCTGAAATCTTTTCATGTAAATTTTCAACTTTTTTGAAACCAAAATACTTCATGAAAATTTTCGACTTTTTTGAAGCCGAAATCTTTTCATGAAAATCTTCGACTTTTTTGAAGCAGAAATCTTTTTATGAAAATTTTCAACTTTTTTGAAGCAGAAATCTTTTCATGAAAATTTTCAACTTTTTTAAAGCCAAAATCCTGTAATGAAAAATTTCAATTTTGTTGAAGCAGAAATCTTTTCATGAAAATCTTCGACTTTTTTGAAGCAGAAATCTTTTTATGAAAATTTTCAACTTTTTTGAAGCAGAAATCTTTTCATGAAAATTTTCAACTTTTTTAAAGCCAAAATCCTGTAATGAAAAATTTCAATTTTGTTGAAGCAGAAATCTTTTCATGAAAATTTTCAATTTTGTTGAAGCAGAAATCTTTTCATGAAAATTTTCAACTTTGTTGAAGCAGAAATCTTTTCATGAAAATTTTAAAGCAGAAATCTTTTCATGAAAATTTTCAACTTTTTTGAAGCCGAAATCTTTTCATGTAAACTTTCAACTTTTTTGAAACCAAAATACTTCATGAAAATTTTTGACTTTTTTGAAGCCGAAATCTTTTCATGAAAATCTTCAACGTTTTTGAAGCAGAAATCTTTTCATGAAAATTTTCAAATTTTTTAAAGCCAAAATCCTGTAATGAAAAATTTCAATTTTGTTGAAGCAGAAATCTTTTCATGAAAATTTTCAACTTTGTTGAAGCAGAAATCTTTTCATGAAAATTTTAAAGCAGAAATCTTTTCATGAAAATTTTCAACTTTTTTGAAGCCGAAATCTTTTCATGTAAATTTTCAACTTTTTTGAAACCAAAATACTTCATGAAAATTTTTGACTTTTTTGAAGCCGAAATCTTTTCATGAAAATTTTCAACTTTTTTGAAGCAGAAATCTTTTCATGAAAATTTTCAACTTTTTTAAAGCCAAAATCCTGTAATGAAAAATTTCAATTTTGTTCTAGCTGAAATCTTTTCATGGAAATTTTCAACTTTTTTGAAGCCAAAATCTTGTCATGAAAATTTTCAACTTTTTTGAAGCAGAAATCTTTTCATAAAAATTATCAACTTTTTTGAAAATGAAACCTTTTCATCAAAATTTTCAACTTTTTTGAAGCCGAAATCTTTTCATGTAAATTTTTAACTTTTTTGAAACCGAAATACTTCATGGAAATGTTCAACTTTTTTGAAGCCGAAATCTTTTCATGAAAATTTTCAACTTTTTTGAAGGCTAAATCTTTTCATGAAAATTTTTAACTTTGTTGAAGCAGAAATCTTTTCATGAAAATTTTCAACTTTGTTGAAGCAGAAATCTTTTCATGAAAATTTTCAAGCAGAAATCTTTTCATGAAAATTTTCAACTTTTTTGAAGCTGAAATCTTTTCATGTAAATTTTCAACTTTTTTGAAACCAAAATACTTCATGAAAATTTTTGACTTTTTTGAAGCCGAAATCTTTTCATGAAAATCTTCGACTTTTTTGAAGCAGAAATCTTTTTATGAAAATTTTCAACTTTTTTGTAGCCGAAATGTTTTCATTAAAATTTTCAACTTTTTTAAATCCGAAATCTTTTCATGAAAATCTTTGACTTTTTTAATGCAGAAATATTTTTATGAAAATTTTCAAGCAGAAATCTTTTCATGAAAATTTTCAATTTTTTTAAGCAGAAATCTTTTCATGTAAATTTTCAACTTTTTTGAATCCGAAATACTTCATGAAAATTTTCAACTTTTTTGAAGCCGAAATGTTTTCATTAAAATTTTCAACTTTTTTAAATCCGAAATCTTTTCATGAATCTTTTCATGAAAATTTTGAAGCAGAAATCTTTTCATGAAAATTTTCAACTTTTTTGAAGCCGAAATCTTTTCATGAAAGTTTTCAACTTTTTGAAGCAAAAATAGTTCATGAAAATTTTCAACTTTTTAAAAAGCTTGAAATTTTCAACTTTTTTGAAACAGAAATCTTTTCATGTAAATTTTGAACTTTTTTGAAAATGAAATCTTTTCATGAAAATTTTGAACTTTTTTGAAGCCGAAATACTTATTGAAAATTTTCAACTTTTTTGAAGTCGAAATACTTCATGAAAGTTTTCAACTTTTTCAAAGCTGAAATACTTCATGAAAGTTTTCAACTTTTTTAAAGCTGAAATCTTTATATGTAAATTTTCAACTTTATTCAAACTGATATTCTACATTTTCTAACATGTTTTTGAGACATAAAGTGACACTTACTGTTCAGACTACATTTTCTAACTCAAAGTGTCGTTTCAAAGTAAAAATACTATTAGAAGGAGTGATTCAGACAAAATTAGATGAAACAGCTGTACTGATAAGAAATGAGCGCAGTTACATGAAATGACATCAAAATCAACATTCCCTGAGCCAGAAAACGCTATTAACAGCTTTAGTGATCAAATTGAGCGTATCTTGCGAAGCTGAGCTCGAAAGTGACATGAAACATGTTTTTGAGACATAAAGTGACACTTACAGTGAATACCTGTCCTGACTACATTTTTTAACTCAAAGTGTCGTTTCAAAGTAAAAATACTGTTAGAAGGAGTGATTCATCAAAAATAAGATGAAACAGCAGCACTGGTAACAAATGAGCGCAGTTACATGAAATGACATCAAAATCAACATTCCCTGAGCCAGACAACGCTATTAACAGCTTTAGTGATCAAATTGAGCGTATCTTGCGAAGCTGAGCTCGAAAGTGACATGAAACATGTTTTTGAGACATAAAGTGACACTTACAGTGAATACCTGTTCTGACTACATTTTCTAACTCAAAGTGTCGTTTCAAAGTAAAAATACTGTTAGAAGGAGTGATTCAGACAAAATTAGATGAAACAGCAGCACTGGTAACAAACAACGATATTAACAGCTTTAGTGATCAAATTGAGCGTATCTTGCGAAGCTGAGCTCGAAAGTGACATGAAACAAGTTTTTGAGACATAAAGTGACACTTACTGTTCAGACTACATTTTTAACTCAAAGTGCCGTTTCAAAGTAAAAATACTGTTAGAAGGAGTGATTCAGACAAAATTAGATGAAACAGCTGTACTGGTAACAAATGAGCGCAGTTACATGAAATGACATCAAAATCAACATTCCCTGAGCCAGACAACGCTATTAACAGCTTTAGTGATCAAATTGAGCGTATCTTGCGAAGTTGTGCTCGAAAGTGACATGAAACATGTTTTGAACAGTAAGTGTCACTTTATGTCTCAAAAACATGTTTCATGTCACTTTCGAGCTCAGCTTCGCAAGATACGCTCAATTTGATCACTGAAGCTGTTAATATCGTTGATTGTTAGCAGTACAGCTGTTTCAACTAATTTTGTCTGAAACACTCCTTCTAACAGTATTTTTACTTTGAAACGACGCTTTCAGTTAGAAAATATAGTCAGAACAGGTATTCACTGTAAGTGTCACTTTATGTCTCAAAAACATGTTTCATGTCACTTTCGAGCTCAGCTTCGCAAGATACGCTCAATTTGATCACTAAAGCTGTTAATAGCGTTGTCTGGCTCAGGGAATGTTGATTTTGATGTCATTTCATGTAACTGCGCTCATTTTTTACCACTACAGCTGTTTCATCTAATTTTGCCTGAAACACTCCTTCTAACAGTATTTTTACTTTGAAACGACGCTTTCAGTTAGAAAATGTAGTCAGAACAGGTATTCACTGTAAGTGTCACTTTATGTCTCAAAAACATGTTTCATGTCACTTTCGAGCTCAGCTTCGCAAGATACGCTCAATTTGATCACTAAAGCTGTTAATAGCGTTGTCTGGCTCAGGGAATGTTGATTTTGATGTCATTTCATGTAACTGCGCTCATTTTTTACCACTACAGCTGTTTCATCTAATTTTGCCTGAAAAACTCCTTCTAACAGTATTTTTACTTTGAAACGACACTTTGAGTTAGAAAATGCAGTCTGAACAGTAAGTGTCACTTTTTGTCTGAAAAACATGTTTCATGTCACTTTCGAGCTCAGCTTCGCAAGATACGCTCAATTTGATCACTAAAGCTGTTAATATCGTTGTTTGTTACCAGTACAGCTGTTTCATCTAATTTTGTCTGAATCACTCCCTCTAACAGTATTTTTACTTTGAAACGACACTTTGAGTTAGAAAATGTAGAATATCAGTTTGAATAAAGTCGAAAATTTTCATGAAAAGATTTCTGCTTCAAAAAAGTATAAATTTTTCATGACAGGATTTTGGCTTTAAAAAAGGTAAAAATTTTCATGAAAAGATTTCGGCTTCAAAAAAGTTGAAAATTTTCATGAAAAGATTTACACTTCAAAAAAGTTGAAAATGTTCATGAATTTTTTCGACTTCAAAAAAGTCTAAGATTTTCATGAAAAGATTTCTGCTTCAAAAACTTGAAAATTTTCATGAAAAGATTTCGTATTCAAAAAAGTTGAAAATTTTCATGAAAATATTTACACTTCAAAAAAGTTGAAAATGTTCATGAATTTTTTCGACTTCAAAAAAGTTGAAAAAATGTCATGAACTATTTCGGCATCAAAAAAGTTGAAAATTTACATTAAAAGATTTCGGCTTCAAAAAAGTCAAAAATTTTCATGAAGTATTTCGGCTTCAAAAAAGTTGAAAATTTTCATGAAAAGATTTCGGCTTCAAAAAAGTTGAAAATTTTCATGAAAAGATTTACACTTCAAAAAAGTTGAAAATGTTCATGAATTTTTTCGACTTCAAAAAAGTTGAAAAAATGTCATGAACTATTTCGGCATCAAAAAAGTTGAAAATTTACATTAAAAGATTTCGGCTTCAAAAAAGTCAAAAATTTTCATGAAGTATTTCGGTTTCAAAAAAGTTGAAAATTTTCATGAAAATATTTACACTTCAAAAAAGTTGAAAATGTTCATGAATTTTTTCGACTTCAAAAAAGTTGAAAAAATGTCATGAACTATTTCGGCATCAAAAAAGTTGAAAATTTTCATGAAAAGATTTCTATTTCAAAAACTTGAAAATTTTCATGAAAAGATTTCGGCTTCAAAAAAGTTGAAAATTTTCATGAAAATATTTACACTTCAAAAAAGTTGAAAATGTTCATGAATTTTTTCGACTTCAAAAAAGTTGAAAAAATGTCATGAACTATTTCGGCATCAAAAAAGTTGAAAATTTACATTAAAAGATTTCGGCTTCAAAAAAGTCAAAAATTTTCATGAAGTATTTCGGTTTCAAAAAAGTTGAAAATTTTCATGAAAAGATTTCGGCTTCAAAAAAGTTGAAAATTTTCATGAACTATTTCGGCATCAAAAAAGTTGAAAATTTGCATGAAAAGATTTCGGCTTCAAAAAAGTTGAAAATTTTCATGAAGTATTTGGGCTTCAAAAAAGTCAATGATTTTCATGAAAAGATTTCTGCTTCAGAAAAGTCGAACATTTTCATGAAGTATTTCGGCTTCAAAAAGGTTGAAAATTTACATTAAAAGATTTGGGCTTCAAAAAAGTCAACGATTTTCATGAAAAGATTTCGGCTTCAAAAAAGTTGAAAATTTTCATGAAATAATTTCAGCTTCAGAAAAGTTGAAAATTTTCATGACAGGATTATGGCTTTAAAAAAGGTAAGAATTTTCATGAAGTATTTCGGCTTCAAAAAAGTTAAAAATTTTCATCAAAAGATTTCTGCTTGAGAAAAGTTGAAAATTTTCATGAAAAGATTTCGGCTTCAAAAAAGTTGAAAATTTTCTTGAAGTATTTCGGCTTCAAAAAAGTTGAAAATTTTCATGACAAGATTTCGGCTTCAAAAAAGTTGAAAATTTTCATGAAATAATTTCGGCTTCAAAAAAGTTGAAAATTTTCATGAAAAGATTTCGGCTTCAAAAAAGTTGAAAATTTTCATGACAGGATTTTGGCTTTACAAAAAGTAAAAATTTTCATAAAGTATTTCGGCTTCAAAAAGGTTGAAAACTTTCATGAACTATTTCGACTTCAAAAAAGTCGAAGATTTTCATGAAAAGATTTCTGCTTCAAAAAAGTTGAAAATTTTCATTAAAAGATTTCGGCTTCAAAAAATTCAAAAACTTTCATGAAGTATTTCGGCTTCAAAAAGGTTGAAAATTTACATTAAAAGATTTGGGCTTCAAAAAAGTCAACGATTTTCATGAAAAGATTTCTGCTTCAAAAAAGTTGAAAATTTTCATGAAAAGATTTCGGCTTCAAAAAGTTTGAAAACTTTCATGAACTATTTCGACTTCAAAAAAGTCGAAGATTTTCATGAAAAGATTTCTGCTTCAAAAAAGTTGAAAATTTTCATTAAAAGATTTCGGCTTCAAAAAATTCCAAAACTTTCATGAAGTATTTCGGCTTCAAAAAAGTTGAAAATTTTCATGAAAAGATTTCGGCTTCAAAAAAGTTGAAAATTTTCATGAAGTATTTCGTCTGCAAAAAAGTCGAAGATTTTCATGAAAAGATTTCTGCTTCAAAAAAGTTGAACATTTTCATGAAAAGATTTCGGCTTCAAAAAAGTTTAAAATGTTCATGAAAAGATTTCGGCTTCAAAAAAGTTGAAAACTTTCATGAAGTATTTCGGCATCAAAAAAGTTGAAAACTTTAATGAAGTATTTCGGCTTCAAAAATGTTGAAAATTTTCATGAAAAGATTTCTATTTCAAAAAAGTTGAAAATTTTCATGAAAAGATTTCGGCTTCAAAAAAGTTGAAAATTTTCATGAAAAGATTTCAGCTTCAAAAAAGTCAAAGATTTTCTTGAAAAGATTTCTGCTTCAAAAAAGTTGAAAATTTTCATGAAAAGATTTCGGCTTCAAAAAAGTTGAAAATTTTCATGAAAAGATTTCGGCTTCAAAAAAGTTGAAAATTTTCATCAAGTATTTCGGCTTCAAAAAAGTCAAAGTATTTCATGAAAAGATTTCTGCTTCAAAAAAGTTGAAAATTTTCATGAAAAGATTTCGGCTTCAAAAAAGTTGAAAATTTACATGAAAAGATTTCGGCTTCAAAAAAGTTGAAAATTTTCATGAAAAGATTTCGGCATCAAAAAAGTCTAAAACTTTCATGAACTATTTCGGCATCAAAAAAGTCTAAAACTTTCATGAAGTATTTCTGCTTTAAAAATGTCAAAGTGACCCGGTTGAGTTTTTATTTTCTACATCTTTGCAATAAATTCATCTCTTCATTCAGTATTCAAGTTATTCCTCAATTAACTTGTTTTTGATCATCATACATCCTTATTTTATTTTTTCCTTTCTTACTTTTTGAATAAAAAACATTTTTGTATCATTACCCTTCTAATGCACAACATGGGTCAAAAATGAATCCACTTTCTATGTTATTTCATGTATGGCTGAGTGTTTCTATGATATATCTTTGAAATAAATACATTTTATCATTTTCTTTTCCAAGTATGCAGTAAATATCTTGTTTTTGTTAAGCACAAATCATCATTTGTATTTTTCCTTTCTTACTTTATGAACGAGCACAGCTTTTGTATTTCTACATCAAGTCAGAAACGACCCCAGAAACGACCCACATGCATTTACTATAGCATTTGCTGTGAAACGTGGTTGTTTCAGACATTTCACAGCTCAGCACAGCTCCCTTGGAACATCTAATACATGTAAGTATTGTTTTTAAATTGTTCTAACATCACTTTAGAAAATATTTGATGACAATTGTGAAAGATAACTGTACATAACATTTGATTAGGTTTAGGTTACCTTGAGAGTGAGTACATTACTTGTCAGAAAGTTACAAGTAATTACTATTAGCTAGCTAGCTGTTGACACTTCTATTTTAGTTAGCTAATTCTATTGTAGTTAGCTAACTATTATGTAGATTGCTAGGCTACTTAGCAAAGTACTTAGCTAAGCTACTTAGCCAAGTCACCAAAATAAAACTCTATGTATGTGTATGTATATTGATGTGCATCTGAAAATTTTATTGTGCTTTTGATTTTCTTTATCCAGAGTATGGCTGGTCCCAGATTTACTACTGAGATGGTTGTAGCGATGCTGCAGGAAGAACCAGATGAGGAGGCAATTTGTCTTGATTCAGAGTCTGAAATTTCTGATGATGATGACCCAGAATATTTGCCAGAGGGTCAAGCTGGAGTTGTGGGTGTGTCTGGGAATCCATGAAGAAGACTCCTCTGATGATACAGAAGACTCATCTGATGAGTCCTCTGAAGAGGAAACTCAGACCCAGTCCAATAGATTGAGTAAAAACGGATCTTACTGGAATGAGAATCCCCCCATTCATGGCAGAACAAGAAGCCATAACATTCTGAGGAGCTGCCCAGGACCTACACCTGGATCACCAGCTGTTTCACCAAAAGATGCCTGGGATATGTTCATGAGTGACAACATCATTGAGGAGGTTCTAATATGTACCAACTTAGAGGGACGAAGAACAGCCACAGCAAAAGGGAAAGAGTGGAGAAGCATTGATAAAGAAGAATTGATGGCCTTCATCAATTCTTGCAGGGGGGGAGAAGAGCTGGGATGTGGCCTTGCAGGAGCTGTTTGTGGATCCGCTGCAAAATCCAATTTACAAGGCCACCATGGGGCTTAGGAGATATGAAGATATCCGCCGCGTCATACGGTTTGACGACAAGAGGACCAGGGCTCTGCGACTGGAAACACACCACATGGCGACATTTAGGTACGTGTGGGACTGTTTCCTGGACAACTGCAGAAGAAAGTTCATCCCCAGTGACTGTGTCACCATAGATGAGCAGCTTGTGCCATTCCGAGGCAGGTGCAAGTTACGGCAACACATGCCCAGCAAGCCTGCAAAATATGGGATAAAAATCTTCTGGATGTGCGACGCAAGGGTACCTTATGCAATAGATGGAATTGTCTATACCGGGAGACAGCCAGGTTCAGAGGAACCTTGGAGAGAATGTCGTCCAGCAATTGTGCAGTGGAATCAGACAGACAGGTGAATGTAAAGTACAATAGAGAAACTAATGTATTAAGTTTTAGCACAATACCTACATACTTTTTCCCAATCTTTAATAATGAGTATTTTATTTTTTTATTTGATTTCTCTGTAAGCAAAATAGTAAAACAGAATAAAATGCAATGCAATGCAACAGATTATGGCGTTAGAGTTTAAAGAATTCCATGTTGAGTAAATTTACAATCTTTTCCCCCTCTCATAGGTCGCAACATCACAATTAGCAACTTCTTCACCAGTGTCCCGCTGGCTGAGAAGCTCCTCGAGAAGAACCTGACCATTGTTGGGACTCTTTGCCAGAACAAATCGGACATACCACCTATCATGAAGCCATCCAAATCACGGGAGATTCATAGCTCAGAATTCGGATTCAATGGCAACATGACCATGGTGAGCTATGTGCAGAAGAAGGGAAAAGCTGTTGTCCTCCTGAGCACTATGCATGATGACAAAGCAGTGGATGACAGCAGTCAGAAGAAGAAACAATGGGAAGATGTGGGTTTAAAAAACAAAACACAGCCACCACCCAGCCACAAGAGGACATCAGACAGGAGGGCCAAAGGAAGAGGAAGAGGTGCACGATCTGCCCAGTTACCAAAGACAGAAAAGTCAGCAGCTAGTGTTCCCAGTGCACCAGGCCTGTGTGCAAGGAGCACAAACTCTTAGTGATCATTTGTGAGGCATGTCAAAATTGAGAAGGCAATTTGTGCTCTAGTGATGTGTTCAGTTGTATTTCATTTTGTTTGGTCACATTCACCAGTTTACAGTTGTTAAATTACAGATACAGTTCAGTTCAACAGCCGTGTTATCTGTTATCAGAGGTATGTGTATGTGTGACAAAATGACAAATAAACATGTTGCAAATATGAAATACATAAGTGTTTGGCTCCACTCACTGCTAAAGTAATTACTTGAAACAAATTATTATTATAGTATTAATTCATTTAATTTTAAATCACACTTGGATGTATGGGTCATTTTTGACCCATGTGTGTAAACTTGATGTAGTAATAAAAAAAGCTATTTTTGTTCATAAAGCATGAAAGTAAAAATGGAAATAGTGATTGGTGGTAATCAAAAACAAGATATTTAAAGAATACTTGGAATATTCAATCATAAAATAAATTGATTTCAAAAGATAGAACAAAGAAAAACTCAGCCAGCATGAAGAAAGTCAAAGATTTTCATGAAAATTTTCAACTTTTTTGAAGCCGAAATACTTCATGAAAATCTTTGACTTTTTTGAAGCCGAAATCTTTTCATGAAAGTTTTCAACTTTTTTAAAGCCGAAATCTTTTCATGAAAATTTTGAACTTTTTTGAAGCAGAAATCTTTTCATCAAAATTTTCAAATTTTTTGAAGCCGAAATACTTCATGAAAGTTTTCAACCTTTTTGAAGCTGAAATACTTCATGAAAATTTTTACCTTTTTTAAAGCCAAAATCCTGTCATGAAAATTTTCAACTTTGTTGAAGCCGAAATCTTTTCATGAAAATTTTCAACTTTTTTGAAGCCGAACTCTTTTCATGAAAAATTTCAATTTTGTTGAAGCTGAAATCTTTTCATGGAAATTTTCAACTTTTTTGAAGCCAAAATCGTTTCATGAAGATCTTCAACTTTTTTGAAGCAAAAATCTTTTCATCAAAATTTTCAAATTTTTTGAAGCTGAAATACTTCATGAAAATGTTCAACTTTTTTGAAGCCGAAATCTTTTCATGAAAATTTTCAACTTTTTTGAAGGCTAAATCTTTTCATGAAAATTTTTAACTTTGTTGAAGCAGAAATCTTTTCATGAAAATTTTCAACTTTGTTGAAGCAGAAATCTTTTCATGAAAATTTTAAAGCAGAAATCTTTTCATGAAAATTTTCAACTTTTTTGAAGCTGAAATCTTTTCATGTAAATTTTCAACTTTTTTGAAACCAAAATACTTCATGAAAATTTTTGACTTTTTTGAAGCCGAAATCTTTTCATGAAAATCTTCGACTTTTTTGAAGCAGAAATCTTTTTATGAAAATTTTCAACTTTTTTGAAGCAGAAATCTTTTCATGAAAATTTTAAAGCAGAAATCTTTTCATGAAAATTTTCAACTTTTTTGAAGCTGAAATCTTTTCATGTAAATTTTCAACTTTTTTGAAACCAAAATACTTCATGAAAATTTTCGACTTTTTTGAAGCCGAAATCTTTTCATGAAAATCTTCGACTTTTTTGAAGCAGAAATCTTTTTATGAAAATTTTCAACTTTTTTGAAGCAGAAATCTTTTCATGAAAATTTTCAACTTTTTTAAAGCCAAAATCCTGTAATGAAAAATTTCAATTTTGTTGAAGCAGAAATCTTTTCATGAAAATCTTCGACTTTTTTGAAGCAGAAATCTTTTTATGAAAATTTTCAACTTTTTTGAAGCAGAAATCTTTTCATGAAAATTTTCAACTTTTTTAAAGCCAAAATCCTGTAATGAAAAATTTCAATTTTGTTGAAGCAGAAATCTTTTCATGAAAATTTTCAATTTTGTTGAAGCAGAAATCTTTTCATGAAAATTTTCAACTTTGTTGAAGCAGAAATCTTTTCATGAAAATTTTAAAGCAGAAATCTTTTCATGAAAATTTTCAACTTTTTTGAAGCCGAAATCTTTTCATGTAAACTTTCAACTTTTTTGAAACCAAAATACTTCATGAAAATTTTTGACTTTTTTGAAGCCGAAATCTTTTCATGAAAATCTTCAACGTTTTTGAAGCAGAAATCTTTTCATGAAAATTTTCAAATTTTTTAAAGCCAAAATCCTGTAATGAAAAATTTCAATTTTGTTGAAGCAGAAATCTTTTCATGAAAATTTTCAACTTTGTTGAAGCAGAAATCTTTTCATGAAAATTTTAAAGCAGAAATCTTTTCATGAAAATTTTCAACTTTTTTGAAGCCGAAATCTTTTCATGTAAATTTTCAACTTTTTTGAAACCAAAATACTTCATGAAAATTTTTGACTTTTTTGAAGCCGAAATCTTTTCATGAAAATTTTCAACTTTTTTGAAGCAGAAATCTTTTCATGAAAATTTTCAACTTTTTTAAAGCCAAAATCCTGTAATGAAAAATTTCAATTTTGTTCTAGCTGAAATCTTTTCATGGAAATTTTCAACTTTTTTGAAGCCAAAATCTTGTCATGAAAATTTTCAACTTTTTTGAAGCAGAAATCTTTTCATAAAAATTATCAACTTTTTTGAAAATGAAACCTTTTCATCAAAATTTTCAACTTTTTTGAAGCCGAAATCTTTTCATGTAAATTTTTAACTTTTTTGAAACCGAAATACTTCATGGAAATGTTCAACTTTTTTGAAGCCGAAATCTTTTCATGAAAATTTTGAACTTTTTTGAAGCAGAAATCTTTTCATCAAAATTTTCAAATTTTTTGAAGCTGAAATACTTCATAAAATTTTTTACCTTTTTTAAAGCCAAAATACTGTCATGAAAATTTTCAACTTTGTTGAAGCCGAAATCTTTTCATGAAAATCTTCAACTTTTTTGAAGCAGAAATACTTTATGAAAATGTTCAACTTTTTTGAAGCCGAAATCTTTTCATGAAAATTTTCAACTTTTTTGAAGGCTAAATCTTTTCATGAAAATTTTTAACTTTGTTGAAGCAGAAATCTTTTCATGAAAATTTTCAACTTTGTTGAAGCAGAAATCTTTTCATGAAAATTTTCAACTTTGTTGAAGCAGAAATCTTTTCATGAAAATTTTCAAGCAGAAATCTTTTCATGAAAATTTTCAACTTTTTTGAAGCTGAAATCTTTTCATGTAAATTTTCAACTTTTTTGAAACCAAAATACTTCATGAAAATTTTTGACTTTTTTGAAGCCGAAATCTTTTCATGAAAATCTTCGACTTTTTTGAAGCAGAAATCTTTTTATGAAAATTTTCAACTTTTTTGTAGCCGAAATGTTTTCATTAAAATTTTCAACTTTTTTAAATCCGAAATCTTTTCATGAAAATCTTTGACTTTTTTAATGCAGAAATATTTTTATGAAAATTTTCAAGCAGAAATCTTTTCATGAAAATTTTCAATTTTTTTAAGCAGAAATCTTTTCATGTAAATTTTCAACTTTTTTGAATCCGAAATACTTCATGAAAATTTTCAACTTTTTTGAAGCCGAAATGTTTTCATTAAAATTTTCAACTTTTTTAAATCCGAAATCTTTTCATGAATCTTTTCATGAAAATTTTGAAGCAGAAATCTTTTCATGAAAATTTTCAACTTTTTTGAAGCCGAAATCTTTTCATGAAAGTTTTCAACTTTTTGAAGCAAAAATACTTCATGAAAATTTTCAACTTTTTAAAAAGCTTGAAATTTTCAACTTTTTTGAAACAGAAATCTTTTCATGTAAATTTTGAACTTTTTTGAAAATGAAATCTTTTCATGAAAATTTTGAACTTTTTTGAAGCCGAAATACTTATTGAAAATTTTCAACTTTTTTGAAGTCGAAATACTTCATGAAAGTTTTCAACTTTTTCAAAGCTGAAATACTTCATGAAAGTTTTCAACTTTTTTAAAGCTGAAATCTTTATATGTAAATTTTCAACTTTATTCAAACTGATATTCTACATTTTCTAACATGTTTTTGAGACATAAAGTGACACTTACTGTTCAGACTACATTTTCTAACTCAAAGTGTCGTTTCAAAGTAAAAATACTATTAGAAGGAGTGATTCAGACAAAATTAGATGAAACAGCTGTACTGATAAGAAATGAGCGCAGTTACATGAAATGACATCAAAATCAACATTCCCTGAGCCAGACAACGCTATTAACAGCTTTAGTGATCAAATTGAGCGTATCTTGCGAAGCTGAGCTCGAAAGTGACATGAAACATGTTTTTGAGACATAAAGTGACACTTACAGTGAATACCTGTCCTGACTACATTTTTTAACTCAAAGTGTCGTTTCAAAGTAAAAATACTGTTAGAAGGAGTGATTCATCAAAAATAAGATGAAACAGCAGCACTGGTAACAAATGAGCGCAGTTACATGAAATGACATCAAAATCAACATTCCCTGAGCCAGACAACGCTATTAACAGCTTTAGTGATCAAATTGAGCGTATCTTGCGAAGCTGAGCTCGAAAGTGACATGAAACATGTTTTTGAGACATAAAGTGACACTTACAGTGAATACCTGTTCTGACTACATTTTCTAACTCAAAGTGTCGTTTCAAAGTAAAAATATTGTTAGAAGGAGTGATTCAGACAAAATTAGATGAAACAGCAGCACTGGTAACAAATGAGCGCAGTTACATGAAATGACATCAAAATCAACATTCCCTGAGCCAGACAACGCTATTAACAGCTTTAGTGATCAAATTGAGCGTATCTTGCGAAGCTGAGCTCGAAAGTGACATGAAACATGTTTTTGAGACATAAAGTGACACTTACAGTGAATACCTGTTCTGACTACATTTTCTAACTCAAAGTGTCGTTTCAAAGTAAAAATACTGTTAGAAGGAGTGATTCAGACAAAATTAGATGAAACAGCAGCACTGGTAACAAATGAGCGCAGTTACATGAAATGACATCAAAATCAACATTCCCTGAGCCAGACAACGCTATTAACAGCTTTAGTGATCAAATTGAGCGTATCTTGCGAAGCTGAGCTCGAAAGTGACATGAAACATGTTTTTGAGACATAAAGTGACACTTACAGTGAATACCTGTTCTGACTACATTTTCTAACTCAAAGTGTCGTTTCAAAGCAAAAATACTGTTAGAAGGAGTGATTCAGACAAAATTAGATGAAACAGCAGCACTGGTAACAAACAACGATATTAACAGCTTTAGTGATCAAATTGAGCGTATCTTGCGAAGCTGAGCTCGAAAGTGACATGAAACAAGTTTTTGAGACATAAAGTGACACTTACTGTTCAGACTACATTTTTAACTCAAAGTGCCGTTTCAAAGTAAAAATACTGTTAGAAGGAGTGATTCAGACAAAATTAGATGAAACAGCTGTACTGGTAACAAATGAGCGCAGTTACATGAAATGACATCAAAATCAACATTCCCTGAGCCAGACAACGCTATTAACAGCTTTAGTGATCAAATTGAGCGTATCTTGCGAAGTTGTGCTCGAAAGTGACATGAAACATGTTTTGAACAGTAAGTGTCACTTTATGTCTCAAAAACATGTTTCATGTCACTTTCGAGCTCAGCTTCGCAAGATACGCTCAATTTGATCACTAAAGCTGTTAATATCGTTGATTGTTAGCAGTACAGCTGTTTCAACTAATTTTGTCTGAAACACTCCTTCTAACAGTATTTTTACTTTGAAACGACGCTTTCAGTTAGAAAATGTAGTCAGAACAGGTATTCACTGTAAGTGTCACTTTATGTCTCAAAAACATGTTTCATGTCACTTTCGAGCTCAGCTTCGCAAGATACGCTCAATTTGATCACTAAAGCTGTTAATAGCGTTGTCTGGCTCAGGGAATGTTGATTTTGATGTCATTTCATGTAACTGCGCTCATTTTTTACCACTACAGCTGTTTCATCTAATTTTGCCTGAAAAACTCCTTCTAACAGTATTTTTACTTTGAAACGACACTTTGAGTTAGAAAATGCAGTCTGAACAGTAAGTGTCACTTGTTGTCTGAAAAACATGTTTCATGTCACTTTCGAGCTCAGCTTCGCAAGATACGCTCAATTTGATCACTAAAGCTGTTAATATCGTTGTTTGTTACCAGTACAGCTGTTTCATCTAATTTTGTCTGAATCACTCCCTCTAACAGTATTTTTACTTTGAAACGACACTTTGAGTTAGAAAATGTAGAATATCAGTTTGAATAAAGTCGAAAATTTTCATGAAAAGATTTCTGCTTCAAAAAAGTATAAATTTTTCATGACAGGATTTTGGCTTTAAAAAAGGTAAAAATTTTCATGAAAAGATTTCGGCTTCAAAAAAGTTGAAAATTTTCATGAAAAGATTTACACTTCAAAAAAGTTGAAAATGTTCATGAATTTTTTCGACTTCAAAAAAGTCTAAGATTTTCATGAAAAGATTTCTGCTTCAAAAACTTGAAAATTTTCATGAAAAGATTTCGTATTCAAAAAAGTTGAAAATTTTCATGAAAATATTTACACTTCAAAAAAGTTGAAAATGTTCATGAATTTTTTCGACTTCAAAAAAGTTGAAAAAATGTCATGAACTATTTCGGCATCAAAAAAGTTGAAAATTTACATTAAAAGATTTCGGCTTCAAAAAAGTCAAAAATTTTCATGAAGTATTTCTGCTTCAAAAACTTGAAAATTTTCATGAAAAGATTTCGGCTTCAAAAAAGTTGAAAATTTTCATGAAAAGATTTACACTTCAAAAAAGTTGAAAATGTTCATGAATTTTTTCGACTTCAAAAAAGTCTAAGATTTTCATGAAAAGATTTCTGCTTCAAAAAGTTGAAAATTTTCATGAAAAGATTTCGGCTTCAAAAAAGTTGAAAATTTTAATGAAAAGATTTAGACTTCAAAAAAGTTGAAAATGTCCATGAATTTTTTCGACTTCAAAAAAGTCGAACATTTTCATGAAAAGATTTCTGCTTCAAAAAGTTTAAAATTTTCATGTATTTTTTCAACTTCAAAAAAGTTAAACATTTTCATCAAAAGATTTCTGCTTCAAAATAGTTGACAATTTTCATGAATAGATTTCTGCTTCAAGAAAGTTGAAAATTTTCATGAACTATTTCGGCATCAAAAAAGTTGAAAATTTACATTAAAAGATTTCGGCTTTCAAAAAAGTAAAAAATTTTCATGAAGTATTTCGGCTTCAAAAAAGTTGAAAATTTTCATGAAAAGATTTCTGCTTCAAAAAGTTGAAAATTTTCATGAAAAGATTTCGGCTTCAAAAAAGTTGAAAATTTTCATGAACTATTTCGGCATCAAAAAAGTTGAAAATTTGCATGAAAAGATTTCGGCTTCAAAAAAGTTGAAAATTTTCATGAAGTATTTGGGCTTCAAAAAAGTCAATGATTTTCATGAAAAGATTTCTGCTTCAGAAAAGTCGAACATTTTCATGAAGTATTTCGGCTTCAAAAAGGTTGAAAATTTACATTAAAAGATTTGGGCTTCAAAAAAGTCAACGATTTTCATGAAAAGATTTCGGCTTCAAAAAAGTTGAAAATTTTCATGAAATAATTTCAGCTTCAGAAAAGTTGAAAATTTTCATGACAGGATTATGGCTTTAAAAAAGGTAAGAATTTTCATGAAGTATTTCGGCTTCAAAAAAGTTAAAAATTTTCATCAAAAGATTTCTGCTTGAGAAAAGTTGAAAATTTTCATGAAAAGATTTCGGCTTCAAAAAAGTTGAAAATTTTCTTGAAGTATTTCGGCTTCAAAAAAGTTGAAAATTTTCATGACAAGATTTCGGCTTCAAAAAAGTTGAAAATTTTCATGAAATAATTTCGGCTTCAAAAAAGTTGAAAATTTTCATGAAAAGATTTCGGCTTCAAAAAAGTTGAAAATTTTCATGACAGGATTTTGGCTTTACAAAAAGTAAAAATTTTCATAAAGTATTTCGGCTTCAAAAAGGTTGAAAACTTTCATGAACTATTTCGACTTCAAAAAAGTCGAAGATTTTCATGAAAAGATTTCTGCTTCAAAAAAGTTGAAAATTTTCATTAAAAGATTTCGGCTTCAAAAAATTCAAAAACTTTCATGAAGTATTTCGGCTTCAAAAAGGTTGAAAATTTACATTAAAAGATTTGGGCTTCAAAAAAGTCAACGATTTTCATGAAAAGATTTCTGCTTCAAAAAAGTTGAAAATTTTCATGAAAAGATTTCGGCGTCAAAAAGTTTGAAAATTTTCATGAAAATATTTCGGCTTCAAAAAAGTTAAAAATGTTCATGAATTTTTTCGACGTCAAAAAATTCTAAGATTTTCATGAAAAGATTTCAGCTTCAAAAAAGTCAAAGATTTTCTTGAAAAGATTTCTGCTTCAAAAAAGTTGAAAATTTTCATGACAGGATTTTGGCTTTAAAAAAGTTGAAAATTTTCATGAAAAGATTTCGGCTTCAAAAAGGTTGAAAACTTTCATGAACTATTTCGACTTCAAAAAAGTCGAAGATTTTCATGAAAAGATTTCTGCTTCAAAAAAGTTGAAAATTTTCATTAAAAGATTTCGGCTTCAAAAAATTCCAAAACTTTCATGAAGTATTTCGGCTTCAAAAAAGTTGAAAATTTTCATGAAAAGATTTCGGCTTCAAAAAAGTTGAAAATTTTCATGAAGTATTTCGGCTGCAAAAAAGTCGAAGATTTTCATGAAAAGATTTCTGCTTCAAAAAAGTTGAACATTTTCATGAAAAGATTTCGGCTTCAAAAAAGTTTAAAATGTTCATGAAAAGATTTCGGCTCCAAAAAGTTGAAAATTTTCATGAAAAGATTTCGGCTTCAAATAAGTTGAAAATTTTCATGAAAAGATTTCGGCTTCAAAAAAGTATAAAATTTTCATCAAGTATTTCGGCTTCAAAAAAGTCAAAGTATTTCATGAAAAGATTTCTGCTTCAAAAAAGTTGAAAATTTTCATGAAAAGATTTCGGCTTCAAAAAAGTTGAAAATTTACATGAAAAGATTTCGGCTTCAAAAAAGTTGAAAATTTTCATGAAAAGATTTCAGCTTCAAAAAAGTTGAAAATTTTCATGACAGCATTATGGCTTTAAAAAAGGTAAGAATTTTCATCAAGTATTTCGGCTTCAAAAAAGTCGAAGTATTTCATGAAAAGATTTCTGCTTCAAAAAAGTTGAAAATTTTCATTAAAAGATTTCGGCTTCAAAAAATTCAAAAACTTTCATGAAGTATTTCGGCTTCAAAAAAGTTGAAAATTTTCATGAAAAGATTTCGGCTTCAAAAAGGTTGAAAAATTTCATGAACTATTTCGACTTCAAAAAAGTCGAAGATTTTCATGAAAAGATTTCTGCTTCAAAAAAGTTGAAAATTTTCATTAAAAGATTTCGGCTTCAAAAAATTCCAAAACTTTCATGAAGTATTTCGGCTTCAAAAAAGTTGAAAATTTTCATGAAAAGATTTCTGCTTCAAAAAAGTTGAACATTTTCATGAAAAGATTTCGGCTTCAAAAAAGTTTAAAATGTTCATGAAAAGATTTCGGCTTCAAAAAAGTTGAAAACTTTCATGAAGTATTTCGGCATCAAAAAAGTTGAAAACTTTAATGAAGTATTTCGGCTTCAAAAATGTTGAAAATTTTCATGAAAAGATTTCTATTTCAAAAAAGTTGAAAATTTTCATGAAAAGATTTCGGCTTCAAAAAAGTTGAAAATTTTCATGAAAAGATTTCAACTTCAAAAAAGTCAAAGATTTTCTTGAAAAGATTTCTGCTTCAAAAAAGTTGAAAATTTTCATGACAGGATTTTGGCTTTAAAAAAGGTAAAAATTTTCATGACAAGATTTCGGCTCCAAAAAGTTGAAAATTTTCATGAAAAGATTTCGGCTTCAAAAAAGTTGAAAATTTTCATGAAAAGATTTCGGCTTCAAAAAAGTTGAAAATTTTCATCAAGTATTTCGGCTTCAAAAAAGTCAAAGTATTTCATGAAAAGATTTCTGCTTCAAAAAAGTTGAAAATTTTCATGAAAAGATTTCGGCTTCAAAAAAGTTGAAAATTTTCATGAAAAGATTTCAGCTTCAAAAAAGTTGAAAATTTTCATGACAGCATTATGGCTTTAAAAAAGGTAAGAATTTTCATCAAGTATTTCGGCTTCAAAAAAGTCAAAGTATTTCATGAAAAGATTTCTGCTTCAAAAAAGTTGAAAATTTTCATGAAAAGATTTTGGCTTCAAAAAAGTTGAAAATTTTCATGAACTATTTCGGCATCAAAAAAGTCTAAAACTTTCATGAAGTATTTCTGCTTTAAAAATGTCAAAGTGACCCGGTTGAGTTTTTATTTTCTACATCTTTGCAATAAATTCATCTCTTCATTCAGTATTCAAGGTATTCCTCAATTAACTTGTTTTTGATCATCATACATCCTTATTTTATTTTTTCCTTTCTTACTTTTTGAATAAAAAACATTTTTGTATCATTACCCTTCTAATGCACAACATGGGTCAAAAATGAATCCACTTTCTATGTTATTTCATGTATGGCTGAGTGTTTCTATGATATATCTTTGAAATAAATACATTTTATCATTTTCTTTTCCAAGTATGCAGTAAATATCTTGTTTTTGTTAAGCACAAATCATCATTTGTATTTTTCCTTTCTTACTTTATGAACGAGCACAGCTTTTGTATTTCTACATCAAGTCAGAAACGACCCCAGAAACGACCCACATGCATTTACTATAGCATTTGCTGTGAAACGTGGTTGTTTCAGACATTTCACAGCTCAGCACAGCTCCCTTGGAACATCTAATACATGTAAGTATTGTTTTTAAATTGTTCTAACATCACTTTAGAAAATATTTGATGACAATTGTGAAAGATAACTGTACATAACATTTGATTAGGTTTAGGTTACCTTGAGAGTGAGTACATTACTTGTCAGAAAGTTACAAGTAATTACTATTAGCTAGCTAGCTGTTGACACTTCTATTTTAGTTAGCTAATTCTATTGTAGTTAGCTAACTATTATGTAGATTGCTAGGCTACTTAGCAAAGTACTTAGCTAAGCTACTTAGCCAAGTCACCAAAATAAAACTCTATGTATGTGTATGTATATTGATGTGCATCTGAAAATTTTATTGTGCTTTTGATTTTCTTTATCCAGAGTATGGCTGGTCCCAGATTTACTACTGAGATGGTTGTAGCGATGCTGCAGGAAGAACCAGATGAGGAGGCAATTTGTCTTGATTCAGAGTCTGAAATTTCTGATGATGATGACCCAGAATATTTGCCAGAGGGTCAAGCTGGAGTTGTGGGTGTGTCTGGGAATCCATGAAGAAGACTCCTCTGATGATACAGAAGACTCATCTGATGAGTCCTCTGAAGAGGAAACTCAGACCCAGTCCAATAGATTGAGTAAAAACGGATCTTACTGGAATGAGAATCCCCCCATTCATGGCAGAACAAGAAGCCATAACATTCTGAGGAGCTGCCCAGGACCTACACCTGGATCACCAGCTGTTTCACCAAAAGATGCCTGGGATATGTTCATGAGTGACAACATCATTGAGGAGGTTCTAATATGTACCAACTTAGAGGGACGAAGAACAGCCACAGCAAAAGGGAAAGAGTGGAGAAGCATTGATAAAGAAGAATTGATGGCCTTCATCAATTCTTGCAGGGGGGGAGAAGAGCTGGGATGTGGCCTTGCAGGAGCTGTTTGTGGATCCGCTGCAAAATCCAATTTACAAGGCCACCATGGGGCTTAGGAGATATGAAGATATCCGCCGCGTCATACGGTTTGACGACAAGAGGACCAGGGCTCTGCGACTGGAAACACACCACATGGCGACATTTAGGTACGTGTGGGACTGTTTCCTGGACAACTGCAGAAGAAAGTTCATCCCCAGTGACTGTGTCACCATAGATGAGCAGCTTGTGCCATTCCGAGGCAGGTGCAAGTTACGGCAACACATGCCCAGCAAGCCTGCAAAATATGGGATAAAAATCTTCTGGATGTGCGACGCAAGGGTACCTTATGCAATAGATGGAATTGTCTATACCGGGAGACAGCCAGGTTCAGAGGAACCTTGGAGAGAATGTCGTCCAGCAATTGTGCAGTGGAATCAGACAGACAGGTGAATGTAAAGTACAATAGAGAAACTAATGTATTAAGTTTTAGCACAATACCTACATACTTTTTCCCAATCTTTAATAATGTGTATTTTATTTTTTTATTTGATTTCTCTGTAAGCAAAATAGTAAAACAGAATAAAATGCAATGCAATGCAACAGATTATGGCGTTAGAGTTTAAAGAATTCCATGTTGAGTAAATTTACAATCTTTTCCCCCTCTCATAGGTCGCAACATCACAATTAGCAACTTCTTCACCAGTGTCCCGCTGGCTGAGAAGCTCCTCGAGAAGAACCTGACCATTGTTGGGACTCTTTGCCAGAACAAATCGGACATACCACCTATCATGAAGCCATCCAAATCACGGGAGATTCATAGCTCAGAATTCGGATTCAATGGCAACATGACCATGGTGAGCTATGTGCAGAAGAAGGGAAAAGCTGTTGTCCTCCTGAGCACTATGCATGATGACAAAGCAGTGGATGACAGCAGTCAGAAGAAGAAACAATGGGAAGATGTGGGTTTAAAAAACAAAACACAGCCACCACCCAGCCACAAGAGGACATCAGACAGGAGGGCCAAAGGAAGAGGAAGAGGTGCACGATCTGCCCAGTTACCAAAGACAGAAAAGTCAGCAGCTAGTGTTCCCAGTGCACCAGGCCTGTGTGCAAGGAGCACAAACTCTTAGTGATCATTTGTGAGGCATGTCAAAATTGAGAAGGCAATTTGTGCTCTAGTGATGTGTTCAGTTGTATTTCATTTTGTTTGGTCACATTCACCAGTTTACAGTTGTTAAATTACAGATACAGTTCAGTTCAACAGCCGTGTTATCTGTTATCAGAGGTATGTGTATGTGTGACAAAATGACAAATAAACATGTTGCAAATATGAAATACATAAGTGTTTGGCTCCACTCACTGCTAAAGTAATTACTTGAAACAAATTATTATTATAGTATTAATTCATTTAATTTTAAATCACACTTGGATGTATGGGTCATTTTTGACCCATGTGTGTAAACTTGATGTAGTAATAAAAAAAGCTATTTTTGTTCATAAAGCATGAAAGTAAAAATGGAAATAGTGATTGGTGGTAATCAAAAACAAGATATTTAAAGAATACTTGGAATATTCAATCATAAAATAAATTGATTTCAAAAGATAGAACAAAGAAAAACTCAGCCAGCATGAAGAAAGTCAAAGATTTTCATGAAAATTTTCAACTTTTTTGAAGCCGAAATACTTCATGAAAATCTTTGACTTTTTTGAAGCCGAAATCTTTTCATGAAAGTTTTCAACTTTTTTAAAGCCGAAATCTTTTCATGAAAATTTTGAACTTTTTTGAAGCAGAAATCTTTTCATCAAAATTTTCAAATTTTTTGAAGCCGAAATACTTCATGAAAGTTTTCAACCTTTTTGAAGCTGAAATACTTCATGAAAATTTTTACCTTTTTTAAAGCCAAAATCCTGTCATGAAAATTTTCAACTTTGTTGAAGCCGAAATCTTTTCATGAAAATTTTCAATTTTGTTGAAGCTGAAATCTTTTCATGGAAATTTTCAACTTTTTTGAAGCCAAAATCGTTTCATGAAGATCTTCAACTTTTTTGAAGCAAAAATCTTTTCATCAAAATTTTCAAATTTTTTGAAGCTGAAATACTTCATGAAAATGTTCAACTTTTTTGAAGCCGAAATCTTTTCATGAAAATTTTCAACTTTGTTGAAGCAGAAATCTTTTCATGAAAATTTTCAACTTTGTTGAAGCAGAAATCTTTTCATGAAAATTTTAAAGCAGAAATCTTTTCATGAAAATTTTCAACTTTTTTGAAGCTGAAATCTTTTCATGTAAATTTTCAACTTTTTTGAAACCAAAATACTTCATGAAAATTTTTGACTTTTTTGAAGCCGAAATCTTTTCATGAAAATCTTCGACTTTTTTGAAGCAGAAATCTTTTTATGAAAATTTTCAACTTTTTTGAAGCAGAAATCTTTTCATGAAAATTTTAAAGCAGAAATCTTTTCATGAAAATTTTCAACTTTTTTGAAGCTGAAATCTTTTCATGTAAATTTTCAACTTTTTTGAAACCAAAATACTTCATGAAAATTTTCGACTTTTTTGAAGCCGAAATCTTTTCATGAAAATCTTCGACTTTTTTGAAGCAGAAATCTTTTTATGAAAATTTTCAACTTTTTTGAAGCAGAAATCTTTTCATGAAAATTTTCAACTTTTTTAAAGCCAAAATCCTGTAATGAAAAATTTCAATTTTGTTGAAGCAGAAATCTTTTCATGAAAATTTTCAATTTTGTTGAAGCAGAAATCTTTTCATGAAAATTTTCAACTTTGTTGAAGCAGAAATCTTTTCATGAAAATTTTAAAGCAGAAATCTTTTCATGAAAATTTTCAACTTTTTTGAAACCAAAATACTTCATGAAAATTTTTGACTTTTTTGAAGCCGAAATCTTTTCATGAAAATTTTCAACTTTTTTGAAGCAGAAATCTTTTCATGAAAATTTTCAACTTTTTTAAAGCCAAAATCCTGTAGTGAAAAATTTCAATTTTGTTGAAGCAGAAATCTTTTCATGAAAATTTTCAACTTTGTTGAAGCAGAAATCTTTTCATGAAAATTTTAAAGCAGAAATCTTTTCATGAAAATTTTCAACTTTTTTGAAGCCGAAATCTTTTCATGTAAATTTTCAACTTTTTTGAAACCAAAATACTTCATGAAAATTTTTGACTTTTTTGAAGCCGAAATCTTTTCATGAAAATTTTCAACTTTTTTGAAGCAGAAATCTTTTCATGAAAATTTTCAACTTTTTTAAAGCCAAAATCCTGTAATGAAAAATTTCAATTTTGTTCTAGCTGAAATCTTTTCATGGAAATTTTCAACTTTTTTGAAGCCAAAATCTTGTCATGAAAATTTTCAACTTTTTTGAAGCAGAAATCTTTTCATAAAAATTATCAACTTTTTTGAAAATGAAACCTTTTCATCAAAATTTTCAACTTTTTTGAAGCCGAAATTTTTTCATGTAAATTTTTAACTTTTTTGAAACCGAAATACTTCATGGAAATGTTCAACTTTTTTGAAGCCGAAATCTTTTCATGAAAATTTTGAACTTTTTTGAAGCAGAAATCTTTTCATCAAAATTTTCAAATTTTTTGAAGCTGAAATACTTCATGAAATTTTTTACCTTTTTTAAAGCCAAAATCCTGTCATGAAAATTTTCAACTTTGTTGAAGCCGAAATCTTTTCATGAAAATTTTGAACTTTTTTGAAGCAGAAATCTTTTCATGAAAATCTTCAACTTTTTTGAAGCAGAAATACTTTATGAAAATGTTCAACTTTTTTGAAGCCGAAATCTTTTCATGAAAATTTTCAACTTTTTTGAAGGCTAAATCTTTTCATGAAAATTTTTAACTTTGTTGAAGCAGAAATCTTTTCATGTAAATTTTCAACTTTTTTGAAACCAAAATACTTCATGAAAATTTTCGACTTTTTTGAAGCCGAAATCTTTTCATGAAAATCTTCGACTTTTTTGAAGCAGAAATCTTTTTATGAAAATTTTCAACTTTTTTGAAGCAGAAATCTTTTCATGAAAATTTTCAACTTTTTTAAAGCCAAAATCCTGTAATGAAAAATTTCAATTTTGTTGAAGCAGAAATCTTTTCATGAAAATTTTCAATTTTGTTGAAGCAGAAATCTTTTCATGAAAATTTTCAACTTTGTTGAAGCAGAAATCTTTTCATGAAAATTTTAAAGCAGAAATCTTTTCATGAAAATTTTCAACTTTTTTGAAGCCGAAATCTTTTCATGTAAATTTTCAACTTTTTTGAAACCAAAATACTTCATGAAAATTTTTGACTTTTTTGAAGCCGAAATCTTTTCATGAAAATTTTCAACTTTTTTGAAGCAGAAATCTTTTCATGAAAATTTTCAACTTTTTTAAAGCCAAAATCCTGTAATGAAAAATTTCAATTTTGTTCTAGCTGAAATCTTTTCATGGAAATTTTCAACTTTTTTGAAGCCAAAATCTTGTCATGAAAATTTTCAACTTTTTTGAAGCAGAAATCTTTTCATAAAAATTATCAACTTTTTTGAAAATGAAACCTTTTCATCAAAATTTTCAACTTTTTTGAAGCCGAAATCTTTTCATGTAAATTTTTAACTTTTTTGAAACCGAAATACTTCATGGAAATGTTCAACTTTTTTGAAGCCGAAATCTTTTCATGAAAATTTTGAACTTTTTTGAAGCAGAAATCTTTTCATCAAAATTTTCAAATTTTTTGAAGCTGAAATACTTCATGAAATTTTTTACCTTTTTTAAAGCCAAAATCCTGTCATGAAAATTTTCAACTTTGTTGAAGCCGAAATCTTTTCATGAAAATCTTCAACTTTTTTGAAGCAGAAATACTTTATGAAAATGTTCAACTTTTTTGAAGCCGAAATCTTTTCATGAAAATTTTCAACTTTTTTGAAGGCTAAATCTTTTCATGAAAATTTTTAACTTTGTTGAAGCAGAAATCTTTTCATGAAAATTTTCAACTTTGTTGAAGCAGAAATCTTTTCATGAAAATTTTCAAGCAGAAATCTTTTCATGAAAATTTTCAACTTTTTTGAAGCTGAAATCTTTTCATGTAAATTTTCAACTTTTTTGAAACCAAAATACTTCATGAAAATTTTTGACTTTTTTGAAGCCGAAATCTTTTCATGAAAATGGTCAACTTTTTTGAAGCCGAAATCTTTTTATGAAAATTTTCAACTTTTTTGTAGCCGAAATGTTTTCATTAAAATTTTCAACTTTTTTAAATCCGAAATCTTTTCATGAAAATCTTTGACTTTTTTAATGCAGAAATATTTTTATGAAAATTTTCAAGCAGAAATCTTTTCATGAAAATTTTCAATTTTTTTAAGCAGAAATCTTTTCATGTAAATTTTCAACTTTTTTGAATCCGAAATACTTCATGAAAATTTTCAACTTTTTGAAGCAAAAATACTTCATGAAAATTTTCAACTTTTTAAAAAGCTTGAAATTTTCAACTTTTTTGAAACAGAAATCTTTTCATGTAAATTTTGAACTTTTTTGAAAATGAAATCTTTTCATGAAAATTTTGAACTTTTTTGAAGCCGAAATACTTATTGAAAATTTTCAACTTTTTTGAAGTCGAAATACTTCATGAAAGTTTTCAACTTTTTCAAAGCTGAAATACTTCATGAAAGTTTTCAACTTTTTTAAAGCTGAAATCTTTATATGTAAATTTTCAACTTTATTCAAACTGATATTCTACATTTTCTAACATGTTTTTGAGACATAAAGTGACACTTACTGTTCAGACTACATTTTCTAACTCAAAGTGTCGTTTCAAAGTAAAAATACTATTAGAAGGAGTGATTCAGACAAAATTAGATGAAACAGCTGTACTGATTAGAAATGAGCGCAGTTACATGAAATGACATCAAAATCAACATTCCCTGAGCCAGAAAACGCTATTAACAGCTTTAGTGATCAAATTGAGCGTATCTTGCGAAGCTGAGCTCGAAAGTGACATGAAACATGTTTTTGAGACATAAAATGACACTTACTGTTCAGACTACATTTTCTAACTCAAAGTGCCGTTTCAAAGTAAAAATACTGTTAGAAGGCGTGATTCAGACAAAATTAGATGAAACAGCTGTACTGGTAACAAACAACGATATTAACAGCTTTAGTGATCAAATTGAGCGTATCTTGCGAAGCTGAGCTCGAAAGTGACATGAAACATGTTTTTGAGACATAAAATGACACTTACTGTTCAGACTACATTTTCTAACTCAAAGTGCCGTTTCAAAGTAAAAATACTGTTAGAAGGAGTGATTCAGACAATATTAGATGAAACAGCTGTACTGGTAACAAATGAGCGCAGTTACATGAAATGACATCAAAATCAACATTCCCTGAGCCAGACAACGCTATTAACAGCTTTAGTGATCAAATTGAGCGTATCTTGCGAAGCTGAGCTCGAAAGTGACATGAAACATGTTTTTCAGACATAAAGTGACACTTACAATGAATACCTGTCCTGACTACATTTTTTAACTCAAAGTGTCGTTTCAAAGTAAAAATACTGTTAGAAGGAGTGATTCATCAAAAATAAGATGAAACAGCAGCACTGGTAACAAATGAGCGCAGTTACATGAAATGACATCAAAATCAACATTCCCTGAGCCAGACAACGCTATTAACAGCTTTAGTGATCAAATTGAGCGTATCTTGCGAAGCTGAGCTCGAAAGTGACATGAAACATGTTTTTGAGACATAAAGTGACACTTACAGTGAATACCTGTTCTGACTACATTTTCTAACTCAAAGTGTCGTTTCAAAGTAAAAATATTGTTAGAAGGAGTGATTCAGACAAAATTAGATGAAACAGCAGCACTGGTAACAAATGAGCGCAGTTACATGAAATGACATCAAAATCAACATTCCCTGAGCCAGACAACGCTATTAACAGCTTTAGTGATCAAATTGAGCGTATCTTGCGAAGCTGAGCTCGAAAGTGACATGAAACATGTTTTTGAGACATAAAGTGACACTTACAGTGAATACCTGTTCTGACTACATTTTCTAACTCAAAGTGTCGTTTCAAAGTAAAAATACTGTTAGAAGGAGTGATTCAGACAAAATTAGATGAAACAGCAGCACTGGTAACAAACAACGATATTAACAGCTTTAGTGATCAAATTGAGCGTATCTTGCGAAGCTGAGCTCGAAAGTGACATGAAACAAGTTTTTGAGACATAAAGTGACACTTACTGTTCAGACTACATTTTTAACTCAAAGTGCCGTTTCAAAGTAAAAATACTGTTAGAAGGAGTGATTCAGACAAAATTAGATGAAACAGCTGTACTGGTAACAAATGAGCGCAGTTACATGAAATGACATCAAAATCAACATTCCCTGAGCCAGACAACGCTATTAACAGCTTTAGTGATCAAATTGAGCGTATCTTGCGAAGTTGTGCTCGAAAGTGACATGAAACATGTTTTGAACAGTAAGTGTCACTTTATGTCTCAAAAACATGTTTCATGTCACTTTCGAGCTCAGCTTCGCAAGATACGCTCAATTTGATCACTAAAGCTGTTAATATCGTTGATTGTTAGCAGTACAGCTGTTTCAACTAATTTTGTCTGAAACACTCCTTCTAACAGTATTTTTACTTTGAAACGACGCTTTCAGTTAGAAAATGTAGTCAGAACAGGTATTCACTGTAAGTGTCACTTTATGTCTCAAAAACATGTTTCATGACACTTTCGAGCTCAGCTTCGCAAGATACGCTCAATTTGATCACTAAAGCTGTTAATAGCGTTGTCTGGCTCAGGGAATGTTGATTTTGATGTCATTTCATGTAACTGCGCTCATTTTTTACCACTACAGCTGTTTCATCTAATTTTGCCTGAAACACTCCTTCTAACAGTATTTTTACTTTGAAACGACGCTTTCAGTTAGAAAATGTAGTCAGAACAGGTATTCACTGTAAGTGTCACTTTATGTCTCAAAAACATGTTTCATGTCACTTTCGAGCTCAGCTTCGCAAGATACGCTCAATTTGATCACTAAAGCTGTTAATAGCGTTGTCTGGCTCAGGGAATGTTGATTTTGATGTCATTTCATGTAACTGCGCTCATTTTTTACCACTACAGCTGTTTCATCTAATTTTGCCTGAAACACTCCTTCTAACAGTATTTTTACTTTGAAACGACGCTTTCAGTTAGAAAATGTAGTCAGAACAGGTATTCACTGTAAGTGTCACTTTATGTCTCAAAAACATGTTTCATGTCACTTTCGAGCTCAGCTTCGCAAGATACGCTCAATTTGATCACTAAAGCTGTTAATAGCGTTGTCTGGCTCAGGGAATGTTGATTTTGATGTCATTTCATGTAACTGCGCTCATTTGTTACCACTACAGCTGTTTCATCTAATTTTGTCTGAATCACTCCCTCTAACAGTATTTTTACTTTGAAACGACACTTTGAGTTAGAAAATGTAGTCTGAACAGTAAGTGTCACTTTTTGTCTGAAAAACATGTTTCATGTCACTTTCGAGCTCAGCTTCGCAAGATACGCTCAATTTGATCACTAAAGCTGTTAATAGCGTTGTCTGGCTCAGGGAATGTTGATTTTGATGTCATTTCATGTAACTGCGCTCATTTTTTACCACTACAGCTGTTTCATCTAATTTTGCCTGAAAAACTCCTTCTAACAGTATTTTTACTTTGAAACGACACTTTGAGTTAGAAAATGCAGTCTGAACAGTAAGTGTCACTTTTTGTCTGAAAAACATGTTTCATGTCACTTTCGAGCTCAGCTTCGCAAGATACGCTCAATTTGATCACTAAAGCTGTTAATATCGTTGTTTGTTACCAGTACAGCTGTTTCATCTAATTTTGTCTGAATCACTCCCTCTAACAGTATTTTTACTTTGAAACGACACTTTGAGTTAGAAAATGTAGAATATCAGTTTGAATAAAGTCGAAAATTTTCATGAAAAGATTTCTGCTTCAAAAAAGTATAAATTTTTCATGACAGGATTTTGGCTTTAAAAAAGGTAAAAATTTTCATGAAAAGATTTCGGCTTCAAAAAAGTTGAAAATTTTCATGAAAAGATTTACACTTCAAAAAAGTTGAAAATGTTCATGAATTTTTTCGACTTCAAAAAAGTCTAAGATTTTCATGAAAAGATTTCTGCTTCAAAAACTTGAAAATTTTCATGAAAAGATTTCGTATTCAAAAAAGTTGAAAATTTTCATGAAAATATTTACACTTCAAAAAAGTTGAAAATGTTCATGAATTTTTTCGACTTCAAAAAAGTTGAAAAAATGTCATGAACTATTACGGCATCAAAAAAGTTGAAAATTTACATTAAAAGATTTCGGCTTCAAAAAAGTCAAAAATTTTCATGAAGTATTTCGGTTTCAAAAAAGTTGAAAATTTTCATGAAAAGATTTCGGCTTCAAAAAAGTTGAAAATTTTCATGAAAAGATTTCTGCTTCAAAAACTTGAAAATTTTCATGAAAAGATTTCGGCTTCAAAAAAGTTGAAAATTTTCATGAAAAGATTTCTGCTTCAAAAAGTTTAAAATTTTCATGTATTTTTTCAACTTCAAAAAAGTTAAAAATTTTCATCAAAAGATTTCTGCTTCAAAATAGTTGACAATTTTCATGAATAGATTTCTGCTTCAAAAAAGTTGAAAATTTTCATGAACTATTTCGGCATCAAAAAAGTTGAAAATTTACATTAAAAGATTTCGGCTTTCAAAAAAGTAAAAAATTTTCATGAAGTATTTCGGCTTCAAAAAAGTTGAAAATTTTCATGAAAAGATTTCTGCTTCAAAAAGTTGAAAATTTTCATGAAAAGATTTCGGCTTCAAAAAAGTTGAAAATTTTCATGAAGTATTTGGGCTTCAAAAAAGTCAATGATTTTCATGAAAAGATTTCTGCTTCAGAAAAGTCGAACATTTTCATGAAGTATTTCGGCTTCAAAAAGGTTGAAAATTTACATTAAAAGATTTGGGCTTCAAAAAAGTCAACGATTTTCATGAAAAGATTTCGGCTTCAAAAAAGTTGAAAATTTTCATGAAATAATTTCAGCTTCAGAAAAGTTGAAAATTTTCATGACAGGATTATGGCTTTAAAAAAGGTAAGAATTTTCATGAAGTATTTCGGCTTCAAAAAAGTTAAAAATTTTCATCAAAAGATTTCTGCTTGAGAAAAGTTGAAAATTTTCATGAAAAGATTTCGGCTTCAAAAAAGTTGAAAATTTTCTTGAAGTATTTCGGCTTCAAAAAAGTTGAAAATTTTCATGACAAGATTTCGGCTTCAAAAAAGTTGAAAATTTTCATGAAATAATTTCGGCTTCAAAAAAGTTGAAAATTTTCATGAAAAGATTTCGGCTTCAAAAAAGTTGAAAATTTTCATGACAGGATTTTGGCTTTACAAAAAGTAAAAATTTTCATAAAGTATTTCGGCTTCAAAAAGGTTGAAAACTTTCATGAACTATTTCGACTTCAAAAAAGTCGAAGATTTTCATGAAAAGATTTCTGCTTCAAAAAAATTGAAAATTTTCATTAAAAGATTTCGGCTTCAAAAAATTTGAAAATTTTCATGAAAAGATTTCGGCTTCAAAAAAGTTGAAAATTTTCATGAAAAGATTTACACTTCAAAAAAGTTGAAAATGTTCATGAATTTTTTCGACTTCAAAAAAGTCTAAGATTTTCATGAAAAGATTTCTATTTCAAAAACTTGAAAATTTTCATGAAAAGATTTCGGCTTCAAAAAAGTTGAAAATTTTCATGAAAATATTTACACTTCAAAAAAGTTGAAAATGTTCATGAATTTTTTCGACTTCAAAAAAGTTGAAAAAATGTCATGAACTATTACGGCATCAAAAAAGTTGAAAATTTACATTAAAAGATTTCGGCTTCAAAAAAGTCAAAAATTTTCATGAAGTATTTCGGTTTCAAAAAAGTTGAAAATTTTCATGAAAAGATTTCGGCTTCAAAAAAGTTGAAAATTTTCATGAAAAGATTTCTGCTTCAAAAACTTGAAAATTTTCATGAAAAGATTTCGGCTTCAAAAAAGTTGAAAATTTTCATGAAAAGATTTCTGCTTCAAAAAGTTTAAAATTTTCATGTATTTTTTCAACTTCAAAAAAGTTAAAAATTTTCATCAAAAGATTTCTGCTTCAAAATAGTTGACAATTTTCATGAATAGATTTCTGCTTCAAAAAAGTTGAAAATTTTCATGAACTATTTCGGCATCAAAAAAGTTGAAAATTTACATTAAAAGATTTCGGCTTTCAAAAAAGTAAAACATTTTCATGAAGTATTTCGGCTTCAAAAAAGTTGAAAATTTTCATGAAAAGATTTCTGCTTCAAAAAGTTGAAAATTTTCATGAAAAGATTTCAGCTTCAAAAAAGTTGAAAATTTTCATGAACTATTTCGGCATCAAAAAAGTTGAAAATTTGCATGAAAAGATTTCGGCTTCAAAAAAGTTGAAAATTTTCATGAAGTATTTGGGCTTCAAAAAAGTCAATGATTTTCATGAAAAGATTTCTGCTTCAGAAAAGTCGAACATTTTCATGAAGTATTTCGGCTTCAAAAAGGTTGAAAATTTACATTAAAAGATTTGGGCTTCAAAAAAGTCAACGATTTTCATGAAAAGATTTCGGCTTCAAAAAAGTTGAAAATTTTCATGAAATAATTTCAGCTTCAGAAAAGTTGAAAATTTTCATGACAGGATTATGGCTTTAAAAAAGGTAAGAATTTTCATGAAGTATTTCGGCTTCAAAAAAGTTAAAAATTTCTTGAAGTATTTCGGCTTCAAAAAAGTTGAAAATTTTCATGACAAGATTTCGGCTTCAAAAAAGTTGAAAATTTTCATGAAATAATTTCGGCTTCAAAAAAGTTGAAAATTTTCATGAAAAGATTTCGGCTTCAAAAAAGTTGAAAATTTTCATGACAGGATTTTGGCTTTACAAAAAGTAAAAATTTTCATAAAGTATTTCGGCTTCAAAAAGGTTGAAAACTTTCATGAACTATTTCGACTTCAAAAAAGTCGAAGATTTTCATGAAAAGATTTCTGCTTCAAAAAAGTTGAAAATTTTCATTAAAAGATTTCGGCTTCAAAAAATTCAAAAACTTTCATGAAGTATTTCGGCTTCAAAAAGGTTGAAAATTTACATTAAAAGATTTGGGCTTCAAAAAAGTCAACGATTTTCATGAAAAGATTTCTGCTTCAAAAAAGTTGAAAATTTTCATGAAAAGATTTCGGCTTCAAAAAGTTTGAAAATTTTCATGAAAAGATTTCGGCTTCAAAAAAGTTAAAAATGTTCATGAATTTTTTCGACGTCAAAAAATTCTAAGATTTTCATGAAAAGATTTCAGCTTCAAAAAAGTCAAAGATTTTCTTGAAAAGATTTCTGCTTCAAAAAAGTTGAAAATTTTCATGACAGGATTTTGGCTTTAAAAAAGTTGAAAATTTTCATGAAAAGATTTCGGCTTCAAAAAGGTTGAAAACTTTCATGAACTATTTCGACTTCAAAAAAGTTGAAGATTTTCATGAAAAGATTTCTGCTTCAAAAAAGTTGAAAATTTTCATTAAAAGATTTCGGCTTCAAAAAATTCCAAAACTTTCATGAAGTATTTCGGCTTCAAAAAAGTTGAAAATTTTCATGAAAAGATTTCGGCTTCAAAAAAGTTGAAAATTTTCATGAAGTATTTCGGCTGCAAAAAAGTCGAAGATTTTCATGAAAAGATTTCTGCTTCAAAAAAGTTGAACATTTTCATGAAAAGATTTCGGCTTCAAAAAAGTTTAAAATGTTCATGAAAAGATTTCGGCTCCAAAAAGTTGAAAATTTTCATGAAAAGATTTCGGCTTCAAATAAGTTGAAAATTTTCATGAAAAGATTTCGGCTTCAAAAAAGTATAAAATTTTCATCAAGTATTTCGGCTTCAAAAAAGTCAAAGTATTTCATGAAAAGATTTCTGCTTCAAAAAAGTTGAAAATTTTCATGAAAAGATTTCGGCTTCAAAAAAGTTGAAAATTTACATGAAAAGATTTCGGCTTCAAAAAAGTTGAAAATTTTCATGAAAAGATTTCAGCTTCAAAAAAGTTGAAAATTTTCATGACAGCATTATGGCTTTAAAAAAGGTAAGAATTTTCATCAAGTATTTCGGCTTCAAAAAAGTCGAAGTATTTCATGAAAAGATTTCTGCTTCAAAAAAGTTGAAAATTTTCATTAAAAGATTTCGGCTTCAAAAAATTCAAAAACTTTCATGAAGTATTTCGGCTTCAAAAAAGTTGAAAATTTTCATGAAAAGATTTCGGCTTCAAAAAGGTTGAAAACTTTCATGAACTATTTCGACTTCAAAAAAGTCGAAGATTTTCATGAAAAGATTTCTGCTTCAAAAAAGTTGAAAATTTTCATTAAAAGATTTCGGCTTCAAAAAATTCCAAAACTTTCATGAAGTATTTCGGCTTCAAAAAAGTTGAAAATTTTCATGAAAAGATTTCGGCTTCAAAAAAGTTGAAAATTTTCATGAAGTATTTCGGCTGCAAAAAAGTCGAAGATTTTCATGAAAAGATTTCTGCTTCAAAAAAGTTGAACATTTTCATGAAAAGATTTCGGCTTCAAAAAAGTTTAAAATGTTCATGAAAAGATTTCGGCTTCAAAAAAGTTGAAAACTTTCATGAAGTATTTCGGCATCAAAAAAGTTGAAAACTTTAATGAAGTATTTCGGCTTCAAAAATGTTGAAAATTTTCATGAAAAGATTTCTATTTCAAAAAAGTTGAAAATTTTCATGAAAAGATTTCGGCTTCAAAAAAGTTGAAAATTTTCATGAAAAGATTTCAGCTTCAAAAAAGTCAAAGATTTTCTTGAAAAGATTTCTGCTTCAAAAAAGTTGAAAATTTTCATGAAAAGATTTCGGCTTCAAAAAAGTTGAAAATTTTCATGAAAAGATTTCGGCTTCAAAAAAGTTGAAAATTTTCATCAAGTATTTCGGCTTCAAAAAAGTCAAAGTATTTCATGAAAAGATTTCTGCTTCAAAAAAGTTGAAAATTTTCATGAAAAGATTTCGGCTTCAAAAAAGTTGAAAATTTACATGAAAAGATTTCGGCTTCAAAAAAGTTGAAAATTTTCATGAAAAGATTTCGGCATCAAAAAAGTCTAAAACTTTCATGAACTATTTCGGCATCAAAAAAGTCTAAAACTTTCATGAAGTATTTCTGCTTTAAAAATGTCAAAGTGACCCGGTTGAGTTTTTATTTTCTACATCTTTGCAATAAATTCATCTCTTCATTCAGTATTCAAGTTATTCCTCAATTAACTTGTTTTTGATCATCATACATCCTTATTTTATTTTTTCCTTTCTTACTTTTTGAATAAAAAACATTTTTGTATCATTACCCTTCTAATGCACAACATGGGTCAAAAATGAATCCACTTTCTATGTTATTTCATGTATGGCTGAGTGTTTCTATGATATATCTTTGAAATAAATACATTTTATCATTTTCTTTTCCAAGTATGCAGTAAATATCTTGTTTTTGTTAAGCACAAATCATCATTTGTATTTTTCCTTTCTTACTTTATGAACGAGCACAGCTTTTGTATTTCTACATCAAGTCAGAAACGACCCCAGAAACGACCCACATGCATTTACTATAGCATTTGCTGTGAAACGTGGTTGTTTCAGACATTTCACAGCTCAGCACAGCTCCCTTGGAACATCTAATACATGTAAGTATTGTTTTTAAATTGTTCTAACATCACTTTAGAAAATATTTGATGACAATTGTGAAAGATAACTGTACATAACATTTGATTAGGTTTAGGTTACCTTGAGAGTGAGTACATTACTTGTCAGAAAGTTACAAGTAATTACTATTAGCTAGCTAGCTGTTGACACTTCTATTTTAGTTAGCTAATTCTATTGTAGTTAGCTAACTATTATGTAGATTGCTAGGCTACTTAGCAAAGTACTTAGCTAAGCTACTTAGCCAAGTCACCAAAATAAAACTCTATGTATGTGTATGTATATTGATGTGCATCTGAAAATTTTATTGTGCTTTTGATTTTCTTTATCCAGAGTATGGCTGGTCCCAGATTTACTACTGAGATGGTTGTAGCGATGCTGCAGGAAGAACCAGATGAGGAGGCAATTTGTCTTGATTCAGAGTCTGAAATTTCTGATGATGATGACCCAGAATATTTGCCAGAGGGTCAAGCTGGAGTTGTGGGTGTGTCTGGGAATCCATGAAGAAGACTCCTCTGATGATACAGAAGACTCATCTGATGAGTCCTCTGAAGAGGAAACTCAGACCCAGTCCAATAGATTGAGTAAAAACGGATCTTACTGGAATGAGAATCCCCCCATTCATGGCAGAACAAGAAGCCATAACATTCTGAGGAGCTGCCCAGGACCTACACCTGGATCACCAGCTGTTTCACCAAAAGATGCCTGGGATATGTTCATGAGTGACAACATCATTGAGGAGGTTCTAATATGTACCAACTTAGAGGGACGAAGAACAGCCACAGCAAAAGGGAAAGAGTGGAGAAGCATTGATAAAGAAGAATTGATGGCCTTCATCAATTCTTGCAGGGGGGGAGAAGAGCTGGGATGTGGCCTTGCAGGAGCTGTTTGTGGATCCGCTGCAAAATCCAATTTACAAGGCCACCATGGGGCTTAGGAGATATGAAGATATCCGCCGCGTCATACGGTTTGACGACAAGAGGACCAGGGCTCTGCGACTGGAAACACACCACATGGCGACATTTAGGTACGTGTGGGACTGTTTCCTGGACAACTGCAGAAGAAAGTTCATCCCCAGTGACTGTGTCACCATAGATGAGCAGCTTGTGCCATTCCGAGGCAGGTGCAAGTTACGGCAACACATGCCCAGCAAGCCTGCAAAATATGGGATAAAAATCTTCTGGATGTGCGACGCAAGGGTACCTTATGCAATAGATGGAATTGTCTATACCGGGAGACAGCCAGGTTCAGAGGAACCTTGGAGAGAATGTCGTCCAGCAATTGTGCAGTGGAATCAGACAGACAGGTGAATGTAAAGTACAATAGAGAAACTAATGTATTAAGTTTTAGCACAATACCTACATACTTTTTCCCAATCTTTAATAATGAGTATTTTATTTTTTTATTTGATTTCTCTGTAAGCAAAATAGTAAAACAGAATAAAATGCAATGCAATGCAACAGATTATGGCGTTAGAGTTTAAAGAATTCCATGTTGAGTAAATTTACAATCTTTTCCCCCTCTCATAGGTCGCAACATCACAATTAGCAACTTCTTCACCAGTGTCCCGCTGGCTGAGAAGCTCCTCGAGAAGAACCTGACCATTGTTGGGACTCTTTGCCAGAACAAATCGGACATACCACCTATCATGAAGCCATCCAAATCACGGGAGATTCATAGCTCAGAATTCGGATTCAATGGCAACATGACCATGGTGAGCTATGTGCAGAAGAAGGGAAAAGCTGTTGTCCTCCTGAGCACTATGCATGATGACAAAGCAGTGGATGACAGCAGTCAGAAGAAGAAACAATGGGAAGATGTGGGTTTAAAAAACAAAACACAGCCACCACCCAGCCACAAGAGGACATCAGACAGGAGGGCCAAAGGAAGAGGAAGAGGTGCACGATCTGCCCAGTTACCAAAGACAGAAAAGTCAGCAGCTAGTGTTCCCAGTGCACCAGGCCTGTGTGCAAGGAGCACAAACTCTTAGTGATCATTTGTGAGGCATGTCAAAATTGAGAAGGCAATTTGTGCTCTAGTGATGTGTTCAGTTGTATTTCATTTTGTTTGGTCACATTCACCAGTTTACAGTTGTTAAATTACAGATACAGTTCAGTTCAACAGCCGTGTTATCTGTTATCAGAGGTATGTGTATGTGTGACAAAATGACAAATAAACATGTTGCAAATATGAAATACATAAGTGTTTGGCTCCACTCACTGCTAAAGTAATTACTTGAAACAAATTATTATTATAGTATTAATTCATTTAATTTTAAATCACACTTGGATGTATGGGTCATTTTTGACCCATGTGTGTAAACTTGATGTAGTAATAAAAAAAGCTATTTTTGTTCATAAAGCATGAAAGTAAAAATGGAAATAGTGATTGGTGGTAATCAAAAACAAGATATTTAAAGAATACTTGGAATATTCAATCATAAAATAAATTGATTTCAAAAGATAGAACAAAGAAAAACTCAGCCAGCATGAAGAAAGTCAAAGATTTTCATGAAAATTTTCAACTTTTTTGAAGCCGAAATACTTCATGAAAATCTTTGACTTTTTTGAAGCCGAAATCTTTTCATGAAAGTTTTCAACTTTTTTAAAGCCGAAATCTTTTCATGAAAATTTTGAACTTTTTTGAAGCAGAAATCTTTTCATCAAAATTTTCAAATTTTTTGAAGCCGAAATACTTCATGAAAGTTTTCAACCTTTTTGAAGCTGAAATACTTCATGAAAATTTTTACCTTTTTTAAAGCCAAAATCCTGTCATGAAAATTTTCAACTTTGTTGAAGCCGAAATCTTTTCATGAAAATTTTCAACTTTTTTGAAGCCGAACTCTTTTCATGAAAAATTTCAATTTTGTTGAAGCTGAAATCTTTTCATGGAAATTTTCAACTTTTTTGAAGCCAAAATCGTTTCATGAAGATCTTCAACTTTTTTGAAGCAAAAATCTTTTCATCAAAATTTTCAAATTTTTTGAAGCTGAAATACTTCATGAAAATGTTCAACTTTTTTGAAGCCGAAATCTTTTCATGAAAATTTTCAACTTTTTTGAAGGCTAAATCTTTTCATGAAAATTTTTAACTTTGTTGAAGCAGAAATCTTTTCATGAAAATTTTCAACTTTGTTGAAGCAGAAATCTTTTCATGAAAATTTTAAAGCAGAAATCTTTTCATGAAAATTTTCAACTTTTTTGAAGCTGAAATCTTTTCATAAAAATTATCAACTTTTTTGAAAATGAAACCTTTTCATCAAAATTTTCAACTTTTTTGAAGCCGAAATCTTTTCATGTAAATTTTTAACTTTTTTGAAACCGAAATACTTCATGGAAATGTTCAACTTTTTTGAAGCCGAAATCTTTTCATGAAAATTTTGAACTTTTTTGAAGCAGAAATCTTTTCATCAAAATTTTCAAATTTTTTGAAGCTGAAATACTTCATGAAATTTTTTACCTTTTTTAAAGCCAAAATCCTGTCATGAAAATTTTCAACTTTGTTGAAGCCGAAATCTTTTCATGAAAATCTTCAACTTTTTTGAAGCAGAAATACTTTATGAAAATGTTCAACTTTTTTGAAGCCGAAATCTTTTCATGAAAATTTTCAACTTTTTTGAAGGCTAAATCTTTTCATGAAAATTTTTAACTTTGTTGAAGCAGAAATCTTTTCATGTAAATTTTCAACTTTTTTGAAACCAAAATACTTCATGAAAATTTTCGACTTTTTTGAAGCCGAAATCTTTTCATGAAAATCTTCGACTTTTTTGAAGCAGAAATCTTTTTATGAAAATTTTCAATTTTGTTGAAGCAGAAATCTTTTCATGAAAATTTTCAATTCTGTTGAAGCAGAAATCTTTTCATGAAAATTTTCAACTTTGTTGAAGCAGAAATCTTTTCATGAAAATTTTCAACTTTGTTGAAGCAGAAATCTTTTCATGAAAATTTTCAACTTTTTTGAAGCCGAAATCTTTTCATGTAAACTTTCAACTTTTTTGAAACCAAAATACTTCATGAAAATTTTTGACTTTTTTGAAGCCGAAATCTTTTCATGAAAATCTTCAACTTTTTTGAAGCAGAAATCTTTTCATGAAAATTTTCAACTTTTTTAAAGCCAAAATCCTGTAATGAAAAATTTCAATTTTGTTGAAGCAGAAATCTTTTCATGAAAATTTTCAACTTTGTTGAAGCAGAAATCTTTTCATGAAAATTTTAAAGCAGAAATCTTTTCATGAAAATTTTCAACTTTTTTGAAGCCGAAATCTTTTCATGTAAATTTTCAACTTTTTTGAAACCAAAATACTTCATGAAAATTTTTGACTTTTTTGAAGCCGAAATCTTTTCATGAAAATTTTCAACTTTTTTGAAGCAGAAATCTTTTCATGAAAATTTTCAACTTTTTTAAAGCCAAAATCCTGTAATGAAAAATTTCAATTTTGTTCTAGCTGAAATCTTTTCATGGAAATTTTCAACTTTTTTGAAGCCAAAATCTTGTCATGAAAATTTTCAACTTTTTTGAAGCAGAAATCTTTTCATAAAAATTATCAACTTTTTTGAAAATGAAACCTTTTCATCAAAATTTTCAACTTTTTTGAAGCCGAAATCTTTTCATGTAAATTTTTAACTTTTTTGAAACCGAAATACTTCATGGAAATGTTCAACTTTTTTGAAGCCGAAATCTTTTCATGAAAATTTTGAACTTTTTTGAAGCAGAAATCTTTTCATCAAAATTTTCAAATTTTTTGAAGCTGAAATACTTCATGAAATTTTTTACCTTTTTTAAAGCCAAAATCCTGTCATGAAAATTTTCAACTTTGTTGAAGCCGAAATCTTTTCATGAAAATCTTCAACTTTTTTGAAGCAGAAATACTTTATGAAAATGTTCAACTTTTTTGAAGCCGAAATCTTTTCATGAAAATTTTCAACTTTTTTGAAGGCTAAATCTTTTCATGAAAATTTTTAACTTTGTTGAAGCAGAAATCTTTTCATGTAAATTTTCAACTTTTTTGAAACCAAAATACTTCATGAAAATTTTCGACTGTTTTGAAGCCGAAATCTTTTCATGAAAATCTTCGACTTTTTTGAAGCAGAAATCTTTTTATGAAAATTTTCAACTTTTTTGAAGCAGAAATCTTTTCATGAAAATTTTCAACTTTTTTAAAGCCAAAATCCTGTAATGAAAAATTTCAATTTTGTTGAAGCAGAAATCTTTTCATGAAAATTTTCAATTTTGTTGAAGCAGAAATCTTTTCATGAAAATTTTCAACTTTGTTGAAGCAGAAATTTTTTCTTGAAAATTTTAAAGCAGAAATCTTTTCATGAAAATTTTCAACTTTTTTGAAGCCGAAATCTTTTCATGTAAACTTTCAACTTTTTTGAAACCAAAATACTTCATGAAAATTTTTGACTTTTTTGAAGCCGAAATCTTTTCATGAAAATCTTCAACTTTTTTGAAGCAGAAATCTTTTCATGAAAATTTTCAACTTTTTTAAAGCCAAAATCCTGTAATGAAAAATTTCAATTTTGTTGAAGCAGAAATGTTTTCATTAAAATTTTCAACTTTTTTAAATCCGAAATCTTTTCATGAAAATCTTTGACTTTTTTAATGCAGAAATATTTTTATGAAAATTTTCAAGCAGAAATCTTTTCATGAAAATTTTCAATTTTTTTAAGCAGAAATCTTTTCATGTAAATTTTCAACTTTTTTGAATCCGAAATACTTCATGAAAATTTTCAACTTTTTTGAAGCCGAAATGTTTTCATTAAAATTTTCAACTTTTTTAAATCCGAAATCTTTTCATGAATCTTTTCATGAAAATTTTGAAGCAGAAATCTTTTCATGAAAATTTTCAACTTTTTTGAAGCCGAAATCTTTTCATGAAAGTTTTCAACTTTTTGAAGCAAAAATACTTCATGAAAATTTTCAACTTTTTAAAAAGCTTGAAATTTTCAACTTTTTTGAAACAGAAATCTTTTCATGTAAATTTTGAACTTTTTTGAAAATGAAATCTTTTCATGAAAATTTTGAACTTTTTTGAAGCCGAAATACTTATTGAAAATTTTCAACTTTTTTGAAGTCGAAATACTTCATGAAAGTTTTCAACTTTTTCAAAGCTGAAATACTTCATGAAAGTTTTCAACTTTTTTAAAGCTGAAATCTTTATATGTAAATTTTCAACTTTATTCAAACTGATATTCTACATTTTCTAACATGTTTTTGAGACATAAAGTGACACTTACTGTTCAGACTACATTTTCTAACTCAAAGTGTCGTTTCAAAGTAAAAATACTATTAGAAGGAGTGATTCAGACAAAATTAGATGAAACAGCTGTACTGATAAGAAATGAGCGCAGTTACATGAAATGACATCAAAATCAACATTCCCTGAGCCAGAAAACGCTATTAACAGCTTTAGTGATCAAATTGAGCGTATCTTGCGAAGCTGAGCTCGAAAGTGACATGAAACATGTTTTTGAGACATAAAATGACACTTACTGTTCAGACTACATTTTCTCACTCAAAGTGCCGTTTCAAAGTAAAAATACTGTTAGAAGGCGTGATTCAGACAAAATTAGATGAAACAGCTGTACTGGTAACAAACAACGATATTAACAGCTTTAGTGATCAAATTGAGCGTATCTTGCGAAGCTGAGCTCGAAAGTGACATGAAACATGTTTTTGAGACATAAAATGACACTTACTGTTCAGACTACATTTTCTAACTCAAAGTGCCGTTTCAAAGTAAAAATACTGTTAGAAGGAGTGATTCAGACAATATTAGATGAAACAGCTGTACTGGTAACAAATGAGCGCAGTTACATGAAATGACATCAAAATCAACATTCCCTGAGCCAGACAACGCTATTAACAGCTTTAGTGATCAAATTGAGCGTATCTTGCGAAGCTGAGCTCGAAAGTGACATGAAACATGTTTTTCAGACATAAAGTGACACTTACAATGAATACCTGTCCTGACTACATTTTTTAACTCAAAGTGTCGTTTCAAAGTAAAAATACTGTTAGAAGGAGTGATTCATCAAAAATAAGATGAAACAGCAGCACTGGTAACAAATGAGCGCAGTTACATGAAATGACATCAAAATCAACATTCCCTGAGCCAGACAACGCTATTAACAGCTTTAGTGATCAAATTGAGCGTATCTTGCGAAGCTGAGCTCGAAAGTGACATGAAACATGTTTTTGAGACATAAAGTGACACTTACAGTGAATACCTGTTCTGACTACATTTTCTAACTCAAAGTGTCGTTTCAAAGTAAAAATATTGTTAGAAGGAGTGATTCAGACAAAATTAGATGAAACAGCAGCACTGGTAACAAATGAGCGCAGTTACATGAAATGACATCAAAATCAACATTCCCTGAGCCAGACAACGCTATTAACAGCTTTAGTGATCAAATTGAGCGTATCTTGCGAAGCTGAGCTCGAAAGTGACATGAAACATGTTTTTGAGACATAAAGTGACACTTACAGTGAATACCTGTTCTGACTACATTTTCTAACTCAAAGTGTCGTTTCAAAGTAAAAATACTGTTAGAAGGAGTGATTCAGACAAAATTAGATGAAACAGCAGCACTGGTAACAAATGAGCGCAGTTACATGAAATGACATCAAAATCAACATTCCCTGAGCCAGACAACGCTATTAACAGCTTTAGTGATCAAATTGAGCGTATCTTGCGAAGCTGAGCTCGAAAGTGACATGAAACATGTTTTTGAGACATAAAGTGACACTTACAGTGAATACCTGTTCTGACTACATTTTCTAACTCAAAGTGTCGTTTCAAAGTAAAAATACTGTTAGAAGGAGTGATTCAGACAAAATTAGATGAAACAGCAGCACTGGTAACAAACAACGATATTAACAGCTTTAGTGATCAAATTGAGCGTATCTTGCGAAGCTGAGCTCGAAAGTGACATGAAACAAGTTTTTGAGACATAAAGTGACACTTACTGTTCAGACTACATTTTTAACTCAAAGTGCCGTTTCAAAGTAAAAATACTGTTAGAAGGAGTGATTCAGACAAAATTAGATGAAACAGCTGTACTGGTAACAAATGAGCGCAGTTACATGAAATGACATCAAAATCAACATTCCCTGAGCCAGACAACGCTATTAACAGCTTTAGTGATCAAATTGAGCGTATCTTGCGAAGTTGTGCTCGAAAGTGACATGAAACATGTTTTGAACAGTAAGTGTCACTTTATGTCTCAAAAACATGTTTCATGTCACTTTCGAGCTCAGCTTCGCAAGATACGCTCAATTTGATCACTAAAGCTGTTAATATCGTTGATTGTTAGCAGTACAGCTGTTTCAACTAATTTTGTCTGAAACACTCCTTCTAACAGTATTTTTACTTTGAAACGACGCTTTCAGTTAGAAAATGTAGTCAGAACAGGTATTCACTGTAAGTGTCACTTTATGTCTCAAAAACATGTTTCATGTCACTTTCGAGCTCAGCTTCGCAAGATACGCTCAATTTGATCACTAAAGCTGTTAATAGCGTTGTCTGGCTCAGGGAATGTTGATTTTGATGTCATTTCATGTAACTGCGCTCATTTGTTACCACTACAGCTGTTTCATCTAATTTTGTCTGAATCACTCCCTCTAACAGTATTTTTACGTTGAAACGACACTTTGAGTTAGAAAATGTAGTCTGAACAGTAAGTGTCACTTTTTGTCTGAAAAACATGTTTCATGTCACTTTCGAGCTCAGCTTCGCAAGATACGCTCAATTTGATCACTAAAGCTGTTAATAGCGTTGTCTGGCTCAGGGAATGTTGATTTTGATGTCATTTCATGTAACTGCGCTCATTTTTTACCACTACAGCTGTTTCATCTAATTTTGCCTGAAAAACTCCTTCTAACAGTATTTTTACTTTGAAACGACACTTTGAGTTAGAAAATGCAGTCTGAACAGTAAGTGTCACTTTTTGTCTGAAAAACATGTTTCATGTCACTTTCGAGCTCAGCTTCGCAAGATACGCTCAATTTGATCACTAAAGCTGTTAATATCGTTGTTTGTTACCAGTACAGCTGTTTCATCTAATTTTGTCTGAATCACTCCCTCTAACAGTATTTTTACTTTGAAACGACACTTTGAGTTAGAAAATGTAGAATATCAGTTTGAATAAAGTCGAAAATTTTCATGAAAAGATTTCTGCTTCAAAAAAGTATAAATTTTTCATGACAGGATTTTGGCTTTAAAAAAGGTAAAAATTTTCATGAAAAGATTTCGGCTTCAAAAAAGTTGAAAATTTTCATGAAAAGATTTACACTTCAAAAAAGTTGAAAATGTTCATGAATTTTTTCGACTTCAAAAAAGTCTAAGATTTTCATGAAAAGATTTCTGCTTCAAAAACTTGAAAATTTTCATGAAAAGATTTCGTATTCAAAAAAGTTGAAAATTTTCATGAAAATATTTACACTTCAAAAAAGTTGAAAATGTTCATGAATTTTTTCGACTTCAAAAAAGTCTAAGATTTTCATGAAAAGATTTCTGCTTCAAAAACTTGAAAATTTTCATGAAAAGATTTCGTATTCAAAAAAGTTGAAAATTTTCATGAAAATATTTACACTTCAAAAAAGTTGAAAATGTTCATGAATTTTTTCGACTTCAAAAAAGTTGCAAAAATGTCATGAACTATTTCGGCATCAAAAAAGTTGAAAATTTACATTAAAAGATTTCGGCTTCAAAAAAGTCAAAAATTTTCATGAAGTATTTCGGCTTCAAAAAAGTTGAAAATTTTCATGAAAAGATTTCGGCTTCAAAAAAGTTGAAAATTTTCATGAAAAGATTTACACTTCAAAAAAGTTGAAAATGTTCATGAATTTTTTCGACTTCAAAAAAGTCTAAGATTTTCATGAAAAGATTTCTATTTCAAAAACTTGAAAATTTTCATGAAAAGATTTCGGCTTCAAAAAAGTTGAAAATTTTCATGAAAATATTTACACTTCAAAAAAGTTGAAAATGTTCATGAATTTTTTCGACTTCAAAAAAGTTGAAAAAATGTCATGAACTATTTCGGCATCAAAAAAGTTGAAAATTTACATTAAAAGATTTCGGCTTCAAAAAAGTCAAAAATTTTCATGAAGTATTTCGGTTTCAAAAAAGTTGAAAATTTTCATGAAAAGATTTCGGCTTCAAAAAAGTTGAAAATTTTCATGAAAAGATTTCTGCTTCAAAAACTTGAAAATTTTCATGAAAAGATTTCGGCTTCAAAAAAGTTGAAAATTTTCATGAAAAGATTTACACTTCAAAAAAGTTGAAAATGTTCATGAATTTTTTCGACTTCAAAAAAGTCTAAGATTTTCATGAAAAGATTTCTGCTTCAAAAAGTTTAAAATTTTCATGTATTTTTTCAACTTCAAAAAAGTTAAAAATTTTCATCAAAAGATTTCTGCTTCAAAATAGTTGACAATTTTCATGAATAGATTTCTGCTTCAAGAAAGTTGAAAATTTTCATGAACTATTTCGGCATCAAAAAAGTTGAAAATTTACATTAAAAGATTTCGGCTTTCAAAAAAGTAAAAAATTTTCATGAAGTATTTCGGCTTCAAAAAAGTTGAAAATTTTCATGAAAAGATTTCGGCTTCAAAAAAGTTGAAAATTTTCATGAACTATTTCGGCATCAAAAAAGTTGAAAATTTGCATGAAAAGATTTCGGCTTCAAAAAAGTTGAAAATTTTCATGAAGTATTTGGGCTTCAAAAAAGTCAATGATTTTCATGAAAAGATTTCTGCTTCAGAAAAGTCGAACATTTTCATGAAGTATTTCGGCTTCAAAAAGGTTGAAAATTTACATTAAAAGATTTGGGCTTCAAAAAAGTCAACGATTTTCATGAAAAGATTTCGGCTTCAAAAAAGTTGAAAATTTTCATGAAATAATTTCAGCTTCAGAAAAGTTGAAAATTTTCATGACAGGATTATGGCTTTAAAAAAGGTAAGAATTTTCATGAAGTATTTCGGCTTCAAAAAAGTTAAAAATTTTCATCAAAAGATTTCTGCTTGAGAAAAGTTGAAAATTTTCATGAAAAGATTTCGGCTTCAAAAAAGTTGAAAATTTTCTTGAAGTATTTCGGCTTCAAAAAAGTTGAAAATTTTCATGACAAGATTTCGGCTTCAAAAAAGTTGAAAATTTTCATGAAATAATTTCGGCTTCAAAAAAGTTGAAAATTTTCATGAAAAGATTTCGGCTTCAAAAAAGTTGAAAATTTTCATGACAGGATTTTGGCTTTACAAAAAGTAAAAATTTTCATAAAGTATTTCGGCTTCAAAAAGGTTGAAAACTTTCATGAACTATTTCGACTTCAAAAAAGTCGAAGATTTTCATGAAAAGATTTCTGCTTCAAAAAAGTTGAAAATTTTCATTAAAAGATTTCGGCTTCAAAAAATTCAAAAACTTTCATGAAGTATTTCGGCTTCAAAAAGGTTGAAAATTTACATTAAAAGATTTGGGCTTCAAAAAAGTCAACGATTTTCATGAAAAGATTTCTGCTTCAAAAAAGTTGAAAATTTTCATGAAAAGATTTCGGCTTCAAAAAGTTTGAAAATTTTCATGAAAAGATTTCGGCTTCAAAAAAGTTAAAAATGTTAATGAATTTTTTCGACGTCAAAAAATTCTAAGATTTTCATGAAAAGATTTCAGCTTCAAAAAAGTCAAAGATTTTCTTGAAAAGATTTCTGCTTCAAAAAAGTTGAAAATTTTCATGACAGGATTTTGGCTTTAAAAAAGTTGAAAATTTTCATGAAAAGATTTCGGCTTCAAAAAGGTTGAAAACTTTCATGAACTATTTCGACTTCAAAAAAGTCGAAGATTTTCATGAAAAGATTTCTGCTTCAAAAAAGTTGAAAATTTTCATTAAAAGATTTCGGCTTCAAAAAATTCCAAAACTTTCATGAAGTATTTCGGCTTCAAAAAAGTTGAAAATTTTCATGAAAAGATTTCGGCTTCAAAAAAGTTGAAAATTTTCATGAAGTATTTCGGCTGCAAAAAAGTCGAAGATTTTCATGAAAAGATTTCTGCTTCAAAAAAGTTGAACATTTTCATGAAAAGATTTCGGCTTCAAAAAAGTTTAAAATGTTCATGAAAAGATTTCGGCTCCAAAAAGTTGAAAATTTTCATGAAAAGATTTCGGCTTCAAATAAGTTGAAAATTTTCATGAAAAGATTTCGGCTTCAAAAAAGTATAAAATTTTCATCAAGTATTTCGGCTTCAAAAAAGTCAAAGTATTTCATGAAAAGATTTCTGCTTCAAAAAAGTTGAAAATTTTCATGAAAAGATTTCGGCTTCAAAAAAGTTGAAAATTTACATGAAAAGATTTCGGCTTCAAAAAAGTTGAAAATTTTCATGAAAAGATTTCAGCTTCAAAAAAGTTGAAAATTTTCATGACAGCATTATGGCTTTAAAAAAGGTAAGAATTTTCATCAAGTATTTCGGCTTCAAAAAAGTCGAAGTATTTCATGAAAAGATTTCTGCTTCAAAAAAGTTGAAAATTTTCATTAAAAGATTTCGGCTTCAAAAAATTCAAAAACTTTCATGAAGTATTTCGGCTTCAAAAAAGTTGAAAATTTTCATGAAAAGATTTCGGCTTCAAAAAGGTTGAAAACTTTCATGAACTATTTCGACTTCAAAAAAGTCGAAGATTTTCATGAAAAGATTTCTGCTTCAAAAAAGTTGAAAATTTTCATTAAAAGATTTCGGCTTCAAAAAATTCCAAAACTTTCATGAAGTATTTCGGCTTCAAAAAAGTTGAAAATTTTCATGAAAAGATTTCGGCTTCAAAAAAGTTGAAAATTTTCATGAAGTATTTCGGCTGCAAAAAAGTCGAAGATTTTCATGAAAAGATTTCTGCTTCAAAAAAGTTGAACATTTTCATGAAAAGATTTCGGCTTCAAAAAAGTTTAAAATGTTCATGAAAAGATTTCGGCTTCAAAAAAGTTGAAAACTTTCATGAAGTATTTCGGCATCAAAAAAGTTGAAAACTTTAATGAAGTATTTCGGCTTCAAAAATGTTGAAAATTTTCATGAAAAGATTTCTATTTCAAAAAAGTTGAAAATTTTCATGAAAAGATTTCGGCTTCAAAAAAGTTGAAAATTTTCATGAAAAGATTTCAGCTTCAAAAAAGTCAAAGATTTTCTTGAAAAGATTTCTGCTTCAAAAAAGTTGAAAATTTTCATGACAGGATTTTGGCTTTAAAAAAGGTAAAAATTTTCATGACAAGATTTCGGCTCCAAAAAGTTGAAAATTTTCATGAAAAGATTTCGGCTTCAAAAAAGTTGAAAATTTTCATGAAAAGATTTCGGCTTCAAAAAAGTTGAAAATTTTCATCAAGTATTTCGGCTTCAAAAAAGTCAAAGTATTTCATGAAAAGATTTCTGCTTCAAAAAAGTTGAAAATTTTCATGAAAAGATTTCGGCTTCAAAAAAGTTGAAAATTTACATGAAAAGATTTCGGCTTCAAAAAAGTTGAAAATTTTCATGAAAAGATTTCAGCTTCAAAAAAGTTGAAAATTTTCATGACAGCATTATGGCTTTAAAAAAGGTAAGAATTTTCATCAAGTATTTCGGCTTCAAAAAAGTCAAAGTATTTCATGAAAAGATTTCTGCTTCAAAAAAGTTGAAAATTTTCATGAAAAGATTTTGGCTTCAAAAAAGTTGAAAATTTTCATGAACTATTTCGGCATCAAAAAAGTCTAAAACTTTCATGAAGTATTTCTGCTTTAAAAATGTCAAAGTGACCCGGTTGAGTTTTTATTTTCTACATCTTTGCAATAAATTCATCTCTTCATTCAGTATTCAAGGTATTCCTCAATTAACTTGTTTTTGATCATCATACATCCTTATTTTATTTTTTCCTTTCTTACTTTTTGAATAAAAAACATTTTTGTATCATTACCCTTCTAATGCACAACATGGGTCAAAAATGAATCCACTTTCTATGTTATTTCATGTATGGCTGAGTGTTTCTATGATATATCTTTGAAATAAATACATTTTATCATTTTCTTTTCCAAGTATGCAGTAAATATCTTGTTTTTGTTAAGCACAAATCATCATTTGTATTTTTCCTTTCTTACTTTATGAACGAGCACAGCTTTTGTATTTCTACATCAAGTCAGAAACGACCCCAGAAACGACCCACATGCATTTACTATAGCATTTGCTGTGAAACGTGGTTGTTTCAGACATTTCACAGCTCAGCACAGCTCCCTTGGAACATCTAATACATGTAAGTATTGTTTTTAAATTGTTCTAACATCACTTTAGAAAATATTTGATGACAATTGTGAAAGATAACTGTACATAACATTTGATTAGGTTTAGGTTACCTTGAGAGTGAGTACATTACTTGTCAGAAAGTTACAAGTAATTACTATTAGCTAGCTAGCTGTTGACACTTCTATTTTAGTTAGCTAATTCTATTGTAGTTAGCTAACTATTATGTAGATTGCTAGGCTACTTAGCAAAGTACTTAGCTAAGCTACTTAGCCAAGTCACCAAAATAAAACTCTATGTATGTGTATGTATATTGATGTGCATCTGAAAATTTTATTGTGCTTTTGATTTTCTTTATCCAGAGTATGGCTGGTCCCAGATTTACTACTGAGATGGTTGTAGCGATGCTGCAGGAAGAACCAGATGAGGAGGCAATTTGTCTTGATTCAGAGTCTGAAATTTCTGATGATGATGACCCAGAATATTTGCCAGAGGGTCAAGCTGGAGTTGTGGGTGTGTCTGGGAATCCATGAAGAAGACTCCTCTGATGATACAGAAGACTCATCTGATGAGTCCTCTGAAGAGGAAACTCAGACCCAGTCCAATAGATTGAGTAAAAACGGATCTTACTGGAATGAGAATCCCCCCATTCATGGCAGAACAAGAAGCCATAACATTCTGAGGAGCTGCCCAGGACCTACACCTGGATCACCAGCTGTTTCACCAAAAGATGCCTGGGATATGTTCATGAGTGACAACATCATTGAGGAGGTTCTAATATGTACCAACTTAGAGGGACGAAGAACAGCCACAGCAAAAGGGAAAGAGTGGAGAAGCATTGATAAAGAAGAATTGATGGCCTTCATCAATTCTTGCAGGGGGGGAGAAGAGCTGGGATGTGGCCTTGCAGGAGCTGTTTGTGGATCCGCTGCAAAATCCAATTTACAAGGCCACCATGGGGCTTAGGAGATATGAAGATATCCGCCGCGTCATACGGTTTGACGACAAGAGGACCAGGGCTCTGCGACTGGAAACACACCACATGGCGACATTTAGGTACGTGTGGGACTGTTTCCTGGACAACTGCAGAAGAAAGTTCATCCCCAGTGACTGTGTCACCATAGATGAGCAGCTTGTGCCATTCCGAGGCAGGTGCAAGTTACGGCAACACATGCCCAGCAAGCCTGCAAAATATGGGATAAAAATCTTCTGGATGTGCGACGCAAGGGTACCTTATGCAATAGATGGAATTGTCTATACCGGGAGACAGCCAGGTTCAGAGGAACCTTGGAGAGAATGTGGTCCAGCAATTGTGCAGTGGAATCAGACAGACAGGTGAATGTAAAGTACAATAGAGAAACTAATGTATTAAGTTTTAGCACAATACCTACATACTTTTTCCCAATCTTTAATAATGTGTATTTTATTTTTTTATTTGATTTCTCTGTAAGCAAAATAGTAAAACAGAATAAAATGCAATGCAATGCAACAGATTATGGCGTTAGAGTTTAAAGAATTCCATGTTGAGTAAATTTACAATCTTTTCCCCCTCTCATAGGTCGCAACATCACAATTAGCAACTTCTTCACCAGTGTCCCGCTGGCTGAGAAGCTCCTCGAGAAGAACCTGACCATTGTTGGGACTCTTTGCCAGAACAAATCGGACATACCACCTATCATGAAGCCATCCAAATCACGGGAGATTCATAGCTCAGAATTCGGATTCAATGGCAACATGACCATGGTGAGCTATGTGCAGAAGAAGGGAAAAGCTGTTGTCCTCCTGAGCACTATGCATGATGACAAAGCAGTGGATGACAGCAGTCAGAAGAAGAAACAATGGGAAGATGTGGGTTTAAAAAACAAAACACAGCCACCACCCAGCCACAAGAGGACATCAGACAGGAGGGCCAAAGGAAGAGGAAGAGGTGCACGATCTGCCCAGTTACCAAAGACAGAAAAGTCAGCAGCTAGTGTTCCCAGTGCACCAGGCCTGTGTGCAAGGAGCACAAACTCTTAGTGATCATTTGTGAGGCATGTCAAAATTGAGAAGGCAATTTGTGCTCTAGTGATGTGTTCAGTTGTATTTCATTTTGTTTGGTCACATTCACCAGTTTACAGTTGTTAAATTACAGATACAGTTCAGTTCAACAGCCGTGTTATCTGTTATCAGAGGTATGTGTATGTGTGACAAAATGACAAATAAACATGTTGCAAATATGAAATACATAAGTGTTTGGCTCCACTCACTGCTAAAGTAATTACTTGAAACAAATTATTATTATAGTATTAATTCATTTAATTTTAAATCACACTTGGATGTATGGGTCATTTTTGACCCATGTGTGTAAACTTGATGTAGTAATAAAAAAAGCTATTTTTGTTCATAAAGCATGAAAGTAAAAATGGAAATAGTGATTGGTGGTAATCAAAAACAAGATATTTAAAGAATACTTGGAATATTCAATCATAAAATAAATTGATTTCAAAAGATAGAACAAAGAAAAACTCAGCCAGCATGAAGAAAGTCAAAGATTTTCATGAAAATTTTCAACTTTTTTGAAGCCGAAATACTTCATGAAAATCTTTGACTTTTTTGAAGCCGAAATCTTTTCATGAAAGTTTTCAACTTTTTTAAAGCCGAAATCTTTTCATGAAAATTTTGAACTTTTTTGAAGCAGAAATCTTTTCATCAAAATTTTCAAATTTTTTGAAGCCGAAATACTTCATGAAAGTTTTCAACCTTTTTGAAGCTGAAATACTTCATGAAAATTTTTACCTTTTTTAAAGCCAAAATCCTGTCATGAAAATTTTCAACTTTGTTGAAGCCGAAATCTTTTCATGAAAATTTTCAATTTTGTTGAAGCTGAAATCTTTTCATGGAAATTTTCAACTTTTTTGAAGCCAAAATCGTTTCATGAAGATCTTCAACTTTTTTGAAGCAAAAATCTTTTCATCAAAATTTTCAAATTTTTTGAAGCTGAAATACTTCATGAAAATGTTCAACTTTTTTGAAGCCGAAATCTTTTCATGAAAATTTTCAACTTTTTTGAAGGCTAAATCTTTTCATGAAAATTTTTAACTTTGTTGAAGCAGAAATCTTTTCATGAAAATTTTCAAATTTGTTGAAGCAGAAATCTTTTCATGAAAATTTTAAAGCAGAAATCTTTTCATGAAAATTTTCAACTTTTTTGAAGCTGAAATCTTTTCATGTAAATTTTCAACTTTTTTGAAACCAAAATACTTCATGAAAATTTTTGACTTTTTTGAAGCCGAAATCTTTTCATGAAAATCTTCGACTTTTTTGAAGCAGAAATCTTTTTATGAAAATTTTCAACTTTTTTGAAGCAGAAATCTTTTCATGAAAATTTTAAAGCAGAAATCTTTTCATGAAAATTTTCAACTTTTTTGAAGCTGAAATCTTTTCATGTAAATTTTCAACTTTTTTGAAACCAAAATACTTCATGAAAATTTTCGACTTTTTTGAAGCCGAAATCTTTTCATGAAAATCTTCGACTTTTTTGAAGCAGAAATCTTTTTATGAAAATTTTCAACTTTTTTGAAGCAGAAATCTTTTCATGAAAATTTTCAACTTTTTTAAAGCCAAAATCCTGTAATGAAAAATTTCAATTTTGTTGAAGCAGAAATCTTTTCATGAAAATTTTCAATTTTGTTGAAGCAGAAATCTTTTCATGAAAATTTTCAACTTTGTTGAAGCAGAAATCTTTTCATGAAAATTTTAAAGCAGAAATCTTTTCATGAAAATTTTCAACTTTTTTGAAACCAAAATACTTCATGAAAATTTTTGACTTTTTTGAAGCCGAAATCTTTTCATGAAAATTTTCAACTTTTTTGAAGCAGAAATCTTTTCATGAAAATTTTCAACTTTTTTAAAGCCAAAATCCTGTAATGAAAAATTTCAATTTTGTTGAAGCAGAAATCTTTTCATGAAAATTTTCAACTTTGTTGAAGCAGAAATCTTTTCATGAAAATTTTAAAGCAGAAATCTTTTCATGAAAATTTTCAACTTTTTTGAAGCCGAAATCTTTTCATGTAAATTTTCAACTTTTTTGAAACCAAAATACTTCATGAAAATTTTTGACTTTTTTGAAGCCGAAATCTTTTCATGAAAATTTTCAACTTTTTTGAAGCAGAAATCTTTTCATGAAAATTTTCAACTTTTTTAAAGCCAAAATCCTGTAATGAAAAATTTCAATTTTGTTCTAGCTGAAATCTTTTCATGGAAATTTTCAACTTTTTTGAAGCCAAAATTTTGTCATGAAAATTTTCAACTTTTTTGAAGCAGAAATCTTTTCATAAAAATTATCAACTTTTTTGAAAATGAAACCTTTTCATCAAAATTTTCAACTTTTTTGAAGCCGAAATCTTTTCATGTAAATTTTTAACTTTTTTGAAACCGAAATACTTCATGGAAATGTTCAACTTTTTTGAAGCCGAAATCTTTTCATGAAAATTTTGAACTTTTTTGAAGCAGAAATCTTTTCATCAAAATTTTCAAATTTTTTGAAGCTGAAATACTTCATGAAATTTTTTACCTTTTTTAAAGCCAAAATCCTGTCATGAAAATTTTCAACTTTGTTGAAGCCGAAATCTTTTCATGAAAATCTTCAACTTTTTTGAAGCAGAAATACTTTATGAAAATGTTCAACTTTTTTGAAGCCGAAATCTTTTCATGAAAATTTTCAACTTTTTTGAAGGCTAAATCTTTTCATGAAAATTTTTAATTTTTTTGAAGCAGAAATCTTTTCATGAAAATTTTCAACTTTGTTGAAGCAGAAATCTTTTCATGAAAATTTTCAAGCAGAAATCTTTTCATGAAAATTTTCAACTTTTTTGAAGCTGAAATCTTTTCATGTAAATTTTCAACTTTTTTGAAACCAAAATACTTCATGAAAATTTTTGACTTTTTTGAAGCCGAAATCTTTTCATGAAAATCTTCGACTTTTTTGAAGCAGAAATCTTTTTATGAAAATTTTCAACTTTTTTGTAGCCGAAATGTTTTCATTAAAATTTTCAACTTTTTTAAATCCGAAATCTTTTCATGAAAATCTTTGACTTTTTTAATGCAGAAATATTTTTATGAAAATTTTCAAGCAGAAATCTTTTCATGAAAATTTTCAATTTTTTTAAGCAGAAATCTTTTCATGTAAATTTTCAACTTTTTTGAATCCGAAATACTTCATGAAAATTTTCAACTTTTTTGAAGCCGAAATGTTTTCATTAAAATTTTCAACTTTTTTAAATCCGAAATCTTTTCATGAATCTTTTCATGAAAATTTTGAAGCAGAAATCTTTTCATGAAAATTTTCAACTTTTTTGAAGCCGAAATCTTTTCATGAAAGTTTTCAACTTTTTGAAGCAAAAATACTTCATGAAAATTTTCAACTTTTTAAAAAGCTTGAAATTTTCAACTTTTTTGAAACAGAAATCTTTTCATGTAAATTTTGAACTTTTTTGAAAATGAAATCTTTTCATGAAAATCTTCGACTTTTTTGAAGCAGAAATCTTTTTATGAAAATTTTCAACTTTTTTGAAGCAGAAATCTTTTCATGAAAATTTTCAACTTTTTTAAAGCCAAAATCCTGTAATGAAAAATTTCAATTTTGTTGAAGCAGAAATCTTTTCATGAAAATTTTCAATTTTGTTGAAGCAGAAATCTTTTCATGAAAATTTTCAACTTTGTTGAAGCAGAAATCTTTTCATGAAAATTTTAAAGCAGAAATCTTTTCATGAAAATTTTCAACTTTTTTGAAACCAAAATACTTCATGAAAATTTTTGACTTTTTTGAAGCCGAAATCTTTTCATGAAAATTTTCAACTTTTTTGAAGCAGAAATCTTTTCATGAAAATTTTCAACTTTTTTAAAGCCAAAATCCTGTAATGAAAAATTTCAATTTTGTTGAAGCAGAAATCTTTTCATGAAAATTTTAAAGCAGAAATCTTTTCATGAAAATTTTCAACTTTTTTGAAGCAGAAATCTTTTCATGAAAATTTTCAACTTTTTTAAAGCCAAAATCCTGTAATGAAAAATTTCAATTTTGTTGAAGCAGAAATCTTTTCATGAAAATTTTAAAGCAGAAATCTTTTCATGAAAATTTTCAACTTTTTTGAAGCCGAAATCTTTTCATGTAAATTTTCAACTTTTTTGAAACCAAAATACTTCATGAAAATTTTTGACTTTTTTGAAGCCGAAATCTTTTCATGAAAATTTTCAACTTTTTTGAAGCAGAAATCTTTTCATGAAAATTTTCAACTTTTTTAAAGCCAAAATCCTGTAATGAAAAATTTCAATTTTGTTCTAGCTGAAATCTTTTCATGGAAATTTTCAACTTTTTTGAAGCCAAAATTTTGTCATGAAAATTTTCAACTTTTTTGAAGCAGAAATCTTTTCATAAAAATTATCAACTTTTTTGAAAATGAAACCTTTTCATCAAAATTTTCAACTTTTTTGAAGCCGAAATCTTTTCATGTAAATTTTTAACTTTTTTGAAACCGAAATACTTCATGGAAATGTTCAACTTTTTTGAAGCCGAAATCTTTTCATGAAAATTTTGAACTTTTTTGAAGCAGAAATCTTTTCATCAAAATTTTCAAATTTTTTGAAGCTGAAATACTTCATGAAATTTTTTACCTTTTTTAAAGCCAAAATCCTGTCATGAAAATTTTCAACTTTGTTGAAGCCGAAATCTTTTCATGAAAATCTTCAACTTTTTTGAAGCAGAAATACTTTATGAAAATGTTCAACTTTTTTGAAGCCGAAATCTTTTCATGAAAATTTTCAACTTTTTTGAAGGCTAAATCTTTTCATGAAAATTTTTAATTTTTTTGAAGCAGAAATCTTTTCATGAAAATTTTCAACTTTGTTGAAGCAGAAATCTTTTCATGAAAATTTTCAAGCAGAAATCTTTTCATGAAAATTTTCAACTTTTTTGAAGCTGAAATCTTTTCATGTAAATTTTCAACTTTTTTGAAACCAAAATACTTCATGAAAATTTTTGACTTTTTTGAAGCCGAAATCTTTTCATGAAAATCTTCGACTTTTTTGAAGCAGAAATCTTTTTATGAAAATTTTCAACTTTTTTGTAGCCGAAATGTTTTCATTAAAATTTTCAACTTTTTTAAATCCGAAATCTTTTCATGAAAATCTTTGACTTTTTTAATGCAGAAATATTTTTATGAAAATTTTCAAGCAGAAATCTTTTCATGAAAATTTTCAATTTTTTTAAGCAGAAATCTTTTCATGTAAATTTTCAACTTTTTTGAATCCGAAATACTTCATGAAAATTTTCAACTTTTTTGAAGCCGAAATGTTTTCATTAAAATTTTCAACTTTTTTAAATCCGAAATCTTTTCATGAATCTTTTCATGAAAATTTTGAAGCAGAAATCTTTTCATGAAAATTTTCAACTTTTTTGAAGCCGAAATCTTTTCATGAAAGTTTTCAACTTTTTGAAGCAAAAATACTTCATGAAAATTTTCAACTTTTTAAAAAGCTTGAAATTTTCAACTGTTTTGAAACAGAAATCTTTTCATGTAAATTTTGAACTTTTTTGAAAATGAAATCTTTTCATGAAAATTTTGAACTTTTTTGAAGCCGAAATACTTATTGAAAATTTTCAACTTTTTTGAAGTCGAAATACTTCATGAAAGTTTTCAACTTTTTCAAAGCTGAAATACTTCATGAAAGTTTTCAACTTTTTTAAAGCTGAAATCTTTATATGTAAATTTTCAACTTTATTCAAACTGATATTCTACATTTTCTAACATGTTTTTGAGACATAAAGTGACACTTACTGTTCAGACTACATTTTCTAACTCAAAGTGTCGTTTCAAAGTAAAAATACTATTAGAAGGAGTGATTCAGACAAAATTAGATGAAACAGCTGTACTGATAAGAAATGAGCGCAGTTACATGAAATGACATCAAAATCAACATTCCCTGAGCCAGAAAACGCTATTAACAGCTTTAGTGATCAAATTGAGCGTATCTTGCGAAGCTGAGCTCGAAAGTGACATGAAACATGTTTTTGAGACATAAAATGACACTTACTGTTCAGACTACATTTTCTCACTCAAAGTGCCGTTTCAAAGTAAAAATACTGTTAGAAGGCGTGATTCAGACAAAATTAGATGAAACAGCTGTACTGGTAACAAACAACGATATTAACAGCTTTAGTGATCAAATTGAGCGTATCTTGCGAAGCTGAGCTCGAAAGTGACATGAAACATGTTTTTGAGACATAAAATGACACTTACTGTTCAGACTACATTTTCTAACTCAAAGTGCCGTTTCAAAGTAAAAATACTGTTAGAAGGAGTGATTCAGACAATATTAGATGAAACAGCTGTACTGGTAACAAATGAGCGCAGTTACATGAAATGACATCAAAATCAACATTCCCTGAGCCAGACAACGCTATTAACAGCTTTAGTGATCAAATTGAGCGTATCTTGCGAAGCTGAGCTCGAAAGTGACATGAAACATGTTTTTGAGACATAAAGTGACACTTACAGTGAATACCTGTTCTGACTACATTTTCTAACTCAAAGTGTCGTTTCAAAGTAAAAATATTGTTAGAAGGAGTGATTCAGACAAAATTAGATGAAACAGCAGCACTGGTAACAAATGAGCGCAGTTACATGAAATGACATCAAAATCAACATTCCCTGAGCCAGACAACGCTATTAACAGCTTTAGTGATCAAATTGAGCGTATCTTGCGAAGCTGAGCTCGAAAGTGACATGAAACATGTTTTTGAGACATAAAGTGACACTTACAGTGAATACCTGTCCTGACTACATTTTCTAACTCAAAGTGTCGTTTCAAAGTAAAAATACTGTTAGAAGGAGTGATTCAGACAAAATTAGATGAAACAGCAGCACTGGTAACAAATGAGCGCAGTTACATGAAATGACATCAAAATCAACATTCCCTGAGCCAGACAACGCTATTAACAGCTTTAGTGATCAAATTGAGCGTATCTTGCGAAGCTGAGCTCGAAAGTGACATGAAACATGTTTTGAACAGTAAGTGTCACTTTATGTCTCAAAAACATGTTTCATGTCACTTTCGAGCTCAGCTTCGCAAGATACGCTCAATTTGATCACTAAAGCTGTTAATATCGTTGATTGTTAGCAGTACAGCTGTTTCAACTAATTTTGTCTGAAACACTCCTTCTAACAGTATTTTTACTTTGAAACGACGCTTTCAGTTAGAAAATGTAGTCAGAACAGGTATTCACTGTAAGTGTCACTTTATGTCTCAAAAACATGTTTCATGTCACTTTCGAGCTCAGCTTCGCAAGATACGCTCAATTTGATCACTAAAGCTGTTAATAGCGTTGTCTGGCTCAGGGAATGTTGATTTTGATGTCATTTCATGTAACTGCGCTCATTTGTTACCACTACAGCTGTTTCATCTAATTTTGTCTGAATCACTCCCTCTAACAGTATTTTTACTTTGAAACGACACTTTGAGTTAGAAAATGTAGTCTGAACAGTAAGTGTCACTTTTTGTCTGAAAAACATGTTTCATGTCACTTTCGAGCTCAGCTTCGCAAGATACGCTCAATTTGATCACTAAAGCTGTTAATAGCGTTGTCTGGCTCAGGGAATGTTGATTTTGATGTCATTTCATGTAACTGCGCTCATTTTTTACCACTACAGCTGTTTCATCTAATTTTGCCTGAAAAACTCCTTCTAACAGTATTTTTACTTTGAAACGACACTTTGAGTTAGAAAATGCAGTCTGAACAGTAAGTGTCACTTTTTGTCTGAAAAACATGTTTCATGTCACTTTCGAGCTCAGCTTCGCAAGATACGCTCAATTTGATCACTAAAGCTGTTAATATCGTTGTTTGTTACCAGTACAGCTGTTTCATCTAATTTTGTCTGAATCACTCCCTCTAACAGTATTTTTACTTTGAAACGGCACTTTGAGTTAGAAAATGTAGAATATCAGTTTGAATAAAGTCGAAAATTTTCATGAAAAGATTTCTGCTTCAAAAAAGTATAAATTTTTCATGACAGGATTTTGGCTTTAAAAAAGGTAAAAATTTTCATGAAAAGATTTCGGCTTCAAAAAAGTTGAAAATTTTCATGAAAAGATTTACACTTCAAAAAAGTTGAAAATGTTCATGAATTTTTTTGACTTCAAAAAAGTCTAAGATTTTCATGAAAAGATTTCTGCTTCAAAAACTTGAAAATTTTCATGAAAAGATTTCGTATTCAAAAAAGTTGAAAATTTTCATGAAAATATTTACACTTCAAAAAAGTTGAAAATGTTCATGAATTTTTTCGACTTCAAAAAAGTTGAAAATTTACATTAAAAGATTTCGGCTTCAAAAAAGTCAAAAATTTTCATGAAGTATTTCGGCTTCAAAAAAGTTGAAAATTTTCATGAAAAGATTTCGGCTTCAAAAAAGTTGAAAATTTTCATGAAAAGATTTACACTTCAAAAAAGTTGAAAATGTTCATGAATTTTTTCGACTTCAAAAAAGTCTAAGATTTTCATGAAAAGATTTCTATTTCAAAAACTTGAAAATTTTCATGAAAAGATTTCGGCTTCAAAAAAGTTGAAAATTTTCATGAAAATATTTACACTTCAAAAAAGTTGAAAATGTTCATGAATTTTTTCGACTTCAAAAAAGTTGAAAAAATGTCATGAACTATTTCGGCATCAAAAAAGTTGAAAATTTAAATTAAAAGACTTCGGCTTCAAAAAAGTCAAAAATTTTCATGAAGTATTTCGGCTTCAAAAAAGTTGAAAATTTTCATGAAAAGATTTCGGCTTCAAAAAAGTTGAAAATTTTCATGAAAAGATTTCTGCTTCAAAAAGTTGAAAATTTTCATGTATTTTTTCAACTTCAAAAAAGTTAAAAATTTTCATCAAAAGATTTCTGCTTCAAAAAAGTTGAAAATTTTCATGAAAAGATTTCTGCTTCAAAAAGTTGAAAATTTTCATGAAAAGATTTCGGCTTCAAAAAAGTTGAAAATTTTCATGAAGTATTTGGGCTTCAAAAAAGTCAATGATTTTCATGAAAAGATTTCTGCTTCAGAAAAGTCGAACATTTTCATGAAGTATTTCGGCTTCAAAAAGGTTGAAAATTTACATTAAAAGATTTGGGCTTCAAAAAAGTCAACGATTTTCATGAAAAGATTTCGGCTTCAAAAAAGTTGAAAATTTTCATGAAATAATTTCAGCTTCAGAAAAGTTGAAAATTTTCATGACAGGATTATGGCTTTGAAAAAGGTAAGAATTTTCATGAAGTATTTCGGCTTCAAAAAACTTAAAAATTTTCATCAAAAGATTTCTGCTTGAGAAAAGTTGAAAATTTTCATGAAAAGATTTCGGCTTCAAAAAAGTTGAAAATTTTCTTGAAGTATTTCGGCTTCAAAAAAGTTGAAAATTTTCATGACAAGATTTCGGCTTCAAAAAAGTTGAAAATTTTCATGAAATAATTTCGGCTTCAAAAAAGTTGAAAATTTTCATGAAAAGATTTCGGCTTCAAAAAAGTTGAAAATTTTCATGACAGGATTTTGGCTTTACAAAAAGTAAAAATTTTCATAAAGTATTTCGGCTTCAAAAAGGTTGAAAACTTTCATGAACTATTTCGACTTCAAAAAAGTCGAAGATTTTCATGAAAAGATTTCTGCTTCAAAAAAATTGAAAATTTTCATTAAAAGATTTCGGCTTCAAAAAATTTGAAAATTTTCATGAAAAGATTTCGGCTTCAAAAAAGTTGAAAATTTTCATGAAAATATTTACACTTCAAAAAAGTTGAAAATGTTCATGAATTTTTTCGACTTCAAAAAAGTTGAAAAAATGTCATGAACTATTTCGGCATCAAAAAAGTTGAAAATTTACATTAAAAGATTTCGGCTTCAAAAAAGTCAAAAATTTTCATGAAGTATTTCGGTTTCAAAAAAGTTGAAAATTTTCATGAAAAGATTTCGGCTTCAAAAAAGTCTAAGATTTTCATGAAAAGATTTCTGCTTCAAAAACTTGAAAATTTTCATGAAAAGATTTCGGCTTCAAAAAAGTTGAAAATTTTAATGAAAAGATTTAGACTTCAAAAAAGTTGAAAATGTCCATGAATTTTTTCGACTTCAAAAAAGTCGAACATTTTCATGAATAGATTTCGGCTTCAAAAATGTTGAAAATTTTCATGAACTATTTCGGCATCAAAAAAGTTGAAAATTTTCATGAAAAGATTTCTGCTTCAAAAAGTTTAAAATTTTCATGTATTTTTTCAACTTCAAAAAAGTTAAAAATTTTCATCAAAAGATTTCTGCTTCAAAATAGTTGACAATTTTCATGAATAGATTTCTGCTTCAAAAAAGTTGAAAATTTTCATGAACTATTTCGGCATCAAAAAAGTTGAAAATTTACATTAAAAGATTTCGGCTTTCAAAAAAGTAAAAAATTTTCATGAAGTATTTCGGCTTCAAAAAAGTTGAAAATTTTCATGAAAAGATTTCTGCTTCAAAAAGTTGAAAATTTTCATGAAAAGATTTCGGCTTCAAAAAAGTTGAAAATTTTCATGAACTATTTCGGCATCAAAAAAGTTGAAAATTTGCATGAAAAGATTTCGGCTTCAAAAAAGTTGAAAATTTTCATGAAGTATTTGGGCTTCAAAAAAGTCAATGATTTTCATGAAAAGATTTCTGCTTCAGAAAAGTCGAACATTTTCATGAAGTATTTCGGCTTCAAAAAGGTTGAAAATTTACATTAAAAGATTTGGGCTTCAAAAAAGTCAACGATTTTCATGAAAAGATTTCGGCTTCAAAAAAGTTGAAAATTTTCATGAAATAATTTCAGCTTCAGAAAAGTTGAAAATTTTCATGACAGGATTATGGCTTTAAAAAAGGTAAGAATTTTCATGAAGTATTTCGGCTTCAAAAAAGTTAAAAATTTTCATCAAAAGATTTCTGCTTGAGAAAAGTTGAAAATTTTCATGAAAAGATTTCGGCTTCAAAAAAGTTGAAAATTTTCTTGAAGTATTTCGGCTTCAAAAAAGTTGAAAATTTTCATGACAAGATTTCGGCTTCAAAAAAGTTGAAAATTTTCATGAAATAATTTCGGCTTCAAAAAAGTTGAAAATTTTCATGAAAAGATTTCGGCTTCAAAAAAGTTGAAAATTTTCATGACAGGATTTTGGCTTTACAAAAAGTAAAAATTTTCATAAAGTATTTCGGCTTCAAAAAGGTTGAAAACTTTCATGAACTATTTCGACTTCAAAAAAGTCGAAGATTTTCATGAAAAGATTTCTGCTTCAAAAAAGTTGAAAATTTTCATTAAAAGATTTCGGCTTCAAAAAATTCAAAAACTTTCATGAAGTATTTCGGCTTCAAAAAGGTTGAAAATTTACATTAAAAGATTTGGGCTTCAAAAAAGTCAACGATTTTCATGAAAAGATTTCTGCTTCAAAAAAGTTGAAAATTTTCATGAAAAGATTTCGGCTTCAAAAAGTTTGAAAATTTTCATGAAAAGATTTCGGCTTCAAAAAAGTTAAAAATGTTCATGAATTTTTTCGACGTCAAAAAATTCTAAGATTTTCATGAAAAGATTTCAGCTTCAAAAAAGTCAAAGATTTTCTTGAAAAGATTTCTGCTTCAAAAAAGTTGAAAATTTTCATTAAAAGATTTCGGCTTCAAAAAATTCCAAAACTTTCATGAAGTATTTCGGCTTCAAAAAAGTTGAAAATTTTCATGAAAAGATTTCGGCTTCAAAAAAGTTGAAAATTTTCATGAAGTATTTCGGCTGCAAAAAAGTCGAAGATTTTCATGAAAAGATTTCTGCTTTAAAAAAGTTGAAAATTTTCATGAAAAGATTTCGGCTTCAAAAAGGTTGAAAACTTTCATGAACTATTTCGACTTCAAAAAAGTCGAAGATTTTCATGAAAAGATTTCTGCTTCAAAAAAGTTGAAAATTTTCATTAAAAGATTTCGGCTTCAAAAAATTCCAAAACTTTCATGAAGTATTTCGGCTTCAAAAAAGTTGAAAATTTTCATGAAAAGATTTCGGCTTCAAAAAAGTTGAAAATTTTCATGAAGTATTTCGGCTGCAAAAAAGTCGAAGATTTTCATGAAAAGATTTCTGCTTCAAAAAAGTTGAACATTTTCATGAAAAGATTTCGGCTTCAAAAAAGTTTAAAATGTTCATGAAAAGATTTCGGCTCCAAAAAGTTGAAAATTTTCATGAAAAGATTTCGGCTTCAAATAAGTTGAAAATTTTCATGAAAAGATTTCGGCTTCAAAAAAGTATAAAATTTTCATCAAGTATTTCGGCTTCAAAAAAGTCAAAGTATTTCATGAAAAGATTTCGGCTTCAAAAAAGTTGAAAATTTACATGAAAAGATTTCGGCTTCAAAAAAGTTGAAAATTTTCATGAAAAGATTTCAGCTTCAAAAAAGTTGAAAATTTTCATGACAGCATTATGGCTTTAAAAAAGGTAAGAATTTTCATCAAGTATTTCGGCTTCAAAAAAGTCGAAGTATTTCATGAAAAGATTTCTGCTTCAAAAAAGTTGAAAATTTTCATTAAAAGATTTCGGCTTCAAAAAATTCAAAAACTTTCATGAAGTATTTCGGCTTCAAAAAAGTTGAAAATTTTCATGAAAAGATTTCGGCTTCAAAAAGGTTGAAAAATTTCATGAACTATTTCGACTTCAAAAAAGTCGAAGATTTTCATGAAAAGATTTCTGCTTCAAAAAAGTTGAAAATTTTCATTAAAAGATTTCGGCTTCAAAAAATTCCAAAACTTTCATGAAGTATTTCGGCTTCAAAAAAGTTGAAAATTTTCATGAAAAGATTTCGGCTTCAAAAAAGTTGAAGATTTTCATGAAGTATTTCGGCTGCAAAAAAGTCGAAGATTTTCATGAAAAGATTTCTGCTTCAAAAAAGTTGAACATTTTCATGAAAAGATTTCGGCTTCAAAAAAGTTTAAAATGTTCATGAAAAGATTTCGGCTTCAAAAAAGTTGAAAACTTTCATGAAGTATTTCGGCATCAAAAAAGTTGAAAACTTTAATGAAGTATTTCGGCTTCAAAAATGTTGAAAATTTTCATGAAAAGATTTCTATTTCAAAAAAGTTGAAAATTTTCATGAAAAGATTTCGGCTTCAAAAAAGTTGAAAATTTTCATGAAAAGATTTCAGCTTCAAAAAAGTCAAAGATTTTCTTGAAAAGATTTCTGCTTCAAAAAAGTTGAAAATTTTCATGACAGGATTTTGGCTTTAAAAAAGGTAAAAATTTTCATGACAAGATTTCGGCTCCAAAAAGTTGAAAATTTTCATGAAAAGATTTCGGCTTCAAAAAAGTTGAAAATTTTCATGAAAAGATTTCGGCTTCAAAAAAGTTGAAAATTTTCATCAAGTATTTCGGCTTCAAAAAAGTCAAAGTATTTCATGAAAAGATTTCTGCTTCAAAAAAGTTGAAAAT